>NW_027492449.1:0-536272 GCF_021521415.1 Bidens hawaiensis
GACCCAAAGAGTTCAATGGTGATAAGGGCGCCATTGCGACTGTTAGATGGCTCGAAGAGATGGAGTCAATTGAAATTATAAGCAAGTGTTCCGATCAAGAGAAAATCCAATATGCAGCCCAAATGTTCAAGGGCGAAGCTTTAGAATGGTGGAAGACTCTGATAATGAATAAGGGAAGGCAAGTGTTGTTCAACTTATCATTGAAGAGTTCAAGGAGATGAAGATGGAAAAATTCTGCCCAATGCATGAAACCGATCAAATCCAAACGAAATTCCTAAACCATAGAGTTGTAGGAACAAATCTCCGTGAATATAATACCAAATTTCGCGAGTATTGTCGACTTGTGCCTCAGCTGGTAACCCTTGAGTCCAGCAAAGTCACCCGATACATTTGGGGACTCCCGCGGGAAATCCACGACATGGTGAGGTCACACCTCCCTCTAACCGCCGACTCTGCGATGGAGTTGGTTGGATATTTGATGAGCGGTATGATCCGCAACAAAGAAGAAGATAAGAAATTAGTGCCGACTCATGACAACAAGAGGATTGGAGGAAGTGCCCGATTCAAGGGCAAAGGTGTAAGTCAACACAAAACTGGATTCAAATCTAATTCCACGCCATGCAATACATGCAAAAAGTACCACAAAGGTCAACGACGTTTTTCTCCGTCTATTGGGTGAAGGCTAGTGACGCAAGCTTGCTTAACGCATCCGCAGATTTGTTTTCGCTGCGCTTGACGTGTATGACTTTACAATCATTAAAATCACGCATGAGGGTTTTTGCCTGGGCGAGGTACAGGGCCATTGTGTCGTTCACAGCCGTGTACGTCCCATTTATTTGGTTGGCTACCAGCATGGAATCCACGTGGGCTTCCAAGTTTTTCACTCCCATCTTACGCGCAATTCTCAAACCGGCCAAGAATGCTTCGTATTCGGCTTCGTTATTCGTACTTGGAAAATCCAACCGAATAGCGTAAGTATATTCTTGGCCTGCTGGGTTGGTTAATTTTAACCCTGCGCCTGAACCCTCGTTACTGGCGGCTCCATCAGTGTAGAGTCGCCAGACATCATTGATGTCCTGTGCTGGGGAGGGTTGAGTCTCCTCCTGGCACTCTTTCTCCCGCGAAGCGGGGACTTCTGCAATAAAGTCGGCCAGGACCTGGCCTTTTATGGCTGGTCTTGGCTTGTATTTAATTGCATATTCTCCCAATTCAATTGCCCATTTGGCTAGACGTCCCGATAATTCGGGTTTGCCTAGAACGTTTGAGAGTTTGAAGTTGGTGAGAATGGTAATTGGGTGACCCTGGAAATATCGTCTTAACCTGCGTGAAGCGTGTATAAGTGCTAAGACTAATTTTTCGAGGGTAGAGTACCGGGTTTCTACGTCTGTTAGTACACGGCTAACATAATAGATTGGCATCTGGATGCCTTTTCGTTCTGTTAGCAGTACTGCCCCGGTTGCTCTATCTGTTGCGGAAAGGTATAGGATTAACTCCTCTCCCGCTTGTGGTGCTGTAAGTGTTGGGAGTTCGATTAGGCGTGACCGAATCTCCTGAAAAGCTGCTTCCGCTTCTGGTGTCCAGCGGAAGTGCGTTTTCTTCAAGCAGTTTCTTAATGTTGACACGAAAGGAAACGACTTATCTGCATGGTTTGCCAAAAAGCGATTAAGTGCGACTAGTCGTCCATTTAGTGTCTGAGCCTGTTTGATGGTGGTCGGTGATTCCATTTTAACAATGGCTTCGACCTTTTCAGGGTTCGCTCTGAAGTCATCTTTAGTAACAATGACTCCCAAGAACTTCCCTTCTTCCATCCCAAATGAACACTTGCTCGGGTTGAGCTTCATGTTTATCTTTCTGAGCGTGTTGAAAGTTTCTTCAATGTCTTTCAACATCGCTTCTGGCTCGGGGCTTTTGATGACCAAATCATCCATATAGACTTCCAAGTTTCTCCCGATTTGGGCATGAAACTCTTTGTCCATCAGGCGTTGGTACGTGGACCCTGCATTCTTAAGTCCGAAGGGCATCATTTTATAACAAAATGTACCATCGGGCGTCCGAAACGCGGTTTTGTCCTGGTCATCTACGGCCATGTGGATTTGGTGGTACCCCTTATACGCATCCAAGAAGCATTTAAGGCGAAATGGTGCCAACGAATCCACCTTAAGATCAATTTCTGGTAACGGATAACAATCTTTGGGGCATGCTTTGTTCAAATCTTTGAAATCTATGCACATGCGCCATTGTTTGTCATTCTTCGGTACCATTACGGGATTTGCAACCCATGTTTGATATTTACTAACGCGTATGATGCCTGCGTCAAGGAGTTCCTTGACTTGGGTTCTACACGCGTTAGTTTGTTCAGGCCCCATTACTCTGCGCTTTTGTACGACTGGCGTAACAGCCGGATCGCACTTGAGCTTATGCTCCGCCTTACCTCGGGGTACACCAGTCATGTCAGCTGGTGTCCACGCAAAGATGTCGGCGTTTTTCTGCAGTAGGCGTTTGAGTAAGGTGCGGGTGGGATCAACGATTGTTGGTCCAATGGTAACGGCCTGGTCGGGGTATTTGCCATTGAAGGCCCATTTTTCCGGTTCGGTGATGGTTGGTTTGGCCATTTTTGGTTTGGGTTTAGATGACACAGATGCGATGCATACCTGGGGAATGCCAGTGATCATCGCTACACCCTCAGCTGTTTGCCATCCCATCATGCCGTGGACTGAAGATACCACGGCGTTGAATCTTGCCATCCCGTCTCTTCCGAATAGGATGTCGTACGTGTGGTGTGGCTTTCTCATCACGACAAAATCCACGTCTTCTGTGCGTGAATGATTCCCATCGGTAAGAGTAACGGGGAAAGATAGGATACCCAGGGGGGTTTCTGTGCTGCCATCAAAGCCTTCCATTGAAGCGTAGACCGTTTCCAGGCGCTCTTTGTCTTCATCATCCAACTTGTCAAAGAACTGCCTGTACATCACCGTCGACGAAGCGCCGTTGTCAACAAGAGTGCGGGAAGTGATGTAATGCCCCAGCTGGCTTTTGATGACGATGGGGCCTTCTTTGCTGGGGCCTCCTGGCACTCGCGGGAAGCGCACCTCAGCTTCCTTCCACGCGCATGGTTCTGTCGCTCGTCTTTTTCTTCCCCCGACCTTGCCATGAACCATGTTGATGCTGATGTCGACGGGCTTTCGTCCGTTACCTCTGTACCGGTTGTCATTTCTTCCTCCCTTCCTGATTGATGCCACGAGATGTGCAAGTCTTCCATCCTTCACAAATGTCTCAACAATATCCTTCAGGGATGTGCACTCTTCAGTACCATGACCCTTTGTCCCGTGGAAATCACAGGATTTGCTTTGATCCGCATTAGGTTTCTGTCGGATCAATGGGGCTTTTGGCCATGGCAATTTTTCCGTGGCAAATATCTCCGTGACGCTCTTCGTGAGTGGCGTCCACCGGTGTTTTCGGTTTGAAGGGTGTGTGTTATCCCTTCCGCCAACAAGAGGGCGAGAGCTGGATGAGGTGTCAAAGTTTACCCTTGACTGCCAAATACCTAGCCTCCTCTTTTTGTTCTGCCGGGCGATCCGGACATTGTTCTCTCTTGTCCTCTGCGTGTAGAGGTGTGTACTCTGGGGAAGATCCCTTCCCAGTTGCTTTTCCGTCTCGGCAAAGCGCTTTGCCGCCGTCATGATGGCATCCCAAGTTGATGGCATGCCATCCTTACCCGTCAATGTGCGGATAAGTTCTGGGTATTCAGCGCCTTGGATGAAGGCGGCGCGAACCAGATCCTCACTTATGTTGCCGAGACTAAGCTTTTTGGAGTTGAAGCGAGTGATGAAGTCCAATAAAGATTCATCCTCCTCTCTCACGCAGTTGAGGATCGTCCACTGCTCTTCAGTGTACTTCCTCTGTTGGCTGAAGTGCTGGCTGAACTTGTTCTGAAAGTCCGCCCAGTCATATATGTGGTGGATCGGTAAACGATCGAACCATGCCCTGGCCGCTCCGACCAGAGTCATTTGGAACATGTAGCACCACGTGGGTTCCGTCCAGTTGCTGACGGTAGCCCCCGCAATGAACCTGTTCAAATGGTCGTCTGGGTCTGATAGACCATCATAAGTGCCAATGTTGGACATTTGTTTGGCACTTCTCGGGGCGATTGCTTCCGCAATGTCCCTTGCGAATTTTGACTTTCCTGCATTTGTAGCAGTTGGTCTAAAGGTTTTGGAGAAGTCACGCGGGTTTCTCTCCACGATTGGTTTAAAGGCTTCCCCAAAATTCCTTTTTGGTTGGTCGTCCGTCTCCTTACGCTTCCCTTTCGCCTTATGGCGAGGGTTCGCGTCGGTATCAGACTCCAACTCGTCGTCTGAGTACTCGCAGTCACTGCTCATATTGAGGTGTTGGCGAGTACTGCCGAATTCGTCAGCCTGTTGGGCTGAACGCAAGCGTTCATCCAATTCGGCTTGGAATTCTCTTTGCCGTGCTTCGGCCCACGCCTTCACTTGATCTAGTGTTTGGCGAGGGGCCCTCGTTCGTTTTTCCAGCTGGGTATTGGTGAACCCCAGTGGAATATTTACTCCACTTGCCCCGGCTTGTGTAGTCGGGGTAGTGTTCGTAAGGATTGTATAACCGCCGGTGTTCCCCCCAGTTGCTGGGGTTGTTACCGGGGTTTCTTGGTCGGTTACTGGCCTTTGGACCGGAGTAACGTTAACCATTTCTTCAGAAAATTCGAAAAAACTAAATTAGTTCTAGCTTTTATGCACGGATGGCGCCAATGAAGAAACACTAAGTGACCCGGTACAGATTATAGATAATCTGGGGGTTAAGTAATGTTTCCCACGGATGAGATCTAGCTGAGAAGGCTGTTCTTCAGGAGACCTGCAAAACAAACACCGTAAGCTCGTCACTGAGAAGGGGGGTTCCTCCTTGTGACCACCCTCCGGCGTGAGAATCAGACTAGGTTGCTCTGAATATAAGTGTATATTAAGAGATTGCTAGATGACTGGATAGCAGATGATCTTACCATTCCAAGATGTTGGAGTATTTATAGCCGAAGGTAGGTTTCCTAGAAGGTACAGCCGGCTGAATAGTATTCCTGTTCTACCAACAGTGGACTATGCACAGGCCATACTGGTTGGTGGGTAGGTTACGGCCAACAGTAACAAAGTCGGCTGCACTATTCCACCAACTGTTGACTATGCACGTCCCACCTACTGTGGATTGTACGCAGGCCATGCTGGTTGGTGGATAGGTTACGGCCAACAGTAACACTATTCCACCAACTGTAGGCTGCGCATGCCCCACAGTAAGGGTTGGTGAGTAGGCAGCGGCTAATAGTGACAAACAGTACTAGAGGGTGCTCCTCCTCGCACTGTTGTCGGTGAGCTGTCACCCTGTGATTGGCTCATGGGCTGTTCTGGTCAGATCGTCTGTCCTATCCATACCTTGGTAGGTATAGTACAAAAGATCTTTCAGAATCATACAGACTGGCTCATTTAGGCGGGATTGTTCCCGCCTTGCTCATTCCTTCATGTGACTACTGAAGTATCTAGTGTCTTGTGCGTGTAGCCCTGCTGTCTGCGGGTAGCCTTCCCTGATGGCTTGTATCCGCAACTGCGGGAACAGGCTGGGTACTTTACCATTGGGAGGCTTTCCCTGCGTGTACAGCTTGCGTACTGCGCGTAAGGTTCTCTGAGCATGGTGGGTCCTGCGGGAGCAGATGGTCTTTGCGCAGACGTCCCTGTTCAAGGTGAGTCTTGCGGGACCAACTGGGCTCTGCTGGGACCTACCTCTTCACTTACTAAGATAGAAAAATAAAAAATGTTTATTTGTAGATATATTCAATCTCTTTCTTAGTGTTTATATATTTTTATGAACAATCAGTGTAACTAGCTATCGAAATACTTCAAAAGGCTTATCACCTGCATACAACGAGGTGCTACAAGATTCATGTCGCATGCGTTGCCCAAACTACACCCCTTGCATCACATTTAACCCGACTAATATTTGCAAGTTGAGTTAAGAATTATTGACAGTTACCATTTACTAAAAATAACAAACAAATATATTATTCTAATACTAGAAATAATAAAAATCAAATCTACATTAATATGATAACTTTTAGCATATTTTTTGAACGCTTAGGGGCTGTTTGGGATTCCTTATTTTTGCTTCTTATAGTTTATAACTTATGGGTTATAAGTTATAAGGTGTTTAAGAAAATTGGGTTTTGTAAGTGTAAAATGTATAAGTTACAATATTATAACTTATACCTTATACCTTAAATAAGGTATAAGGAGGTAAAATAAGGAATCCCAACACCCCATTAATGAATAAAACCCGGTTATCCGAGAACCGAGATAACCCAATAGTAAAAGGCGACCATTATACAGTGTTGCCGTTGGATAGCCGCCTAAGCCCACCATCTCCTGCTTCGAAAAGAACCCGAACCCGATTAGAATCAGATTCGAACACTAGAAATCAAAATGTTTCCAAAAGCTCCTTTTTGAAAGAAAGTATAGAATAATAATCCAAGTTGGGTCTTTTATTTTACAGAGAAATTTAATTTCTTATTTTTTTTGCTGATTCGACTTGTTCAAATCTTCCTGTGTTGTATTTACCAGGTTTGATCTCTTTTTATCATCAATTATTATGATCTTGTGATATCAAATTTGCTTGCTTTTAATATATTTAACAAAACCCTAGTTTATGATTTAGATTTAGGCAAATAAATAAATTCTCTTAGGGGTGCGTTGGATACCCTGCATAATTCTCTTCGTGATCTTGATCTTGGCGGTTTCGACTTTAAAGACACCGCCCCTCCTAAAGCCCAGAAAATTTTGGCGAATGCCTTATATGGTGAAATCGTCAAGACAGTTGAAGAGAAGTTCGCTTTGTCCCCGCGACAGCGAGCCGTGTTTGAGTGTTTACGTGCCCCTCACGCTCAGGATTTCCTGTCAGTTGTTCCCATTGAAGGTTTAGGGCAATGTATGTCGCCAGTGGAATATCGGGCCATCCTCAAATACCGGTTGATGGTACCCCTTTTCCCGGTGGATGACCCGTGTCCCGTATGCCGAAAGGCTTGTTTGGATTCTTTTGGGGAGCATGCAGTCCATTGCAAAGAATTACCAGGCTTTAAATATCGACATGATCTAGTTCGAGATGTGCTTTACGACGTCCTTAAGCGGGTCGGGATCTCGGCAAAAACGGAAGCCCCGGTGAACTTCTTAACCGACCCTTTAGATGGGAGATCAACCCTACGACCCGCTGACATTCTTGTTTTTGGATGGGAAAAAGGGAAGCACGCGTGCGTTGATTTGACAGGTGTGTCCCCCCTCGTTGGGCTACGGGACCATGGGTTTGTGGTGGGTCATGCGATAAACAAGGCAGAGGCGGGTAAAGTAGCTAAGCACGAGAAAGCTTGCCTTGAGAATCAGCACGTGTTCATATCGTTTGCTTTTGACACCTTTGGCGCTCTCGGCCCTGACGCGGTTCAGTTCCTTAAGCGGGTTCAGCAGGTGGTCAGCAGTAACTCCGCCCATGCTAAAGGGAACGTTGTGTTTAGTAGGGTAGGGTTTGCTATTCAGAAGGGGGTAGCGGCGCAGCTTGTTGCCCGTCTATCTGTCGTTAGTCTGTAATTGTCCCGGTGTAAACATCAATAATATTAATTAGAGTAAAAAAAAAAAAAATTTAGGCAATATAATTCAAACAGGTTTACAAAAGTCTATTGAAGCAAATGATGTTTTTGTAAAATAGATGATTTTTTCCTTGTATAAAAACCGGATCGAACCTTGTATGTTTGTATTATTTTCAAAATTATAACCTTTACTTAAATTTATGTTGCAACTGCTTATAAAACAAAGCCATGTTTGAAACCTTCATAATTGAGCTGGGAACACCATAACCGAACCATTTTCTATTAGAACAAATAAAAAAAAATATACACACCGACGGTTAGCCGACCATTCAGTTATGGTTAAGCAAGCTCCATAATCAAACCAAGCTAACTTTGCACACCCCTAATCCTAATTCCTAATTTTGTAAGTGATGTACATGTTTAGGGTCAAAGCATTATAATGGGTTCTATGTTATGTTTTTTAAGTTGACCCGTCCTAACCTGAACCAAAAAGATCAATTTTTAGATGGATCCGCACTGACCCAAACCCGTTCTGGAAAAGAATATTAGAAATTAATTTGAGAAGAAAACGATTATAAGACAAAACAGTTAGTAGTTGAGACTGTAAACAGAAGAAAGAGAAACAAATAATAAAAATTATTCCGAGATAGAGATAAAGAATGAGATGTGCGAGGCTTTTAGAAGATGTACAAATGTTAAAGATAAATTTATGGAATTGTGTTTTGTTGTTAATTATATGGACAAAGATAAAGAAGTTGATATGATTTTCTCTTTGTTTCGAGTTTTTTCTAGACTTTAATCATGGATGACCGAAACAACAACAACCAACGAGTTCGCGGCACGTTCGACGTTTTTGAATCCGTGTTAGCTTACATACACGACTCACGTGACCGTCAGTCCATCTCCTTAGTCTGCAGACGCTTATACGAACTTGAGGCTTTGACACGTTTAGCATGTGACAATAGCTCTATGTTATGCAGCCACACCTAAACAGCTGCTGCGGAGATACCCGTCTATCGAATCATTAAAACTAAAAGGGAAGCCACGGGCCGCCATGTATGACTTAATACCCGAGGACTGGGGAGGGTATGCGAGGCCGTGGGTGGAGGAGGTTTCGAAGTCTTTTGGTTGCTTAAAGAGTTTGCATTTTAGAAGGATGATTGTCAAAGATGAGGATCTGGAAGTGTTGGCCCGTGAACGCGGGCATGTTCTTGAGGTTCTTAAGCTTGATAAGTGCTCCGGGTTCTCCACTGACGGGCTTTTGCATATTTGTAGATCTTGCAGGTATTAGTTTTGGTCTTGTTATAGATTTTATAAACAGTGTTACTTTTAGTTGTTAAGTCTAGGGATGCAAACGAGCTGAGCCACTCGTGAGGTACTTGAAAGGATCGATAAAAAGCTCGAAACAGGCTGAGCTTTATTGAGCTCGACCCTCAAATAAAACTTGTTTACTTATCGAACCCGAGTTCAAGCCTTGTATGGGAAGATGTCTATTTCTAAATATTAACACTCTTAGATTTGATGTGTATCAATTTTACACTTGCCCAGTCAAGCTCTAGCCGTATTTAGGCTCATTTAAGGTACTTCACATGAGTTCGAGCCGAGCTTAGGCTAGTTAAGGTTTTCTCAAAATATATCAAAAAACTTTAAAGTTTATATGAATTAGTTAATAAATAATAAATGAGCCAAGCTTAGGCTCGTTAAAGTTTTTCTCAAAATATATATAATTATTAATTTTTATATAAATTAAATATTAATTAATAAATAATAAACGAGCCCAGCTTAGGATCGATAAGGTTTTTCTCAAAATATATATAATTATTAAGTTTTTTATATAAATTAATTATTAATTAATAAATAATAAACGAGCCAAGCTAAGCTCGAGCTTGAAAAAAATGACTCACGAGTCGAGTTCAAGCTTTTAAAAAAAGTGCCTGAAACGAGCTGAGCTCGTTCTTAGAAAAAGAGCTTGAAATGAGCTGAGCTTGAGCTATCGTACATCAACATTAACCGAGCTTGAGGCTGGTCTAGCTCGGGCTCCGCTTGTTTACACCTGTAGTTAAATAATTAAATTTTATCAGAGATTGTTGTTAGATTGAGAAAGATTCAATTTTCAGTTTTGATAGAAATCTTTTTCTCTAAAGTTAACTTCAAGTTAACAGTTAAATACACATTTGTTTGACAACACGGGTATCATTTAACTTCCTTGAAAGCTGAAGAATTCATATTAGCAGACATGACTTCAATGTTTGACTTATAGTCTATGCTATGTAGGAACCTTAAAGTATTGTTTTTAGAAGATAGCCAAGTGATAGAGAAGGATGGAAGCTGGCTACACGAGCTCGCTATGAACAACACTCAACTTGAAACATTAAACTTTTACATGACTGATCTGTCACAAGTTAGTTGTAACGATCTTGAGCTAATAGCCAAAAGATGCAAATCTTTAGTGTCGGTCAAGATAGGCGATAGTGAAATCTTGGACCTTGTTGGTTTTTTCCAGTTTGCGGTTTCACTTGAAGAATTTAGTGGTGGCTGCTTTAACAATCAAACCGAACAATACGCTTCTGTAACATACCCCCTGCAGTTGTGTCGGTTGGGTCTGAATTACATGAGCAAAAATGAAATGCCCATTGTGTACCCGTTTGCTTCTCGTTTAAAGAAACTTGATCTCCTCTATACCTTTCTTGACAACGAGGATCATTGTGTGTTGCTCCAAAAGTGTCCTAATTTGGAAGTTCTTGAGGTATACATTCTCACTTTTACTGTTTCTATCAATGATTGTTATTACAATAAACTGGGCCTTTAAACGAGCCGAATGTTCTGCGAACTGTTCGGAGGGAAGTTTGTTTATGTTCGTTTATTTAATAAACGAACGAACATGAACAAAAAAAATTGTGTTTGTTTAATTAAACGAACGAACATGAACACGTATTTCGTTCGTTCATTTTTATTTGTGTACATTCGTTTATTTATGTTCATTTATGTTCGTTTACATATTAATAGCAAGTAATTAAACACTATCCTGAAGAGTGCTTTATATTTTTTTCATTTGTGTTCATTTAAGTGTGCTTATATATGTTCGTTTATGTTTGTTTGTGTTCATTTATGTTTGTTAATCTTTGTTCATTTATGTTCATTTAGATTTTAAACAAACGAACACAAAATATGTTCATTTGTTAAATAAATGAACACGAACATGTTCATTTGTTAAATAAATGAACACGAACACAAAATATGTGTTCGATCAAGTGTTTGTGTTCATGTTCGTGTTTTTTTCGGTTTGTTTACAGGCCTACAATAAACAACATAAATGAACTAATTAAGAATTCAAAACTGATGAAAAACAGACAAGAAATGTGATTGGAGACCGGGGAATGGAAGTTTTAGCTCGGTTTTGCAAGAAAATGAAACGGCTTAGAATCGAAAGAGGAGCGGATGAAGAAGGTGTTGTTTCTCAAACGGGATTAACCGCCATAGCACAAGGCTGTCTTGATTTAGAATGTGTTGCTGTATACGTATCCGATATCACAAACGCAGCTCTAGAATCCATGGGCAAAAACTTGAAAAAACTAACTGATTTCCGTTTAGTTTTACTGGATAAAGAAGAAGTTATTACAGATTTGCCACTCGATAACGGAATCCGATCTTTACTTATTGGCTGCGATAAACTCAGAAGATTTGCACTCTATCTGAGACCAGGAGGGTTAACAGATGTGGGTTTGACTTATATTGGTCAACACAGTCAAAACATAAGATGGATGCTTCTGGGGTATCTTGGAGAATCTGATTCCGGGCTTCTCGGGTTTTCCCGAGGCTGCCCGAGCCTACAAAGGCTTGAAGTAAGAGGGAGTTGTTTCAGTGAAAAAGCACTTGCATTGGCGGTTTTACAGTTGAGATCTTTAAGGTACTTATGGGTACAAGGTTACAAAGGATCTAAAACAGGTTTTGATCTGTTAGCGATGGCTTGTCCGTATTGGAATATTGAAATAATTCCTCCAAGAAAGGTTAGTTGCGGAGATGGTAGAGAGATGGAACATTCTCCACATATACTCGCATATTATTCTCTTGCTGGACCAAGAACTGATTTCCCGCCTTCTGTTATCCCGCTTGACTACATTGCTCAATAAATCTGTACATAGTTATTGAAAAAGTTAGCGTCTTTTTCGATCTTGAGATAAGTTTTATGTTGGTTTTGTTTGTTGTATCGTTACTGTCTATACCTGTTTGTATTGGTTTTTTGGTAGTTTTGGAATAACATTCAAGCGTGTGATACTTCGGTTTTTTGGTGGTTTTGGTCATATAACTAAAATTTGATTTATTCTTGCATGAATAAATTGTTTTGCTTCTGAGTCAGGTATAAAAACAGCTAGACAAATACAAATAGAAACCAACAAAATGGAAACAGAGATAGTGTGGTTCATGTGTATTGTGTGTAAAGTACTGTACCATTCAACTTGGACATGCAGACAGTATTTGAGGTTACAAATGAATTGAGCATAAATTACTATATCGTAAGTGGAAATTATGTGACAACATATAAAAACCAAAGTTGAAGGTTTTAAATTTATTATGATTTATAAACACTACACAGTATGTAGCACATAATGGTATTTGTATAGTTGATACACGTGGTTTAGGGTTAGGTATTTACACCTTCAAGCATGAGATTCACGATTAAACAAGTATTATTAGAATATTTATTTGTCTTTAAAGTGTATCTTAAAAATGTATGATAGTTTTTGGATCATGAAAACGGCAAATCGACTTACGTGATGCAACACGAGCGCGCCTGGCATCTAATACTATCCCGACAAAATATTATTATTTAAGTATAAAAATAACTACTTTGAGTTACAAAAATAATTTGCATTAAAATTTGCGGGTGAAAACAAAACGGAGCAATGCACGAGATAATGGGCAATGGGCCCGCTACACAAGCCCAAGCCCAAACCCATGAGCTCATATATAAATCAATTTCTTTATTTGTTTCTCATTACTCAACTACACACTTTCTCTTTAACTTTCCAACTCTCTCATTTCTCTCTCTAAGAGAGAATACCGATGACCGCCGGCGGTCGTCCAACGACCGTCCGGCGGTGGTCCAACGAGAATTTCATCATACTTTCCGGCGAGTGCAACCACGACATTTTAACGGTAATTTTTCCAAATTTGGAGCGGTTTGAGCCCTAGAGCAACTTTGACGAGAGTTTTGGCCAAACTCCGACAAGCTTGTTTTTGAGTTTCCTCTTCATGGCTTTGGGAGCATCTATGCAAGTTTTTGAGTCGATCCATTTTCCGGCGAAACTGCGGTAAGATATTTTGTTAAAATACATGTTCTTTTTATATTTTATGTACCGGTGTGGTGCAAGATTGCACCAAATCAAAGGGGTTTTTGTTCAAAAACTAAATTAAGTGATTTTTCAAGTAAAATGGGTGATTCTTGAAAGTGTACTTTATGACATTTGTCAAATATTTGTATTTCTATATCGCGACAAGCAACATGTTTGATCAGAACCCTTCGCGACACGCGATCGAGCTCAACAACAAACGAAATCAGATTTGGGTCGCGACAGCCTTCACCACGTGAAGCGATTCGCTGCTAAACGAAATATGTGTCGTTACGAATTGATGCCTCATTTAATCCGATTATCACCAAATTGATGCCTCATTTAATCCATCATTCAATTAATGTTAACCTGACACCCAATTAATGTGATACTAAGTCGAGTAGGGTCTTTCAACGTGAACTAAATGAGTCATTTTTTTATTTTTTTTTGCTGTTTTAACAAAAAAAAAAAAAAAAAAAAAAAAAAAAAAAAAAAAAGAAACTGCTAGGGTTTTTATTGTTAAATTACTTAGCACCCAATTCCCCGTTTGATTCCTAATTGTTGGGACATCTTTGTTGTTGAAGTTGGGATTTTTCACTTTTGGAACAATTTATATCCGAAAAGATGACAACTACTACCAAAAGTGTCACCTATTGAAAAAATATTTCTTTAATTGGTTGATCCACTTGTTTGGTATGGGTCAATGAAATGGGCTATGGAATGGAATGAACGAAGGAATGAAATTAACACAGTAATGGAATGATTCATTACCATTTTATTGACATGTTTGGTTACCATGTGGGAATGAAATGAATTATTAGTTTTTTTATTTTTTGGTAAGCTAGAAAAAACCGGAATAAGATAAAAAATGGTAGTGAGTGGCGGTGGGATGGTGGTGGTGGTGGACAGCGAGCAATAATGGTGGTGGTGGCGGTGGTGGGCGGCAATAGCGATGGGCGGGAGGCGGGGGCGATTGTTGGTAGTGGTAGGTGGTGGTGGTGGTAAGCGACGGATGGCGGACGGTTGGTGGTGGTGGTAGTGGGCAGCGCCGATAGGTGGTGGAGGGTGGTTGGTGGTGGTGGCGGAGGTGGGTGAAGGTGGTGGCAGACGGTGGAGACGGTTGGTGGTGGTGGCGGGCGGCGGAGGCTGGGTGGTGGTGGTTGACGATGGAGGCGGTTAGTGGTGGTGGCCGGCGGCGGAGGCGACAGTGGGTGGTGGCAACTGTAGAGGCGGTGGTGTTGAGAGGGCAGTGAGTAGTGGTGGTGGGAGGGCGGTGGAGGTGATATAGTGTGAAAGAAGGATGGAATGAAAAAAAACAAAGGGGGTGAATGGAATGAATTTGGGGTGTTTTATGGGGAATAAAATGGACATGGTAATGGGTGATTCCATTCCATCGACCAACCAAACACATATTTTTTCATTCCATTATAATGATCCATTCCATTCCGTCTCTCATTCATGCATACCAAACGCTACCTAGTGTTGTGAACCACAATTGCTACCAAAAGTGTCAATAAATAGATTGAAATTCTTTGAAGTCGATTTACAATATTAAATTAAAATTATGTTACGAAGCAAATGATTTCTAAGAATTAAACAGCTAATTAATAATGATCTTTTTTTTATTATTTTGACACAGATTTAATCTCAATGGATTGATTACATACTGACATTTTAACCAACATTGTAGTACGACTAGACCTATCGGAGTTGTGTGCCGTTAATTACATATGCAAAAATATAAGAGATTTTGTTATGGAATAGAGTTTCAAAAGGAGTACAACCTCAAACACGGTTCCAGGCCTATATATATGGTGCTTTAACTACACATACAATGTAACTAATATGAATAAAACCGGGCATTGGTTAACTGGAGTTAGGAGGTGGACGGAAAAACATTGAAAATCCGACATCCATTTGATGTGGATGTAGATGAGGTGTAAGAAGGGCACATGGAGGTCTCTCCTTTTCCGTTATCAAGGCTGTGGATTCATGGTGTTTGACTTATGGTCATGGAGGTCGAATAAAATCGAGTATGAACTTACTGAAGATTTGGATTTGACGGTTGCACGTTGGGGAACGAGGATAATAGAAGACGCTGTTGATGACGATGAGCACTATATCATCACCTTGTTCCATGAGGATACCTAAGGGTACATCCATTTCTTTAGTCACCACTCCCGCGCTAAGGGTGAACAATTTCCACATATGGCCATCGTTAAGGGTGGCAAACCCAACCCAAATGGATTGTTTTGGGTCAAGATGGTTAAACATTAAAAGTAAAATGGGTTAGGATGGATCATAAAAATTCTTCAAGTGGGTCAGGATGGGTTGGAAATATACAAGTGAGTTTCATTTATAGGTTAAAATGAGTCAAAACAAAATACCTAAGTTATCCAAAATTTATCTAATTCAAAATACCCAAACTATCACGTGCGAAACAAAATTCATCTGAAACCCGAAAAACGATCAAAACGAAACAAAAACCCCGAACCGACTAAAAAGAAACTGAACCGAAATAGCAAAACGACCAAAACAAAACAAAAAAAAAACGGGAATGAAACCGAAAAACTAGCCAAAACGAAACAAAAAAAGCGAAATGCAACCGAAAAACTAACCAAAACTAAACAAAAACACTGAATCGACTAAACCGAAACAAAACTGAATCGAAATAGAAAAACGACCAAAACGAAACAAAAAAACCGATATGAAACCGAAATTTGTCCAAAACGAAACAAAAAAAAACGAAATGCAACTGAAAAGCGAACGAAAACAAAACAAAAACACCGAACCGACCAAAACGAAACAAAAACACCGAATCGACCGAAACAAAACAAAAAAAACAAAACGAAACTGAACCGAAATAGAAAAAAAAAACGAAACATAAAAAAAGTGAAATGCTACTGAAACCAGACCAAAACAAAACAAAACCAAAACACTGAACCAACCAAAGCGAAACAAAAAAACCAAAACGAAACTAAATCGAAATAGAAAAACGATCCAAACGAAACAAAAAACCTGAATTGAAACTGAAAAACTGACCAAAAGGAAACATAAAAAAAACTAAATGCAATTTGAAAACATGACCAAAACGAATCAGAAACACCGAACCGGCCAAACGAAACAAAAAAGCTGAAACGAAACTGAACCGGAATAGAAAAACGACCAAAACGATACAAAAAAACAATATGAAACCGAAAAACTTACCAAAACGAAACAAAAAAAAAAAAAAGCGAAATGCAATCAAAAAGCTTACCAAAACGAAACAAAAAAACTGAAACGTAGCCGACCAAAATAAAACAAATGAATCGAAACGAAACAAAAAACGAAATGAAACCGAAAAAACTGACTAAAACAAAACAAAATTGAAACCGAAAAAACCGAGAAATCGAAACTGAAATCATTGAAACCGAGCAGATACCGAAACCGACCGAAATGAAAAAAAATAAACCGAACCGAAAAAACCCCGAAAAACTCGAACCTGAACAAATACAAAACGGTGGGTTTTTTTTATGAACCGGGATGATGGGGGGAACATTTTAGTTATTTTACATTTTGCGTTTTTTATTTATATTTTGAGTTATTATTTTTTTAATAGTCTTTTTGAATATTTTTTTGAGGGGTTTTTAAAACTCTTTGTATGTCAACCTTCATTTGGGTAAGATGAGTTAGTTTTACCCATCTTGACCCATATCCATCTTAACCCTCTATTTTAAAAATTCATTATGACCTCATATCCATCCTGACCCATCACCCAAATCCAACCCAACCCACTCCCATTGCCACCTCTAGCCATCGTCAAACCGACAAACCAATTTCGCGAATGACAAGATGAAACACTCTTTGAGGATGGTGATTCCGAGCATTCGCCTGGAGTATGTATTGCGACTATGTGAGGTGACCGAGAGCCGGTTAGCCGGAAGTTTATAATGTGTGACATGTTTCAGGCTGACCTTCGAAGGATCAATCTGCTAGGGGATGTTATCGATCACATCAAGTATTATGGTTGTAATGAAGGGTATTTGGTGGCATTTCACGTGCCATAGGATTATGCACATGATACTTGAGGTGACACTTGGTAAACTTTCCTCCAAGTTAAGCAAATGTTATCGTGTCAAATCCAGGGTACTGCTTACCTTATTCTAAAAGATATCGTGGAATTTATAGCATATTGAGGAAACACGTTCTGATTCATTACGTTAGATTTAGTCTTGTGATATGAATACGATTAGATATAAATACGTTAGTGTGTGTGTTTATAGTGAATTTGGGCAGAGTAACGATATGCAAGGTGATAAAATAAGAATTGGTATAGATAAAATATAATTACAATGTATATATATGTTACACCCAAAATTTGAACAACCAATAAAATACTTACAACGATGCGGAAGCTAATTTTGACTAGCATTTTGATATGATGATACCAAAATCGTGTTTCCTTACGGTAAAATCCAAGTGAAATCAAAACTTAATTTACCAAATCAAGGTTCAACCAGTTTAGACTACATATCAATGATCCTTGAAGATAATATAAGCTATCTTAAAAAAAATAACCATAAAAAAATGTTCTTTAATTAAAAGTGTGTTTCGCTAATCCCAAGCCCTTGATCTACGAGTCCACTTTAGTGCTACTACTATCATCAATCAGCAACTTCATCTTTCAAGTGTATTTCGATCATTAACCTAATGCCACATGTTTACAAACTCATTAGTATTAAACATATTACGCTAACTAATGTAACTAGTTTTATACCGTCCAGTGGACGAGCATTTAATTGTCAAAATGACATAAGTATTTTTTTTTTGAGAAAATTACTGTTTTAATCCCTGTGGTTTTTAAGTAGTCACTTTTAGTCCCTGAACAAAAACTTGAACTGTTTTACTCCCTGTGGTTTTTAATCGCAGTCACTTTTAGTCCCACCATCAATTTCAAGTTATATTTTTCATCCAAATATGCCTGCATTTACAATTTTGCCCCTGATTGATTTTTTTTGCAATTTTCTTTTGTTCATGCATGTCTAAAAGACGTAAAAAGTTCTATTATTTTTATAAAATGTCATTTACATCGATATAATTTTTATGTCCCCCACCAATCCACCACAAAATCCAGAAGCAGCACCAAATCCACGTTTCGGAAGTGAAAGTTATATTGATAAAAAAAGACATACTTGTTTATGAGTTTAAAAAATGACATAAATGGTGGTAGATTGGTGGGGGACATAAAAATTATATTGGTAAAAAGGACATTTTATAAAAAAAATATTAGAACTTTTTACGTCTTTTAGACATGCATGAACAAAAGAAAATTACAAAAAAAATCAATCAGGGGCAAAATTGTAAATGCGGGCATATTTGGATGGATAACTTGAAATTGACGGAGGGACTAAAAGTGTCTGCGATTAAAAACCACGGGGAGTAAAACAGTTCAAGTTTTTGTTCAGGGACTAAAAGTAACTCGCTTAAAAACCATAGGGACTAAAACAGTAATTTTCTCATTTTTTTTTCTCTTTTCATTCTAAAAAAAGAAATTTTTTTAATCAAAATGAAGATGTGTGGAATGCTTCATCAAAAGGGTTCATGTTATATATAAAAGGGTTAATTTTTTATTTTATTTTATTGGTAAAGGGGAACATTTATTAGGTTACAATTACATATTTACCTACAAAGAACTCAAAAGAAAAATAAGGCATTAGCAGCAATTCTTGAAACAATTCTCCAGAACCCAAGCAATTGTAAAGTGTAAAGCATATATTTGAAACATAGGTTTTTCACACCGGCACAAGAATTCAACTAAAAACTTTTATTTTTATACAACTGGATTTATAGAGCACATGAATTTATAGAATACAAAACTCATCAATCACAATGAACATCCATAATACAAACAACAAATCTATACTTGTCCCAGGTTCATCTAATGGTGTAATCTTCATTCTAAACAAATTATAAACATCATCTAAAAATCTAATGGTGTAATCCATTGAAAGTCAAAATAAATGAAACATTCAGCATCAACCAACCAATCCTTCACATAATGCACATAAGACCAAATTATTCTTCATGCTAAGCCTATACCTTTCCATCAACCAACTACACCATTCTTTTTTCCATTTTAACAGCAACAAATCAACAATACCCTTAATCATACAGGTATGATAATGAGTCAATATAGCTTCATGTAACATGTAATAAATATTGTCGCAACTCCTCAAGTGAACACCCCTACATAAGATCCAGAAATCATATCATGATTGAAATTCAAAAATAGAACCAAAAGTATGAGATTCTGTCTATATGAGATTCCTTCTTGGTTGAAAACATCTGTACATCAATATCTAACATAATAGCAAAAGAAACTATTGTAAAAGATAAGAATTATATTTGCTAGATTATTTATCCACAATATATACAACCAAAAGAAAGAGAGAAATTTATTAGACATGTAAATGCAAAACGAACGGGAATCAAGTGAAGAGGTAGGTTCCAGCAAAGCCTTGTTGGACCCGCAAGACTCACCTTGAAGAGGGACGTCTACGCAAAGACCAACTGGATCCGCAGGACCCACCATGCTCAGAGAGATGAAGACCTTACACGCAGTAAGCCAGCTGTTCCCGCAGGAAAGCCTCCCTTGGTAAAGTACCCTGCCAGTTCCCACAGCTGCAGATACAAGCCAAGAAGCAGGGCTACCCGCACTAATAGTAAGGCTACACGCATAAAGCACTAACTCATACTTCAGTAATGTCACCTGAAGAAGGAATGAGCAGGGCAGGAATATTCCCGCCCAAAAGAGCCAGTCCGTACGCTTCTAGAAGATCTTTTGTACTATACCTACCAAGGTATGGACAAATAGACAAGATCTGGCAAAAGCAACCCATGAACCAATCACAGGGTGACAGCTCACCGACAATAGTACGAGGAGCAGCACGCTCCAGTACAAAATGTCACTATCAGCCGCTGCCTGCCCACCAACTCCCATCGTGGCACGAACATAGCCCGTAGTTGGTGGAAAAGGAATATTATACAGCTGGCCGTACCTGCTTGGAAACCTACCTTCGGCTATAAATACTCCAACACCTTGGAACGGTATCATCATCTTATCTTCTCTAGCTATTTCTCTCTATATACACTTATATTCAGAGCAATCTAGTCTGATTCTCACGCCGGAGGGTGGTCACAAGGAGGAACCCCCCCCCCCCCCTTCTCAGTGACGAGCTCACGGTGTCTGTTTTGCAGGTCGAGAAGAATAACCATCTTTGTGGACCTAACCCTCGTGGGAAACATCTACTTAACCCTCAGATTATCCTTAATCTGCCGGGGCCATTTAGTGTTTCTTCATTGGCGCCATCCGTGCATTAAGCTAGAACTAATTCTTTTTCTCAGTTTTTTCAAACTTCTGGAAAGATGGTTAAGGTTACTCCGACGCCAAGGCCACCGAGTGACCAAGAAACTCCGGTAACTACAACCCCAGCTACTGGGGGCAACACCGGTGAATACACGATTTTTACGAACACTGCCCCGGTTACCCAAGTCGGGGTAAGTGCAGTAAACAATCCTCCCCTGGGATTCATTGATACCCAGGTGGAGAAACAATGGACGAGACTTCCCCAACAAACACTTGAACAAGTTAAAGCTTGGGCGGAAGCACGTCAGAAAGAATTCCAGGCTGAGTTGGACGAACGTTTACGTTCACTCCAGCAGGCCAATGACAAATTCGAAAGCACTAGACAATAGCTCAACATGAGCAACGATTGCGAGTATGTGGATGATGAAGATTGGGAAGAATCTGACAGTGACGCAAACCCTCGTCATAAGGCGAAAGGGAAGCGTAAAGAAGACTTCCACTCGAAGAGAAATTTCGAGGAAACCTTCAAACCAAAGAACACGGGGGGAAACCCACGTGACTTCTGCAAAACTTTCAGACCAACTGTTGCGAATGCGGGAACGTTCAAATTCGCAAGGGACATTGCGGAAGCAATTGCTCCAAAGAGTGCCAAACAGATGTCCAACATAGGCACTTACAATGGCATATCTGACCCGGACGATCACCTGAATAGATTTATAGCGGGGGCAACCGTCAGTAATTGGACGGAACCCACGTGGTGTTACATGTTCCAAATGACGCTCGTCGGGGCAGCCAGAGCGTGGTTTGATCGTCTACCGGTCCACCACATCTATGATTGGGCAGACTTCCAGCACAAGTTCAGCTAGCACTTCAGTCAACAAAGAAAATATACTGGAGAGCAGTGGACGATCCTCAACTGCGTCCGAGAGGAAGACGAATCTTTGCTAGACTTCATCACTCGCTTCAACTCAAAGAAGCTAAGTCTGGGCACCATTAGCGAAGATCTTGTTCGCGTCGCTTTCATCCAGGGCGCTGAGTACCCAGAGCTCATCCGCACGTTGACGGGTAAAGATGGCATGCCATCCACGTGGGATGCCATCATGACGGCAGCTAAACGCTTCGCCGAGACGGAGAAGCAACTGGGTAGAAATCTTCCTCAGAGCACAAACCTCTACACGCAGAGAACAAGAGAAAATAACGTTCGTACCGCCCGACAAAATAAGAAGAGGAAGCTTGGTATTTGGCAGTCAAGGATAAACTTCGACACCTCATCCAGCTCTCGTCCTCTCTTAGGCGGAAGGGACAACACACACTCGTCGAACCGGAATCCCAGATGGACGCCACTCACCAAAAGCGTCACCGAGATATTTTCCACCGAGAAACTCCCATGGCCAAAGGCTCCAATAATCCGACAGCGTTATAACGCTGATCAGAGCAAATCCTGTGACTTCCACGGGACCAAAGGCCACACCACGGAGGAATGCACATCTTTGAAGGATATCGTCGAAACATTCGTCAAAGATGGGAAACTCACACACCTCGTGGCGTCAATCAAGAACGGAGGGAGGAATGACAATCGGTACAAAGGCAATGGACGAAAGCCCGTCGACATCAGCATTCACATGGTTCATGGCAACGTCAGAGGAAGAAAACGACGAACAGAGCCAAGTGCGTGGAAGAAAGCTGAGGTGCGCTTCCCGCTTGTGCCAGGAGGGCCCAACAAAGAAGGCCCCATAGTCATCAAAAGCCAGCTGGGGCACTACATCACCTCCCGCACTCTTGCTGATAACGGCGCTTCGTCAACGGTCATGTACAGGCAGTTCTTCGACAAGCTAGACGACGAAGACAAAGAACGTCTAGAAACGGTTTACGCCTCGATGGAAGGGTTCGATGGCAGCACAAACACCCCCTTGGGTATCCTATCTTTCCCCGTCACTCTCACGGACGGGAAGTACTCCCGCACAGAAGACGTTGACTTCGTCGTAATGAGGAAGCCACACCACACATACGACATTCTTTTCGGGATAGATGGGATGGCAAGATTTAATGCCGTGGTGTCTTCGGTCCATGGCATGATGGGATGGCCAACAGCTGAGGATGTCGCGATGATCACGGGTATTCCCCAGGTATGCATCGCATCTGTCTCATCTAAACCCAAACCAAAGATGGCTAAACCAACCATTACCGAGCCGGAAGAATGGGCCTTTAATGGCAAGCACCCTGACCAGGCCGTTACCATTGGCCCAACGATCACTAATCCCACGTGCACCTTACTCAAACGCTTATTTCAAAAAAATGCTGACATCTTCGCGTGGACACCAGCTGACATGACTGGTGTACCCCGAAGTAAGGCGGAGCATAAGCTCAAGTGTGACCCGGCTTTTACGCCGGTCATACAAAAGCGTCTCGTAATAGGTGCGGAACAGGCTAACGCGTGTAGAACCCAAGTCAAGGAACTCCTTGACGCAGTCATCGTACGCGTTAGTAAATATCAAACATGGGTTGCAAATCCCGTCATGGTACCGAAATCCAACAAACAATGGCGCATGTGCATAGATTTTAAAGACCTAAACAAAGCATGCCCCAAGGATTGTTACCCGTTACCCGAAATTGACCTTAAGGTAGATTCGTTAGCACCGTTTCGCCTTAAATGCTTCCTTGATGCGTATAAGGGATACCATCAAATCCACATGGCCGTTGACGATTAGGACAAAATCGCATTTCGGACGCCCGATGGCACATTTTGTTACCAAATGATGCCATTCGGACTTAAGAATGCTGGGTCCACGTACCAACGCCTGATGGACAAAGAGTTCCATGCCCAAATCGGGAGGAACTTAGAAGTTTACATGGATGACTTGGTCATCAAAAGCCTTGAGCCAGAGGCGATGTTGACAGACATCGAAGAAACTTTCAACACGCTCAGAAAAATAAACATGAAGCTCAACCCGAGCAAGTGTTCCTTTGGGATGGAAGAAGGGAAGTTCTTAGGAGTCATCGTTACCAAAGATAGCTTCAGAGCGAACCCTGAAAAGGTCGAAGCCATTATGAAAATGGAATCACCTACTACCATCAAACAGGCTCAGACACTGAATGGACGGCTAGTCGCACTTAACCGCTTTTTGGCAAACCATGCGGATAGGTCGTTCCCATTCGTGTCAACATTGAGAAATTGCTTGAAGAAAACGCACTTCCGCTGGACACCAGAAGCGGAAGCAGCTTTTCAAGAGATTCGGTCACGCTTGATCGAACTCCCAACGCTCACAGTACCAGAAGTGGGGGAGGAATTAATTCTCTACCTCTCCGCCACAGACAGAGCAACCGGGGCAGTCTTACTAGTAGAACGAAAAGGCATCCAGATGCCCATATACTATGTAAGCCGCGTCTTAACGGACGTGGAAACCCGGTACTCTACCCTGGAAAAATTAGTCTTAGCACTTGTACAGGCTTCACGCAGGCTAAGACGATATTTCCAAGGTCACCCAATCACCATTCTCACCAACTTCAAACTTGCAAACGTTCTAGGCAACCCCGAGTTGTCGGGACGCCTAGCCAAATGGACAATTGAGTTGGGGGAATACGCGATAAAGTACAAGCCAAGACCAGCCATAAAAGGCCAGGTCTTGGCCGACTTTATTGCGGAAGTCCCCGCATCGCGGGAAAAAGAGTGCCAGGAAGAGGCTCAACCCTCTCCAGCACAAGACATTAACGATGTCTGGGGACTCTATACTGATAGAGCAGCCAACAACGAAGGTTCAGGCGCAGGGTTGAAAGTAATTAACCCGGCAGGCCAAGAATACACTTACGCTATTTGGCTTGATTTCCCAAGTACGAACAATGAAGCAGAGTACGAAGCATTCTTGGCCGGATTAAGAATTGCGCGTAAGATGGGAGTGAAAAACTTGGAAGCCCACGTGGATTCCATGCTAGTAGCCAACCAGATAAACGGGACGTACACGCCGTGAATGACATAATGGCCCTGTACCTTGCGCAAGCCAAAACCCTTATGCGCGATTTTAACGATTGCAAAGTTGTGCACATCAAGCGAAGCGAAAACAAATCTACGGATGCGTTAAGCAAGCTTGCATCGTTTGCCTTCACCCACTTGGGAAAGGACATCCGCATTGAACTTCTTGGAGCACCATCAGTCCCGCACAAGGAAATTTGTGTCATCCAAACCGGCACGGAAACATGGATGACACCAATCATAAATTACCTTGCAGCGGGTATACTACCAGAGTCGAAGACACAGGCAAGAAAGATACGCTGTAAATCACTGAACTATCAACTTGTTGATGACATACTTTACAGGCGTAACTTTCTTGGCCCACTCCTCAGATGCGTTGACGACCAAGATGCCGACTACCTCCTAAGGGAAGTACACGAAGGCATCTGTGGAGTACACGCAGGTCCACGCGCAGTTGTAGCTAAGCTAAACAACGCGGGATACTTTTGGCCGGGGATGCACACGGATGCGCTAGCCTACATCAGAAAATGTAGGTCATGCCAGCTTTACGCACCCAACACGCATCGCCCAAAGAACGAACTTGTTCCAGTCACTTCTTCATGGCCATTCCAGAAGTGGGCCATCGATGTGACAGGCCCATTTCCCACAGCAGCAGGGAACGTTCAGTTCCTAGTGGTAGCCATCGACTACTTCACCAAGTGGATAGAAGCAAAACCCTTAGCCCAAACAACCGCAAAACATATCAAAAAATTTATTTGGGAATTTATTATTTGTCGTTTTGGACTTCCACAGAATTTGGTGAGCGATAACGGCACCAACTTTGCTGACCAGAAGCTACAAAAGTGGCTGAAAGAGCTTCAAATCACCCACACCTTTACCTCAGTGGCACACCCGCAGGGTAATGGTGAGGTGGAAAGAGCAAACAAGAGCATCGTCGACGGCATAAAGAAAAGACTCTTGGAGCATAGATCCGGCTGGGTGGACGAAGTTCCACATGTCCTTTGGGCAAACAGAACGCTGAAAAAAGCAAGCACGGGTGAGACTCCGTTCAGCCTCACCTATGGCACTGAAGCCATGGTTCCAGTCGAGATTGGTCTACCCTCACCAAGAGTCATAACTCAACCAGAAGACAATGATGCGGAAAGACGGTTAGACCTTATGCTAACCGAAGAGCGCATAGACCTAGTCGCAGTGCGTGAAGAGAACTACAAGCGACAAATGCAAAAGTACTACAACACACGGGTGAAACTCTGCAACTTCAATGTCGGAGACTACATACTGCGTAACAACGAGGCTTCGAACCAAGAGCGCCCAGGAAAGCTGGCCCCGGTCTGGGAAGGGCCATACATTATTAAAGAAGTTTTGGGAAAGGGCGCATACCGGCTCGAAAGGCTCGATGGCACCCCTATCCCAAGAACATGGAATGGAGCTCAATTACGCAGATGTTACATGTAGATCAATTCCAAACTTGTAAAGAAAAGGCCTAGAGCCACTTCTAATGGAAATGATTCTCCTTATCACATTGTGTTGATAGCCTTACCTTTATACTTATGAACTGACCACACTGATATGCCGGTATTCACCGCATAAATAAGTGAGGGAGGAAATAAGTCGTTGCGTGTGGAAAGCGGCACAACCCGCATAAACACAAAAACAGTAAATATTTCTAAGGGGAAGATGAGGAAAACCTTCACGCAGGTCAGATATAGATAAAGTTTGGTCATCCTACTAAGTGAAAGTGACGGTCCTACCTGCACAATCATGATAGAGGAAACAGAACATTAACCTATTATCTAACACGCGTCGAAAGGTTAACTTATTCAAAACACATAAAAAATTGCTAAGTTAAACTAAAATATGCATGAGCAAATCATATAATGTTTACAAGGCAAGGCGTTAACAAAACATTTATATTCACAATAAAAGTTGTTCAAACATTACAAAATGGCTAGGTATCTACCCGCCTACAAAAAATACAAATCTATCCTAACGGTGGGAAGGAATCTCAAGATTCAAGCTTCGGGACCACTTCCTCCAAACCCACTTGAACCCGCACCATCAGTCGGCTGCGGCGGTTCGAGGGAAGCTTTGAGAACAGCTAGCCCGTCATCAGCAGCAGCAACTTCATTCACCTTCTCCACAACCGGATGCGGGAAGGCAGCATACTGGTTCACAGCTTGGTCATAGGCAGCTTCAGTATCAACATCGTGTAAAGGAAAATTGGAAGGCGGGATGCCTTTCTCTGCAAATCCTAGACCAAGCAAGAAACCAGCCTTCTCCCCATCCTCATGAGAAGCATTGAGGGCTGCGCTCATGGCATCATCATAGGATGTGTTCGCGAATATCCGATGCACAATCTACAATAAAAAATATATAAAAAAAACTTTTCTAAGTATAAAGAAAAGCGCAAAGCAAAGAAATTATGGAGCTATGCGTACCTGCGGCAACGCTTCTCGTAGAAGCCAATCCTTATTGGATAGAGCGTCTTGAAGGGTAGCTTGAGCTTGATCGCGGGCGCGTTCGGCTTCATTCTTGTTGAGGTTGACAAGCAACACGTCTTTGGTAGCAGCCTCTTCAACGCCTTTAAGCTTGCGCTCAGTGCGATCAAGCACAACCCTCTGATCCAAGAGCTCCTGTAGCTTCTTGGCATCCTCTAAAGCCAAAGCCTCATGAGCCTGCTGAAGCTTCTCCAGTTTGGCTTTAAGCTCTTCATTCTCAGCGAGCAGAGGCTCAGCAACGGCTTCAGCTTTGGTGGCCCTTTCGGTCGCATTACGCGCAGTTTCCTTGGCTAACCTAAGCTGTTCGTTAACAGCTTGAGTATCCTTGGAACGGGCCTCATGCCTGGCTTGGATCTCGGCCTCAAGGTCCTTGAAGGCCTTTTCTTTTTCAGTAGCGGTGGCGGCAAGCTTCTTGTTCTCCTCCCGCAGCGATCGCACCTGAGCCACCTCCAGGCTACGCACAGTCTTTAACTTGTCGTTTTCACGACAAAGTAACTCGACACGCGGTTGCATCCGGGCGAGAAGAATTCGAAGCTCGTTGGACAACCTGCCCTCCTGGTAGCTAGCCATAGCCTCCCCCAGTGCACCGCTTGGAGCGGCATGGCGCGCCCAGTCGACGCAGTCTGCAGCCGTCCTGAGAGTCGTGCCTCGGCGGATATTCCACCTTGGCGCATAGACCTCATTGGAATCTGAAACTGCAACAAAAAACAGTTAAGAAAAATTGAATCAGGAGGAATAACAGGCCAAAGTAACCCCACGCACCTGTAGGGTCGATAACAGGCCGATAGCCGCTAAACCCATCACCTGAACCTAAAGGATATCCATCCAAGAGGTCAAGGAGATGGGAAGGAGGCAAAGGTTGGACTCCCTCATCAACAGAGGTAAGTCTAGAGGTCCCAACTCTAAACATACCTGAAGAACTGGCCCCAACAGAGGTAGTCGCTGACGCTGAATGTGACAATGCAGAGGCCATTGAGGTAGAGACCATCGGAGATGAACTCATTTGAGATGAACTCATAACCGTGGTAGCCGCCATAGATGAGCTCGCGGAAAAAGTCACCGTCGGTCCGGTGAAGGATGTAGTAAAGATGGCACTGACGGCCGGCGGAGATGACGTCATAACTGGAACAGTTGCTTCAACAGTATGAGCAACTGAACCAGCACCAGAAACAGGCGCAGCCGTCTGGGTCATCGCCTCGGATAGGTTGACCAAACCTATCGTCGTGGGTCCTGAACCGCTTCCTCCCGCACCGCTCTCGAAAGCGGATAAGTCCACTCCTGCATGAAGAAAAACAAAAGATATTAAAAACAAAGGCGGAAGGAAATGTGGAAAAGGTACACAAAAAATATACTTACTAGCTTTCTTGATCTTGAAAGACCTGACAGGCGGAGATAGACCCGATGAAACTGGCCTCTTCGCGCCAGTCACCTTCGCAGCGCTTGGTGGCTCGGAAGTGACAGCCGTTGTCTCAACCTCTGAGACAATGGTCTCGTCACCACCACCAAGGTTCCCCGCCGCCTCCTCACTTTCATTCTCGGAATCAGACTGATTCCTCAGGTCGACGACGGAAGCAACCTTCGCCTTGCCCTTCACGCCAGCAGCCTTCTTCTTCCTCACAAAGAAAGGCCCATCTGCGGATCCCTCATCAGAAGATGACAAAATCAGAGGAATTCCAGCAGAAGTTTGAGCATGGAGAGGACGAGGATTAAAGAACTCCTTACCTGGCCGAGTGGCGCTTAAAATTTCGTGGCCCGGCGGGTAGACCTCTACGAATCTATCCGCCGTCTGCTCCAAAATGGGAAACTCGTTCTCATCGAGATCACGAGTACCCAACCGTGCGGGACCACCAGTCTCCCGCGGATGCAAGAGCGACTGTAAGTCGTTCCCCTCTGAAATAAAAAAGATAATGTTAGAAGAAAATCCTAAACCAACACAAAAGACGGAGCATACCGTAAGGAATATAGTTCAAACCGTATTCAAGGACGATGGGTATTTGCGGCGTCCCAGACCCGGCATCCTTCCACACGCGGCTCATCCCAAGCATCACCATCCCAGACTCCGCGAAGCGATAAACCGGAGTCTGGATCTGGGAGATCTTGGCGAACCATTCCGTCTCCTGGTAATTGGAGGCGTGAAGGTTAGAGAGTGCCCTCCCATTCTTGAACGTCATCGCGATGGGGACGACGCGAGCGGAGAGGTAGAAAAACTCCCACTTCCAAGAACGAAGACTACGCTCAGTAGGGCAGATCTTCAACCCCTTGATCCGAGTGACAAGGGTATACCAGCCCTGGATGCACCTCCAGGTGTAGAAAGTCATCAGACGGTCGACGCGGGGCTCGATGTCCAAAATACGGCACACCCATTCGAAATGGCGAACTTTAGCAATCGCCATTGGGTGCACCTCCGTCAAATGAACACCGTGTTTCTCCAGAACACGGTACACGAACTTCGTTAATGGGAATCTTAGATTCCCATATAGGAAGAACGAAGCGTAAACCCCTATCTTGCCCTTAGGGGCATCGTACACCGTCTGGTTGGGCTCCGGAAACTCTGGCTCATACGGATCCAGCATGAACTTCTTGACGATGTAATGGTATACATCGACAGAAAGAGTACACTGGTACTCGCCAGCAGTACTCTTATCGTCCTTATCGGACGTAGACGTCGGGTTCTCGAGGTAAACGTCAGACTTCTCGACGTTAACCTCAGGATCATGAGTAGAAGAAAACATTTTTTAAATGTTAAAGAAAGCGGTTTCAGGAGAATGCTCGCCGGAAAAGATGAGTATTCGCCAGAAATCGCTTAAAAGGAAAAGAAGAGTGAAGTGAAGGTATGGGATGAGATACACCCTCTCCCCCCTTATATACTCATCGCAATGAATGCGATGAATTTAATGCGGAGGAGAGAGAGAGCGCAGGTGCAATGAAACGGCGACACGTGTGGATAAAGCAAGCTGGTAACAGGTGTCGGAATGGCGCGTGACATGAAACTCGCGCCCACGCGCCTGAAAAAGCGTCCTGATTGACCACATGCTGTCACGTCGTCATAACTTCCTGCACGTCCTGAAACCGTCAGAAGACGCCAACGTCCCTTCAACCGTTTGGACTGTCCTTATCCTTTCACCAACTCTCCGAATTCCAAAAAGATTCAAAAATAAGAGGGAATATACCCCCCTTACCTTGGAAAACAAGAAACCGTAAGACAAGTGCTGGTACAGTGTCAAAGAGAAACCCTTCACATACTTAGCACCTGCAGGGAATTGAAACCAAGAAGGATCTTATGGGCCATGCTTGCGGAAAGAGAAATAGCACCCCCGCATGGCGGGAACGTTGAGAACTAGATTGTTTGAAGCTTCAAGGTGGATTGGTTGTTTAACATAACTGATCACTATGTCAAACTACCAAAACCTCGTGGAGAATCTACACAAGTGAAACTCAACGCTCTCGACTTGCGAGGAGGTTACACACCTACCCGCATCATACCCAAAGATCAGGCAGAAAAGTCGGGAATTTCTGCAAGTGACATTAGGAAAACTGAGGGAAGAATCCCCACGGAAAACCTTAAAAAACGAAAAACCCTTTTCAAAACCCCTTGCTTAAAGTCCAAAAGTTCCCCTCATTAACAATTCATGAGAAGAACAATGGACTGGGGGGACTTGAAGAGGTAGGTCCCAGCAAAGCCATGTTGGACCCACAAGACTCACCTTGAAGAGGGACGTCTGCGCAAAGACCAACTGGATCCGCAGGACCCACCATGCTCAGAGAGATGAAGACCTTATACGCAAGCCAGCTGTTCCCGCAGGAAAGCCTCCCTTGGTAAAGTATCCTGCCTGTTCCCGCAGCTGCAGATACAAGCCAAGAAGGAGGGCTACCCGCACTAACAGTAAGGCTACACGCATAAGGCACTAACTCATACTTCAGTAATGTCACCTGAAGAAGGAATGAGCAGGGCGAGAATATTCCCGCCCAAAAGAGCCAGTCCGTACGCTTCTAGAAGATCTTTTGTACTATACCTACCAAGGTATGGACAAATAGACAAGATCTGGCAAAAGCAACCCATGAACCAATCACAGGGTGATAGCTCACCGACAATAGTACGAGGAGCAGCATGCTCCAGTTCAAAATGTCACTATCAGCCGCTGTCTGCCCACCAACTCCTATCGTGGCACGAACATAGCCCGTAGTTGGTGGAAAAGGAATATTATACAGCTGGCCGTACCTGCTTGAAAACTACCTTCGGCTATAAATACTCCAACACCTTGGAACGGTATTATCATCTTATCTTCTCTAGCTATTTCTCTCTATATACACTTATATTCAGAGCAATCTAGTCTGATTCTCACGCTGGAGGGTGGTCACAAGGAGGAACCCCCCCCCCCCCCCCCCATTCTCAGTGACGAGCTCACGGTGTCTGTTTTGCAGGTCGAGAAGAATAACCATCTTTGCTGGACCTAACCCTCGTGGGAAACATCTACTTAACCCCCAGATTATCCTTAATCTGCCGGGGCCATTTAGTGTTTCTTCATCAAGAAAATCCAAATAACTGCATTGTGTGTACCGGCATCGTTAACATTTCATCCATACTTTGAATTCAGAGAAATATGAATTATGATCTTCAAAATAAAATTATACACGAGTAATAATTCAGATTGAATGACACAAGTAATTGTGAATTGAAATAGAAAGCTATGTAAAATTGACACATTACCAGAAATTAGCGCTCAATTTGCAATGAAGAGCAAATAGACAATGGAAAGTTCGCTGAAACTGAAGAAGACTGCATGAAGAAGCAAGCATATGCAGGAGAAACAATAACATCAAACAGAGTATAATAAATTATATGAATCAGAAGGTAGAGTAAACCTTACCTTTGACGGTTCTGATGAAGTACTTCAATTTGCAAAACCAAAACCGGCGATCAGGGCCGAACTCATCGTCTCCTAACTTAGAGATGAAAGCCATTTGTGGTGCCTACAAGAAGCCAACGATACGCCGTAGACGTAAAGATACAAAAACAATCAACATCTCTCCAAAGCTAGCATAAATTCTGGCAATAATTTGTTTTAATTAAGAAATGAAATATTGAACATGAAGAAGGGGGTTCTATCTATCTCATCACACCTGTGTTAAATAGGCAATAAAAGCCCTAAACGTGGGAGAGAGAAGAGCCGTAAATGCCGCCAGAGAAAGAGGAACAACGTAAAAACAGAAACATACAACCGCCACTATGTAACCATAGATAACCTCTGCTTCTGGAAGGAATTTTTAGAGTTTAAAGGGTCCAGATTTCATTTCAAGATAATCTAACGGTGGTAATACATTCAAAAGTTGGTTCCATTTCATGGGGAACAATATATTATCTATACTATATATAAAACAAATTCAACGACCTCTTAAAATTTAAGAGGTACAACCTTGATTGCTTTAGGTACAATCCACATTGCATAAATTTAATGTGAATTATCTATGGTTTTTGTTATTTGTGTTATTTATGATGCCTCGTGTTGACCAGATGATTAGCATACATTCTCATTGTTCCTGTTTCTATAAATGATTGTTACATCAAACAACATAACTGAACTAATTATGAATTCAAAATTGATGATAAATAGACAAGAAATGTGATTGGAGACACAGGGCAATGGAAGTTTTAGCTCGGTTTTGCAAGAAAATGAAACGGCTTTAGAATCGAAAGAGGAGCGGATGAAGAAGGTGCCGTTTATTGGGAATTACCGAGTCGACTTATGGCTATGCGTGGAGCGACTTGGGATACAAGAAACCGGTTAACTTGGCGTGCAAGTAATCGGGTTATCTATGGATAGTTATTTTATGGAATAATCTATTTTAGGTTTAGATGGAAATAATTATTGTGTTGATTTTATTCTGTCCTAAATATATTCTAACGCGTTTAGGTTAGTCTATATATACCGTGTTTAGGGTATGGGATATTATATCAAGTTTTTGAGTCAGATTTCTTGATCATTAATAATATTGGGTGTTAGCCATATTGTTTGTTTTCTTTGTTCTTGTTCATTACGCACCTTTGATTACCATACCGTTTCACAAAGGGGACTAACTGCCATAGCACAAGGTTGTCTTGATTTAGAATGTGTTGCTGTATAAGTATATGGTATTAAAAACGCAGCTTATTATTGGAACATCCTGCACATATACTTGCTTATTATTCTCTTGCCGGACCAAGAACCGATTTTTAGCCTTCTATTATCCAGCTTGACTTCATTGCTCACTAAATCTGTACATATCTATTAATAAAGGTACCATCTTTTTTGATCTTGAGATAAGTTCCATGTTGTATCTTTACTGTTAATACTGGACCTTTCAATAATTGTTTACATGTTTTTTTTTCTATTCATGGTAATGTATGATTTGAATCTTTACTATGTAAGCTATCCCCACACATATTAAAGGAATAGAATTAAGTGGTCTATCATGCAACTTGCAACACATTTATAAAAAACTATTTCATCAAGTGAGGGCCTTTGTCATACTCCAACAGATACACCAACTACATAATATACATTGATTTATTGTGTATATACATGTGGACTGCACTATGGCATATTTTCCTTTTATAATACATATATACTATAAATGGTGGTGGTGATCTGGAAAAAACTGGATAAGTGTAAAGTGAGTCATGGATGACATGGCGATCGACACAAATAAAGTTGGTTCAACTTTAACTATGCATTACATGTCAATCTACATTTTTTGTCATGATTATTAATCATAAGTTACATTAGAAAACCACTCTACTTTGGGCTTCAAACTGTTAGGATCTATCATTTAAGTACACGATAACATGAATACATAGACAATGATCTGAATTACAAACACATATCCAGGTTGCCTAACCTTCAACCTGGTACCTTGTAGGTTGGGAAAACAGACCCGAATTGTACATTCGTATATTAATTCCATTGTCTGGTGTATTGACCAATTGCGAGAATTTGTCCATGTCACTTGAGAAATTGCTCGTTCGTGCCAGGTGGACGGTGGTGATATCATGAATGCTAGGCCTTCTCTTTTCTTTCCCATCTGAATGTTGCCTTGCATAGTACTTTTGAGCATGACTCGCCACTTGTGTTGGTGTTTTTGTTACCACAAAGTTGCGTGATATGTTTCGCCAGTCTCCTTTGCCATGAACTTGAAGACCCATCAAGAATCGCCTTTAATTAATACATTAAACATAAGTCACTACTAATGTTATTAAACATAAAATATTTAATAAACTTACTACTAATAAAACTAGTTCACCTGTGCTCTTCTTCGGTCCAAGGTACACCTTTACGCCTCTCGTGGTCAAATGATCTTAACCTCAAAAACCTGTTCTTGAACGAAGTGAATCGATGATCTTGATCAAACTCAGACTTAACGGTGGAGTACCCTGGGACTTCGTCCAAACCGGCCTCTATATTATTAATATCAGCTTCTAGTTCCTCATATTGTGCTCTCACTTCATATTCTGACTTCCCGGGAACAAAGGCAGCCACATTTGACCACCTATCGGGTGTTTCGGTATCAAATATAGCTAGAGCACTTTCAAACCATTTGTTCTGCTCTTTCGTCCATTTTGATCGCTTGCTTTCTTGCATCATGTTATTCGAGCTCAAATCTTGCAAATGTATGCTTTTTACAATAACTGTTGTATATTTGTAGATGAAAAGTTAAGAATCTTTGATAGGAATCATATCACTAAAAATACTCTTTTTCAAGATTTATTAGAACATATTCAAGAATCTTGAATATGACCCATCAATTCAAGAATCAAGAAGACCTTGATAAACAAAATGAAATTTTTAACTAATATAACTTCCAATTAATCACAGTTTTTTAACTAATCAAATACCCAATTCAGAAAGATGATCAAAAAGTAAACTTGCACTAGTCTAAAAAAAATCATTCTAAGCTATGAATCTTGAAAAACATAGGGGTGAAAGCAGAGAGCTTTACCTCTTGATGGTGATTTGTGGATGAACCCAAAATGATTGCACCAGGAGGTTGCAGAGTTGTCAATGGAAGTGTGACTGTGTGATATTTATACACCAAGTGTTGGATGATTTGTATAATTAATGAGCTATTTCACTAGAGGGTTTGCTTTATGACAACTTTTATAATTGCATGAAAAAGTTAGCAAGATTTGGCATGACAATGATCCATTTGCCTTTTCATTTATTGTGTTATTATTGCTCTTACCAAAACCTTTAGGAGAAAGAAAACTCCATAAAACTTCTTTTTGTGAACATAGTGCCAAATATCTTTTACTTTTTGTAATAATAATACAAGGACCTTTTTCCCATTTTATCTCTTGATATAATAATAAAAAAAAAATATTAGTATTCGAATTGTTCTTAAACTCTCTATCAATAGCTGTTCTACGAGTGAGATTTTACTTGATATGTTTGCTTGCTTGTTTGTTTGTTATACGTTATTTCACTTTGTTACAAAACAACCAAATATTTGTTTTAGGGGGTTGGATTTAATAAGTGTCACACTAGCTACGTATAGTAAGTCTAATAATAAAAGTCGTACTTGATGTCATGCTCAAACGTTAACGTCTCTGTGTAAACGTATAGAACAATACTACAAAAGGGTATTAAGTATACCACCAACCGCATGACGAAAGCCACTTCTTTCGAATGTCGAATGGGCATACGAGACAAAGATTGGGTGCATGAGCAAAACAGCCCATGAGCAATTATTTGAGGCAAATTAGTGAAAGGCAAAAGGAGAAAAGAAAGGAGTCAAGTGGAAAGAACATGGCTTTAAACAAAGGTGTCCTTAACACATCTTTTCATTACCATAAATCATGCATGATATTCATATCGACTTCACAAAGTGTCGGTAACAAATATCAAAACACTAAATATACGTCTGTGTAGTACGTCACTTGCTCCCTGCTTCGTTAGAGGTGCGTTCGTGTGGGCCATCATGTAATGTATCAAATATGTGGGAAATGATTATATAGATTTTTCATAGATATTTATTCTAAAAATAATAATAGCAATAATAATAAACAAATTTTATTTAATGATTATGTAAATCACACTGTATATAGATTATCCAACAGGGACACCAGATGCGAGCCTAGATGATCCGTATAGCGTCTCTTCAAACCGGATGATCTCATTTTTGGACCCGTAAGCTACTTGAGTCCGATCATCAAGATTCACAATAACCTTATCTAACACGGACCGTGTCCCGTCACTGCTGTAACCGCCTGCATTCTCAATCAATAGTCCCAATGGAGCCACCTCGAAAAGAAGCCTTAGTTTCGCCTTTGTTGTTGGTGATATCACATTTGTGAAAACACCTTTTTCTTTCACAATAATCTGTAACAAAAACAACATTATAAGTTATAACAAAAAAAAAGATGAATAAAAAATGTACAATTTTTTTTTGAACAAATGAAGTGACGAGATCGACCTGATTAACATCCGGCACCATTCCACCGGTGTATCGCAAAGTGTACTTCTCTTTTACATAGTAATTGATCAACTGTATACAATCAAATAAAATAAAATGATACATTTTAATTTCAAGATTTCTTGATATGTTTAAAAGTTAGTAGTATATGATATGAAAATTTATAAAACCTTGTCATAATCAGGATTATCAAAAGTAGCTCTCAAATTTCCAGGCGAAAACATTTTCCCTTCACCAATTTCTGTTGTTTCTTTCACATGCTGCCATTTCCCTGACCATAAAAAATAGAAATCGATAAATGTTTGTGCGTGTTAGCCGAGTTTATTATCCATCATAGTTATTATTATTTGATTTCAGTAGGATCGGTTTTGCACAGTAACTCATCGACGCCGAAGAACGATAACTTTGTTTTCAGTAGGATCGGTTTTGCCATTCAAAAGGGGGTGGCGGTGCAGCTTGTTGCCCGCTTACCTGCCTCTTTATTGTAATTGGAACTATTTTTAAGAAAAAAAAAATATTTATTATTTATCTTTAAGTTTGTTTGTTAGTCATTATTGTATCTCTAATTTGAATATTATGATAGTTTTTTTCAACATTTTATCATTGTCATTAGCTGGTTAGCTTTATCATTATCATTTTATGGTAATCTCTGATTTCTTTTTGTAAGTACGATTATCATAAGTTTTTGAAAAGGAATATTCTTTTTACCTTCGTCAAGAGAAGAAACTCGTGGGTTCCAGGGACACCCTTGAGTGCAATGACATAAGTAGTTCGAGGTCCGTAAATTCCCATGGCTGCAGCCACTTGGTCCCTTCCGGTCACCCCGGTTAGCTTATCTCCCGGCCACACACCAAAAATGGTACCAACTGTGAAGTTGGTGTCAACAATGCTAGACCCATCAAGGGGATCAAAAGCGACACTAAATCCATCTGTCAAGATAAAACAATGAGCGTCTTCAGTTTTTAGATAATAATATTAATATAAGTAAATGGTTAGGACGCATGTCACAATTCTGTGAGCCCAAGATTCTTTTTTCATCACCCCTTCATATTTATCGTTAACAAACATAGTATATAAAAAAATAGTAACTTATGTGAGATATTTGACTTAAAATATGTTAAATTATTTGCTAGTAACTTTGATGTAATTTCAATTTTTATCTTCTCACAAAATATTATTTGATAATTTTAAATGTTCATTACCAGTTATTTAAAATGCCACTTACTAAGCCCGTGTAATACACTGTTTCTAACCTGGTATGTTATACAATACACTAGTATATTACATATAAAGTACTAAATTATAACATGCTAACCTTCGACCGGACCGCCCATGTCTTGAAGCTCAGGAACTTCTTCCGAGCAAGCATATTTACAGAAATGCGAGTGACTCAATGCCTAGAAAATAATTTACAACAAATTATGTTCTTTCATATTTATGACAGGAAAGTATAAGAAAAAAAGTACAAAACATATGAAACTAACTAACATCAAACAAAAGCTTGTCTGCAAGCATATCAACTGCGAGTTGTTCATCACCGAACGAGTTGACACAAGCGGTGCCACCACAAGATGCGGTCCGGACTTTAAACGCAATGGTCCTAATCGCTTCACTCATGCTTATCAACACTCTGATCAGACCCTTGTCAGGGGTTGCCTTTGATAAAAAGTCTTCCTACATATATGTCACAACATTGCTAATATATATAACAATTAATTTGAGCTTTAACGACAAATTTATATCCGTAGGATCGCGGTTAACTCACCAAACTTTCACCGATTTCGCATTTGGTTACGAGTGAGGAGTTTTGTGTCTTTGAAACCTTGATGGATGATCTTGGCATTACCCTCAAAGACTCTCCGAAAAACGAACTATACTTCAAATTCTGTCATTAGCAAAAAGTATTTCAAATGTTTGTGGGTTGAATTCGATTGGGTTTTTGCAGTTCAAGTGATTAAAGTTATGAGTTATAGTTAAATAAAAGGAAAATGACCAAAATGTCTATTTGAATGGTCAAAGTAAACAAAATGTCCATTTGGCTAGCTTTTTCCTATAACTTCACTCTCAATCCCGTCGATCTGCACATTTCTGAATCATTAGCCTACGAGATTTTCAACTAGCAATATTCTGCCACTCGTCACAAAACTATCGGGTTGATATTTTTTAAAATAATCATCATCGGAGCCACGGGATTTTTCAGGCGTCCAACGAGTTTTATTTTGGCGCCCGACATATATTTTTTTGGCTTATGACGAGATATGTTTTGTCGTACGGGATTTTTAGGACAGGTGGCAGAATCTGGTTGGTTAAAAAGCATGCCGAGTAATGATTAAAAAGCCATCGATTCGGTGAGATTTAAGGGTGGACGTTCTTTGGAATAAGATGGTCAAATGGACATTCTCTAGACTTTAACCTTTTGAAAGGAAATTTTGATCATTTTCGCATAAATAAATGTAAAGGCAATGAAATTTGAAGCATATATACCTTGGTGGCGAATGATGGAGATATGGTACGAGGAGAAGCAAATGAAGTTGTATGTTGAGAAGCAACACTTGGTGAGATTGTGCCACGTGCAAAGCATGCTACTCCTGTTTCCATCTTTGTTGTCTGTTTTTTTTTAAGGTTCAAAGATGAAGAACAAGCAGTAGCTAGCAAGAGTTACAGGTGTTTTGTTTGAAGGAATTGGTTCTTTAGAACTTAGATAAAGCTAGGAACGATGGAATGACACGTGGCAGTGAGGGAGTGGATAGATATGGTGTTGATGGAAAGTATGGGGTGAGGTTTATTACTCATCTTTTTCACAATTATGTGGCTCTCATGCATATGGTGTTATACGAGTGATCATGTGTAAAACAAATTCATGAAAATTGACTAAATAGTTATATTTTTAATCTTGCTCGTTGACTGAAACTTTTTGTATGAGTTAAAATTGGTCGGGTTAAAATAAGTTGGGTTAAAATGGGTTGGGTAAATTTAATTCATACTTATTTATTTAACTACATTGTAAAATAATGCATACTTATTCATTTGATGATGCGATAAATTTGACAACATTTTTCGATTAAACTCAAATGTGTATAAAGAACCTTAAATAATAAAACATTACATTTGTGAAAAGAAAAAAGAGTAAGAAAACACCTAACACTTATAAATAGTTAAATACATAAGATATACTACTATGTATCGTGTACCATTATCAATGATTCTTATTTTTCAAACGTATGCAAGTCAGTGTACCTAATTTCATTTTTGAATTTGGATAGGTGTCATAGTGTTACTTAAGCATACACATGTATACTTCTTGAACGAACACAGTTAGATTTGAGTCAATTCGTACTCACTTTATAAATAGGTATATGCAATGAAACTTAGTTTCTATATTCAACTATTACTAACTATAAACCTAGTTAAGTCTTAGTGAGTTTTTTTTTCTTCACAATCATTTTCCACTTTAAATTAAAATTAAAAAACAAAAAGATAATTACTAAATATTTACAAGGTTTCATATATGTTCAATCTAAATAAAATATTTAGAGAAGTTTAAAATTTATATATATAAAAAGTTCATAATAGTAAAACAAAAGGTAAATGGCTGGTGAATGAATCTTGGATAAATTATGGGTCATTTTTTTAATTCTTCATCATGTGTTATTTCTGTACCACCTCAGTGTCAATTTAGTTTTTCCTCCATCATTCAACCCTACCACTCAACTCCTATTATAGGTCATTCTTCTTACTCTCCGTCATTACATTTCATTTAATATAAAAAAATTTGATTGGATGGAAATCCAGCTACCCTTCAAACCCTCGTTCTAGTCTTATGATACGTGAAATAAAGGAGGCGACGTTTTGTTCAAATGAAACCCTTGAAGTACCATTTGGCCATGTATGTATGACCATTCAAAGGTGGATTGAGAGTGTTTAGTGATATATCCAAAGTTCAAAACCAAGTCCCAAAAACAAGAGTAAAGTGTCATTTTCGTCTTTATGGTTTGACAAATAATGTGATTTAATCCATAAAGTTTATTTTTTGCATATGGACCCTCCACGTTTCCCAGTTCTTGCCAATTACATTCAAATCACTAACCTCGTTAAGTCAAGGGTAAACATGTCTTTTCACACTTTCTTTATTATAATGCTTACTTCAGTGAACTGCGGTTTTCGTTCTTGTGGGTTGTCCAAATATGTGGTTTTTGTCAAATAGTTTCAAGTTTGCAATTTTCATCCTTGTAGTTTCATTTCACTTGCAATTAAAATCGAATTTATTAACCTCGTTAAGTCTAGTTGTTAGCCCATTTGCGTGCCTCTCACATGACGACCAGTTTTGTTGTTTTTCTCACCAAATAAACATCAGTCCTAATTCGCAAGCCCTCTCACGTGAGGGGCGGGGATGTATTTGGGGAAAAAGAAAAAAAAACAAGGAACAAAACTGCCCCGTCACGTGAACATACTGATGGATTTAACGACCAGACTTAATGAGATTAGGGAATTCATGTTTAATTGCAAGTGAAATGAAACCATAAAATTGCAAACTTGAAACTATTGGACTAAAACCGCAGATTTGAACAAACCACAAGGACGAAAATCGTAGTTCACTGAAATACGTATTATAATAAATAAAGAGTGAAAATATATGTCTACCTCATAACTTAACGATTAAATATAATGGGGTTAGTGATTTGGATGTAATTGGCAAGAACTGAGAAACGTGGAAGATCCGTATGAAAAAAATAAACTCATTATTTGTCAAACCACAAGGACGAAAATGACACTTTACTTCAAAAAATATTAATGACTTTAGTGAGAAAGTGAAATGAAGAAACTTGATTAAGAGCATCCGCAACAAGCTCAAATTTCCTAGGTTTGAATCTATATGGCAAATGAATGGACTTGGATGATAGACTTTCCTTGTTGTGGAGCAAGTATGTGGATGTTAAATTTGTTAATGCAAACTTGCAACAAGGTGACATGTTTGTGGGGCCACCCCTTTTTTCTCTCTCACACACGCATATATATCTATATTATAATATATTTTAATGAGATTTGTGAAAGTTTATTGTTATAGAAAAAGTTTAGATTTTTAGGAAAGGTTTGGAATATGATTGACTATTATGTGACTGTTTAAGGATGTTTTTTTTTTGGATGCTCTAAGTGAAAAACGGGCATCATGAAAGTCTTGAGGGTGTTTGATGCAAAAGTCAAAACGTTGTCTGTACTGTAAACAAATAGAATCTCGAAGTGAAAAACAAAAACCCCAAGATAAACCCCTAACACAACCTCTGCGGCTTATTCTTCAGGTTCGTCTTTACAATCCCACTATTTATCTTGATTGATGATTCCATTTAATCTTTATAAATCGGAATTTGTGATTTTGATATCAAATTTTGTATTCTTTTGTTTCATAATGTCATTCAATTGTTACACTTCTAGATTAGCTGTTTCAAACATTTGGTGAAAAACTGAAAATTGAAATTAAGACAGGCATGCAACAAGTATACAGTTCCTGCTACTAAGGGTGTGTATGGGTCGGGTGGGTTCGGTTTTGTGCTAAAACCGAATCGTAAACAGAAATGTCGGTTTTTGAGATTTTGAAACCGTTGGGTTTTTGGTTGGGTTCGGTTTTGTCTTTTGGGCGGAAAATAATGAATTTGGGCGTAACGTTTTTCTGTTAGTTAATAATTAATTGATTGTTATAAATTTGGGCTAAAATATTATGGCTCGGTTTCGTTTAGCCTATAACTAAAACTAGAAACCGAAAGTTCGGTTTTTTCTTTAGAACCGCTTTTTTGGTTGGGTTCGGTTTTGTCTTTTGGGCTTCAACTTTTGTTTTGTAAGTTAATAATTAACTATTTATTATACATTTGGCCTAAAATATTTGGGTTAAACTGTATATTAAATTAATATATGTTACTTAAAATTTGAAATAAAAAATGCAAATCTATAAGTTCGGTTCGGTTAATTCGGTTTTAGTTACACGCAAAACGTAACTAAACCAAAAGTTCGGATTTTGTTTCGGTTTGAACTTCAGCTAGGCTCGTTTGGCATATTTCCTTTTTAAGCTATAAACCTTTCGTTATATCCCATTTGACTCATTACAAACTGCCATAGAACTTTATTGGCACGCCTGACAGTAACTCACTGTTTCCAACCCATTAGACCTGCTCAAAGTCAAAGTTAACAGTTTAGTTAAAGTAAACAAATGCATAAAAAATTTAGTGTACATGGAGAAACCGATAACTTTTATAAACTGATCAAAGTGATCTGTGATTTACAGAAAAACCTTTCTTTGAACATTAATGATAAAAAAAGGTTAATCCCGTTACTGGTTTAAATTCGATCGCTCTAATAATGGCTAAAAAGGACTAAATTCTTCTAAACATCCTAAATTGTTGTATTAGAAAAATAGGATCATTGTTCCAGTATTAGAAATATTGTTAAGATAATTATCAATTATTATAACAACTGATAAACGAGCGAACACAAACACATTTTTTCATTTAGTTAAACGAATGTACATGAACGCACGTTTAGTTCGTTCAATAATTTTAATGAATGTCCATTTATGTACATTAGTTTACATTCGTTTATGTTTGTTCATTTACATTCTTAAAATGTTCGTTTAAGTTTTAAACGAACAAACGTAAACGAACAGCAGAGTTAGTGATATATATGAAGTCTTTGCATAATAATTCATTGAACAAAAAATTGCAATTGAACAAAAACAGTTGATATTTTATAAGATCTGCGGTTGATAAAAATTTTGAACAAATATAAGTAGAGTTAATAACATATAATATAAAAGTGTCAATGTATAACGAGTCAAAATGTATTTTTTTCAAAAAATAGATTACTAATGAAACATAAAGTATACATGTATGAAGCATACCTTTGATAACATGGTGATCACAAATCAATGTAACATACATGTATGATGCAAAACTTAAATTCTCCAACCCTTGAGTTTATGATGGCACAAAGCTACCCTACAAAAGAAAAAAAAGATAATATAAGTACTCAATCATGCTTGCAAATGATGCAGATAGTTAAACAAAAAGAGGAGAGCCGTTTTATTTTATGTGATTTTTTTGGTTCGGGCAGGTCCTTGGTCTTGGACCAAAGATAACCGAATCCAACAAAAAACAGTTGATCCGTTAATATATAAACAATGTAAATAAAAACAAGTTGAGCTCAAGCTTGAAAAATTACTCACGAGTCAAATCCAAGCTTTATAAATGGGGCCATAAACGAGCTGAGCTTGAGCTGTCTTCAGTTAAATGAACCAGGCTAGGCATGTTTACACCCCCAGTCATTATATTGGTCAAAAATATAAGTTGACTTAAGAATCTGAAACAAAGAGAGTAAGTTCATGTTTAGGCTGCTAAACGAACATCCAATCATTTTTTTTTCGTTATTCAATGTATATCTTGTACAAGTTCAAAAGATAAAAGCTTTGTTGAGATGTAAAACCAATTTAATGACTTATCATTTTGTTTGGTTTTTGTGACCAATGTAAGCATTTTTATTTACACCTTGAAGTAAACAACTTGACCAATGTATCCCAATTTTGACAACAACAATAGAACTGATGAAGTTCATAACATGGCTTTAACTTTTTGGTAGACGTTGACCAGAAAGCCACCATATAAAACAATATTATACCAATTATGCATTCCTGTACCTCAACAATTTTCCTCTTATTCCCTTACTACTCTTATGTCTTATTGTGCTTATTTTGCTCTTTTGACTGCCATATGACAACATTTGAATGTTTAGGAGATTTTTGCTCCTTTACAGTATTACAAATTCAATTCAATTCAACTCAAACTTAAATAAAAATTCAAAACAAATAAAATGGTTAAAAGCAGTGTGGACTTTTTTACCTGTTTTTTCAAGCTCCAACATTTATAAGTTTTTGAAACCACAATTCTGCACATTTCAACACAAGACCCATGATGACACCTCAGAGCACCGATGGACATCAAAAATCTTTACAAGAATACCTTAGATGATATAGATCTGAAACTTTTGGAACGTCGTCGACACATGTGATGGTCTGTCAGCAGTGGAGAGCGGTTGCCAGATCTGTTGTTGAACCCTAATCACCGAAGACTTGAAGTCGCCTCCGCCGTCTTCTTAAACCCTAATCAACCTCATCCTAGCTACCTATCGCAACCCTAACCACCAATATCAGCCGCTGACGCGACGGTTTGTGTTGCCGGAGAGTGGCCTTTGATGCCACATAACCCGTGGACCTCATCTTTATCATTGTCGTAACGGAGAAAAAGCTTTGCGTTTGAGCTCCTTTTTTCACGAACATGCGTTTGAAATTTGGGTTTGAATAAGAATGAGCATATGAGATGTGGAGAGAGAGAGAGAGAGAGAGAGAGAGAGAGAAAGAGAAAGATTTAAATTTGATGTAGGGCCAGTGGATTTAAAATTTAAAGTCCCGGTTTACTACTTCAATCCCTCCAATTTTCAAATGGTTTTAAGAATTTATGTTTTAAACACTTATACTGATGTAGGCCCAAGTATTGACGAACAAGCCATGTTATATTTGGAGTCCCATGATCGTGTCTCCAAAGGTTGATGTATCAACGTTTGCAGAATCTGAAACAGGGATCCAGGTCGGTTGATGAATATACGACCGAGTTTTATCATTTGATTTCTCGTAATGATATTCAAGAAACCGATGAACAACTCGTTGCTCGGTATATTGGAGGTTTAAGGGTTCAAATCATGGACTCTGTAAATCTTTTTGATCCGTTAACGGTCGCCGAGGCATACCAAAGGGCCTTGGCTTTTGAAAAACAAAACCGTCGGGTGGGCGGTTCGTATTCACCAGCCCCTGCTGGGGAAATTCGGGGTCGGGTAGTGGAGGACCTCGTGTCGTGCCTAGTCAACAGAGGTCGGGGGCCAACAACACCGGGTCGACTTCTAAGGGGGCTAGTAGTAGCGGGGTGAAGTGTTTTAAATGTGGTGAGACAGGTCATCGGCAAGTTGACTGTAAACAGGTGGGTAAGAGGCACTTGTTTGTTGAATCTGATGATGAACAATATGAAGAATATGAAAAGGCCCCAGAGTATGATGAAGAACCCGAGTATGAGGAGCAGTTTGTGACCGGTGATGTGGGGGTGAACTTGGTGGTTAGGCGTTCTTGCTATACACCAAAGGCTGATGGAGACGAATAGCTTAAGCATAACATCTTCCATTCCACATGTACCATTTTGGGGAAGGTTTGCACGTTTGTTATTGATTCTGGAAGTTGTGACAATCTGATTTCTGAAGAGGCAGTCCAAAAGTTGGCCTTGAAGACGGAGAGTCACCACAAACCTTATAAGCTTCAATGGCTTAAAAGGGGGGAGAGGTAACGGTCTCAAAAAAAGCCCTTGTTTCTTTTTCTATCGGGACCACATATAAAGATGATGTTGTGTGTGACGTGGATCCCATGGATGCGTGTCACTTGTTGTTGGGTAGACCTTGGGAGTATGATCGAAGTATAGAACATGACGGACGGTCAAATTCTTATAGCTTCATGTTTGGTGGGGTAAAGATAACGCTTGTTCCTAGCAAGCCCAAGCAGCTAGCCACAAAGCAGTCGGGTAACCTGTTGACCATTAGTTAGTTTGAAGATGAGTTGGCGGGGGAAGACAATGTGTTTGTTTTGATAGGGAAGCCAGTGGCCAAGGAAGTTGAGGTTCCTGAAGCTATGATTCCTTTACTTGAGGAATTTTCCGATGTTTTCCCTGATGAGTTTCCTGATGGGCTGCCACCTTTGCGTGACATCCAACATCATATTGATTTGGAGCCTGGTTCACAATTGCCCAATAGGCCGCATTACAGGATGAGCCCAAGAGAGCATGAAGAGTTGCGTAGACGGGGTTGATGAGTTGATTTCTAAGGGTCATGTTCGTGAAAGTATGAGCCCTTGTGCTGTTCGTTCTTTGTTAACTCCAAAGAAGGATGGTATGTGGCGGATGTGTGTTGATAGTCGAGCCATCAACAAGATTACCGTGAGGTACAGGTTCCCTATTCCTCGATTCGATGATTTACTTGACCAGATTAGTGGTGCCACTGTTTTCACAAAGTTGGATTTGAAGAGTGGTTATTACCATATTCGTCTTAGATTTGGGGATGAGTGGAAAACAGCCTTCAAGACTCGTGAAGGGTTGTATGAGTGGTTGGTGATGTCTTTTGGTTTATCAAACGCGCCTAGTACTTTTATGCGTGTGATGAATCAGTTGCTCAGGCCTTTTATTGGGAAGTTTGTGGTGGTATATTTTGATGATATTCTTATTTATAGTGCTTTTTTCAGTGAGCATGTCGTGCATGTCAAGAAGGTTTTGACCTTGCTTCGCAGAGACTGTTTCTATGCAGCAACAAAGAAATGTGTGTTCATGACCCCAAAAGTTTTGTTCTTAAGGTATGTTATTTCAGGTGATGGGATACAGGTGGATAAATCTAAAGTTGCAGCTGTTCAAAACTGGCCAACTCCTACCACCATTACTGACGTCCGCAGTTTTCATGGGCTTGCTTCTTTTTATAGGCGGTTCATTCCATACTTCAGTTCCATTATGGCCCCTATGACAGATTGCATGAAGGGAAAGACATTTGCATGGACGGAGGGAGCAGAGTTAGCTTTTCAGGTTATCAAGGAAAAACTCACTACCGCACCAATTCTGGTATTGCCTAACTTTTCACAAGTTTTTGAACTTCATACTGATGCCTCAAAGGTGGGGATTGGCGGGGTCCTCAGTCAAGGGAGTCGACCAATTGCTTATTTTAGTCAAAAGTTAACAGGGGCAAAGTTGTGATACAGTACTTATGACCTGGAGTTTTATGCAGTGGTCCAAGCTGTAAAGCATTGGCGTCACTATTTGTTTCATAAAGAGTTTGTTATATTCACTGACCATGATTCTCTAAGGCATATTCGCACGCAAGACAAGATATCTCATAAGCACGGGCGTTGGTTAGCTTTTCTTGAAAAGTTTACTTTTGTGGTTAAACACAAAACTGGTGTTTCAAACCGTGTTGCTGATGCCTTGAGCAGGAGGGGGAATCTGCTTGTTGCTGTGAGAATCAATGTGCTGGGGTTGGATGTTATTCGTGAGCAGTTAACCACTGACCCGTATTTTTCAGTTGTGTTGCAGGATGTGCAAGCGGGTCAGAAGTCAGATTTTCTTCTGCATGATGGGTTTTTGTTCAAAGGGAATCAACTATGTATTCCTGACTCTAGTATACGGTTGAAAATTATTCAGGAGTTACATGGTGAGGGTCATGTTAGTCGTGACCGTACTTTACATTTGGTGCAGTCTTCCTACTTTTGGCCTACTATGAGGAAAGAAGTAGATCGTTATGTTAAAAGGTGTCGAATTTGCCAAGTTTCAAAGGGTGCAGCCACTAATGCGGGTCTTTATACGTTTTTGCCAGTTCCTTTGCAGCCTTGGACTGATATTAGTATGGATTTTGTGATGGGGTTACCTCGGACTCAGCGGGGTAACGATTTGATCTTTGTTGTTGTTGATCGTTTCACTAAGATGGTGCACTTCATTCCTTGCAAGAAGACGACATATGCAGTTAATGTGGCTCAATTATTCTTTCGGGATGTTTACCGTTTGCATGGTTTGCCATCTTTAATTGTTTCTGACCGGGACACTCGTTTCTTGAGTCATTTTTGGCGCAGCCTATGGAAAATGGTGAACACTTAGCTTAACTTCAGTAGTGCCTATCACCCTCAAACGGATGGGCAAACGGAGGTTGTTAATCGGTCGCTTGGTAATCTTTTACGATGTCTTGTGGGTGATCATGTGAAGTCTTGGGATCAAAAGCTATGTCAAGCTGAGTTTGCTCATAATCATGCTGTAAATAGAAGTACCGGGTTTAGTCCTTTTCAGGTGGTTTATTCTGCTCAGCCACGGGGTCCTCTTGACCTGATGTCACTTCGTGTTCCTGGCTCTGTACCTAAGAAGGTGAAAGATTTTGTTGAAGGACTACATGAGGTTCATAAAGATGTGCATGACTACCTGGTGTGAGCCTATTCAAAGTACAAGCAGGCTGCTGATCAAAAGCGAAGACAAGTTGATTTTGAAGGAGACTTTGTGTGGGCTGTTTTAACTAAAGATCGTTTTTCAGTTGAGGAGTATAACAAATTGTCAGCCAAGAAAATCGGGCCAGTGGAGATTGTGCAGAAAATAAATCCGAATGCTTACCGTCTGAAGTTACCAAGTCATATTCGTTGTTCAGATGTTTTTAATGTCAAACACTTGCTGCCATTTTATGGGGATTCGTCTGATGATGAGGTCATTGCAGATTCGAGGTCGAATTTTGTCTATCCAGGAGGGAATGATGCAGGCCCAAGTATTGACGAACAGGCCATGTTATATTTGGAGTCCCATGATCGTGTCTCCAAAGGTGGCCCACGAAAACGGGCATAACTTGGCACACGAAGCTCCGTTTCAGGCTTATTACCAGCCAAATCGAAGCTTGAGACGAGGAGCCCATTGTGGCAAACAGCTTACGGGGGTTTGGCCCCTATCCGAAGCCCAGAAACGACTCCTAAATAAAGTTATGGGCCATTTTATGTTTTTTTGTCAGTTTTTATGTTTTTGTTTTTATTGAGATTTGCGTATTTCTCTCTCCTTAATTTTCTCTCAATATTTCTCTCTCCTTAATTTTCTCTCAATCAAATATTCGTGCATTCATTCCATGCTCATTTACAGCCATGTATTTTGGCTACCATTCATTATGTTTCCCATTTTTGTATTTATTGTATTTCCTATTTAAACCTTGTATCTTCTTGTTCATTGTATCAGAAAAATATACAGTGAATAAAAACAAAACCTTTGAACCATATTGTTTATGGTATCAGAGCAGTACGCTCGATCCGAAACCGAATCCTAAAGTCTTTCTCACTATCTCACCGATATGGCAGAAGGTGCAAACAAAGATCTTGTCAAGACCGATGCTAACAGCCCAAACCACAACTCGCCATACTATCTCCACCCCTCCGATTATCCCAGGCAGATGCATGTCAACGATGCTTTGACCGACAACAACTACCTTGATTGGGTCCAAGAGATGGAGAATTTCTTGTTCGCCAAGAACAAGATCGGCTTCATCGATGGAACCATCAAAAGGCCAGAATCGGACGATGCTAATTATATGGCATGGATGCGATGTGATGCGATGATTAAAGGATGGCTTACTACAGCCATGGAGAAAGAAATCCGGGGAAGTGTAAAATACGCTAATTCGGCGTCGGAAATCTGGAAGGATCTTAAGAAACGGTTCGGTAAGGAAAGCGCACCGCGCGCGTATGAATTGAAGCAGGCTATCTCGAACACTAGACAAGAAGGGATGACCATTTCAGCCTATTACACGAAGCTGCGTGGATTATGGGATGAGATGCAATCCCTCTTGCCTGCTCCGGTTTGCAAATGCAATGGATGTACATGTGGCATTGGAAAATCTCTTAGGGAGCTCAAGGAAAAGGAGCAGCTCTATGAATTTCTTATGGGTCTAGATGGTGAGTTCTCCATCATTAGAACCCAAATACTCGCCACTAAACCAATCCCATCTTTGAGAAATGCATACCATCTCGTTGCCGAAGATGAGCAGCAAAGATCCATAGCTGGCGTGAAGAAACCTGCGAATGAAACGATGGCTTTCCAAGCCTCCGCAAAACGCGGCGGGTCACCGAACAAAGTCGGCCAGAAGGAAAACAAAGGCCACTGTGATCACTGTGGCAGAGATGGACATACACGAGATGGTTGTTTCAAGATAGTCGGCTACCCGGAATGGTGGAAGGTGAAGAATAAACGAGAAAAAGTGAAGCCAAAGGCAGCCTGCGTAGAAACAGAACCGGACCTGATTTCAAGCCTGACAAAAGAGCAATACGAGCAGTTCCAGAAGCATTTCGCTACTGAAGGAAAACCTGCACAAAGTGAGCCTCCACGCACCGCAAATATGGCTGGTAAGTTTAGACACAATGATAAATGGATAGTCGATTCCGGATGTACGGAACACATAACACACAGGTCCGATGCTCTCGAAAATCGAGTCGAATCGAGAGACGAACCACCTGTAATCATACCGAATGGAGAAAGCATACCAGTCGAAGGAAAGGGCAGCCATACTTTACAAAATGGGACAAAAGTGCAAGATGTGTTGCATGTTCCACAATTCACTTTTAATCTCTTGTCCGTAAGCAAACTTACAAAGGATCTAAGTTGTGCCATAACTTTTTTTCCAAATTTCTTTGTTATGTAGGGACTACATTCGAGGAAATTGATTGGAGCGGGTAGGTGCGAAGATGGTCTATATCAAATGGGGATGCTTGGGGCTAGGAGGAAGGCAATGATGGTAACTAGTGATTTATGGTATAAAAGGCTCGGACATGCGAGTGATGAGAAGTTATCTCAAATAAAGCTTCTTAGTAATTTTTCTTTTAAGAACAATAACAACGTTTGTGATTCTTGTATGAAGTCTAAATTTACTAGATTACCTTTTCCCACTAGCATGACCAAAACAAATGCTTGCTTCGAACTCATTCATTGGGATATATGGGGTAAGTACCGTACGCCTTCGTTTACAAAGGCCAACTATTTTCTAACAATAGTAGATGACTATAGTAGAAGCGTATGGGTCTACCTTCTCAAACATAAACATGAAGCAAGCACGTGCATAACACATTTTTACGAGATGGTCAAAACACAATTTGAAAAGAAAATAAAAAGAATAAGGTGCGACAACGGTGGGGAATTCATTTCCAACCAAATGATGAACTTCTATAAAGAACGGGGAATCATGTTGGAAACAACGTGTCCACATACTCCGCAACAAAACGGAATCGTAGAAAGAAAACACAGGCACTTGCTTGATACAGCACGTGCCCTCATGTTTGAAGCAAGTCTCCCGAAAAGATTTTGGGTGGAATGCGTCTTGACAGCAACATACATCATAAATAGGTTACCCTCAAAAGTCATTGAAGACAAAACTCCATACGAGTTACTATACGGCGAGAAACCAAACTACGACCACATGAAGGTCCTAGGTTGTTTGGCGTACTATCGAAGCATTGAAACAAATGGAGACAAATTTGAGATAAGAGGGAAACCGGGTGTATTCATGGGGTATCCTAATGGAACAAAAGGATACAAGATTTATGACCCAAAAGGTAAAAAAATTATTACTTCAAGGGATGTTCGATTTGCTGAAAAGACTTTTCCATTTGCCACAAAAATAGAACAGGTTAAATGTGAAAGGGAGGATGTTTTTACCACATTTATAGATGAAGAAGATGGGCCCAGTAGATTCAATAAAGCAAGCACTAAAAATTTGAGTTTTGGAGACCAACATGATGAAGAAGAAGAACTAGTAGTGCCAAACCAATTTAGCCCAAGTGATGGTGATACCGGACAGATTTTTAATGGGCCGAATAATACCACTCCTCAAACAGAAACAACAAATGAGTCTTCTGAAACCCAAAATGAAATTGGTGAAAATGTTGCACAAGGAAGGGAGAAACGAACTCGAACTAGATCCACACGACTTAACGATTATGATGTGAAGCTTCCACCATCTATAGACCATCCGCCCCCCGCCTCCGATCAAGAACCCTCAACGGTATGTCCCATTGCCAACTTCGTTTCTTATGAAAAATTTTCAAAAACTCATAAAGCCTTCCTGGCGGCCATCACTAAAAATGGTGAGCCAAAAAGTTTTAAACAAGCTGTACAGGATCAACATTGGAGGGATGCTATGCAAAATGAGATAAAGGCTCTTGAAGAAAATGGTACTTGGACCATCGAAGATCTACCCAATGGAAAACGAGTTATAGACTCGAAGTGGGTGTACAAAACAAAATTTAAACCAAATGGTGAAGTCGAAAGGTACAAAGCGAGGCTTGTTGCAAAAGGTTACACACAAATGGAAGGTGTCGATTACCACGACACGTTTTCCCCCGTAGCAAAGTTGGTGACTGTAAGAAGCCTCATTGCCGTCGCCATCAAAATGGATTGGAGCATTCATCAACTCGATGTGAACAATGCGTTCTTGCACGGTGACTTACATGAAGAGGTATACATGCGAATACCACAAGGTTACGATAAAGGGGGAGGAACAAAGGTGTGTAGGCTAAGGAAATCACTATATGGGTTGAAGCAGGCCTCAAGAAATTGGTATAAAAAATTTACATCAGTCCTTTTGGAACTCAATTACAAACAATCCGCTGCGGACCACTCGCTTTTTATATACAAGGAAGGTAGCATCTTTGTTACCGCCCTCATATACGTAGACGACATCATTATGACAGGAAATGATGAACACAAAATCAAAGAAACAAAGAAGTTCCTGAATGACAAGTTCAGTATCAAAGATCTCGGACCACTGAAGTATTTTCTTGGGATAGAAGCCGCTCGAACCAAAGACGGGATAGTGCTAAGTCAACGAAAATACACCCTTGACATCCTTGAAGATAGTGGAATGCTAGGATGTAGACCATGCACCTTCCCAATGGAACAGAATGTGAAGCTGGATAAAGGAGAAGAGGATGTTCGTGTCAATGCTAGCAAATATCGAAGACTAATCGGCCGATTGCTCTACCTCTAAGCCACGAGACCTGATCTTGCCTACTCGGTAAATGTCTTAAGCCAGTTCGTCTCGGACCCTCGACAGAAACACATGGACGCAGCCATGAGAGTTCTTCGCTACCTAAAAGCAACTCCGGGACAAGGTATTTTCTTCCCGAAAGAAGGAGGAATGGATTTGGTAGCATACTGTGATGCTGACTGGATGGGATGCTCACTCACTCGGAGGTCTAGGACAGGATATGTTCTTCTTTTGGGGGGAGCTCCTATCTCGTGGAAATCAAAGAAGCAATCAGTCGTTTCTCGCTCCTCAGCTGAAGCGGAATATCGCGCAATGGCCAACGCCACTAGTGAAATCTTGTGGATGCGTTGGTTGTTAGAAGGACTAGAAACAAGACAACATAGCTTTACACCTCTCTTCTGTGATAACAATGCGGCACGACATATCGCTAACAACCCGGTCTTTCACGAACGAACAAAACACGTGGAAATGGACTGTTACTTTGTCAGGGACGAGTCGAGTCACAGGAAATCAAGCCGTTTTACGTTGACACAAAGACACAAATAGCCGATCTACTAACAAAGGCTTTGGGGGCTAAACAACTCGAGTTTCTTCTAGTCAAGATGGGCATGCGAAATCTACACGCTTCACCTTGAGGGGGAGTATTGAGATTTGCGTATTTCTCTCTCCTTAATTTTCTCTCAATATTTCTCTCTCCTTAATTTTCTCTCAATCAAATATTCGTGCATTCATTCCATGCTCATTTACAGCCATGTATTTTGGCTACCATTCATTATGTTTCCCATTTTTGTATTTCTTGTATTTCCTATTTAAACCTTGTATCTTCTTGTTCATTGTATCAGAAAAATATACAGTGAATAAAAACAAAACCTTTGAACCATATTGTTTAGTTTTTGGGTTTGTGTTTGGCCCATGACCCATTTTAGGCCCATTTCGTATTTGAAACTCTATTTATATTATGTTAATGTAATCTGAAGAGATAGACTTGAATTTGATAATAATTAATTTTTCTCTTCATTTTCCCTGACCTTTGGGTGGGATTTTCTAGGGTTTGGAAGTTCATCACGGTATTCGATTGAATCAACGTGATTCGATCTTCTGTTTGGTTTTACCGCTGCATCATATACTCTATGCATTAATTCTATTACCTCTTAATTTTTCAACATCTCAATCTTCTCTCACTTATATCCATTATATATAGTAATAGATTGTTGATGAAATAATTTCAGGTGCTTGAGTTTTTTCACTTTGGTTGTACATCTGAAGACATAAATAATCTTGCGCACGGACTTATGCTGAAAGAAGCGGTTAATTCTGTTATTCTTCCGGTTATGGATGATTTAGTTAACGCGATATATTCTATGGCGAAAGCTAATGCTCACGTTCCTATGCTTTCTCGGACTCATGGACAAGTAAAGTCTTATACAACATTTTCCCTTTTATTTTGTAACGTTTATATATTTGAACTTGTTGTAACTAATTTTCTTAAATTGTTGTATGCAGCCAGCCTCACCTACAACTTTGGGAAAAGAAATGTTAATATTTGCTGAGAGGTTAAACCGAGAAAGGCGGGACATTTCGCAAGTAGAAATACTGGGAAAATTTGCAGGTGCGGTTGGTAACTATAATGCACATGTTGTCGCATATCCTGATGTAGATTGGCCACATGTTGCAAATCAGTTTGTAAATTCTCTTGGATTAAGCTTTAATCCACACGTGACACAGGCATGTAACATTTTTTTTTTAATTATTTTTTCTTTTATATTAATTTCATCTTTAAACATTTATATTAAGAACCATATTCTTGATGCAGATTGAATCTCATGACTACATGGCTAAACTTTTTCATTCGTTCATCCGGTTTAATAACATCTTACTTGATTTTGATAAAGATATATGGGGTTATATCTCTGTGGGCTACTTCAAGCAGGTTTATTTTCAATTTGTATTTGCGATTGTTTTAAAAAGCAAAGCATTCTTAACAATTACTATTTTGTGTATAGGTAACTAAGGCTGGTGAAATTGGGTCATCAACAATGCCTCACAAAGTCAACCCCATTGACTTTGAGAACAGTGAAGGGAATCTCGGGATAGCTAATGCAATTTTGGACCATTTAAGCTTGAAATTGCCTATTTCACGTTGGCAGGTATTATTACTATACATCATTACATTTAATCATTTAAATCATAATATATGAATCTAAAGCTTGTGTGTTAATTGCTATAAAAATTGCAGCGTGACTTGACTGATTCAACGGTTCTGCGAAACATTGGTGTCGGTTTGGGGTATTCACTTTTGGCTTACAAAAGTGCATTAGTAGGAATCGGAAAGCTTCAGGTACGTTTATATGTTCATTTTTTGTAGGCATTTGTATCTATATTAGCCAATGATGAACTTTGTGTGTGCGCGCATGTTAGGTGAACGAAGCTGCGTTAAACAAGGATTTGGACAATTCATGGGAGGTTCTTGCTGAACCAATACAGACGGTATGCATATTACCGTTTAAAAATTGTTTTAAACAATGACAAAATAGAATAATCTTATGGATCTTAAAATGTAGGTAATGAGAAGGTATGGTGTTGAGGAGCCTTACGAGAAGCTGAAGGAACTTACTAGAGGAAGAGTGGTTACTAAAGAGAGCATTACTGACTTCATTAACGGGTTAGAAATACCGGTGGAAGCTAAAACCGAGCTCTTAAAGTTGACACCACATAACTATGTTGGAGTTGCATCTCAGTTGGTAGAGGATGCTTGTATTAGAGCCAATGGAAGTGTTTGATTCAAGTTATCCACAATAGATGCAGCTTTTTTCATTTCTCGTGACAATTTCAGACGCGTCACTAAGTGAAATTTATTCGAGTACAAGAGATGCAATTTTTTTATTATGCAGAAAGTGTCATCTGTATCAAAAACTTATTCCCTGACTTAGAATAATACATTGGAATTAGAACATAGTTTTACTTCATATAAATTAAATCAGTGGAGATCTACCAAAAGATATAGGGCTGCAGTTACCTAATCTTGAGGTTTTCCAGATAGCCGCAAACAGTTTTACAGGAACCATTCCGCACTCAATTTCCAACTGTTCAAACTTGCAACATCTTAGCTTACCTATAAACAGTTTCACTGGGAAAATTAGCATAAATTTTAGTCAGATGCCAAATCTTTGGTTTGTTGGGCTAGGCAGAAATGGTGTAGTGGTGTAGGAAGCTCACAACCAGATGACTTGAACTTCATTGATTCGATGGTCAATTGTAGCAATCTTCAAAGGTTGAGTGTTCAAGAAAACAATTTAGGAGGAGTTCTTCCTAGTTCTGTAGGTAATCTCTCATCCCAAGTCATACTTCTTGCTTTTAATCGAAACTTCATATACGGTACCTTGCCTTCTGGGAGCGAGAATATTGTGAAGTTAGAGCGATTATACATGTCCCTTAATCAGTTCACAGGCATAATTCCTAGTGAACTTGGTAATCTGCAAAGCCTAAAACGTTTATACCTAGATAACAACCGCTTCACTGGGAACGTTCCAGATTTTCTAGGAAACCTGTCACAGTTAGACGAATAGTGGTTGTCAGCTGATAGATTACAAGGACAAATACCATCAAATCTTGGTAACTGTAAGAGATTGGCATCATTGCACCTTTTTGCAAACAATTTTACAGGTCCAATACCAATAGAGCTGTTTCAGTTATCTTCACTGTCTAGAGGTCTAGATCTTTCTAATAATCAGTTAGTTGGAACACTTCCTCAAGACATAGGAAAACTCAAAAGCTTGACAACACTTGATTTGTCATACAATCGTCTAGTTGGCGTAATTCCAAACGCCATTGGAAGCTGCTCGAGTCTTGAGAATCTAGACATGAAAGCCAACTCATTTCAAGGTTCAATACCTCTTGCAATGAGCACTTTAAGAGGTCTTAGAAACCTTGATCTTTCTAGTAACAACCTTTCTGGGCAGATTCCAAGGTTCTTGGAGCAAATAAATTTTTCTTCACTGAATTTGTCATTCAACAATCTTGAGGGGGAGGTACCCGTGACGGGTATTTTCAAGAACACAAGCGCGCTTGTGATTAATGGGAATAGTAGGCTGTGTGGAGGCCTTCCTGAACTTGGCCTGCCCAAGTGTGCCATGCCAACAAGATCAAAAAAAGGTTCACATGTGTCGCGTGTTATCCTAGTTGTCATCCCAGTTTGTGTGTCCCTCGTTATAGCGATGGTGTTGTGTTTGTTGTTTTTTTGGAAACAAAGGAAGTCACAAACACTTCCAACAAGATCTTCATTCATCCAACCATTTTCAAGGGTGTCATATGGAAGCATACTCAAAGCCACAAATGGGTTCTCCCAACATAATCTGATCGGGAGTGGGAAGTTTAGTGACGTTTATAAAGGTATCCTTGAACCAGATGGTGCAATGCTTGCAATCAAGATTCTAAAGCTTGAAAATCAAGGAGCTTTAAAGAGTTTTGTGGCAGAATGTGAAGCTTTGAAAAACATAAGACACCGTAATCTTTTAAAAATAATTACTTCCTGCTCGTCTGTTGATTTCCAAGGTAACGATTTTAAAGCTCTTATTTACGAGTTCATGCCAAATGGCAATCTTGAAAGGTGGTTGCATCCAAGTTCCGAACAAGAGAGCGAGATTGAAGAAGCTCCACGAAGATTAAGCCTTCGCCAACAAGTACAATTGCAGCAGATGTGGCGCATGCCATTCACTACCTCCACCAAGACTGTGAAGTACCCATAATTCACTGTGATCTGAAGCCGAGCAACATTTTACTAGACAGTGACATGGTTGCTCGCATTGGTAATTTTGGGCTAGCAAAGTTTCTTCCATTAAAACCACATCAAAGCAGTTCAATTGGAATAAGAGGCACAGTTGGATATGCAGCTCCAGGTAACTAGTAATTAGAATTTAGAAAGTATGTTTTTTTTGTGTAAAGTTTTGTGGCATTGATTATCTCATAAAATGGATTTATAGAGTATGGTGTTGGAAATGAAATGACAAAAGAAGGTGACATCTATAGCTTTGGGATCTTGTTATTAGAAATGATAACCGGAAGGAGACCAACAGATCCACTATTTCAAGAAGGATTGAACCTTCATGGTTTTGTGAAGATGGCATTGCCTGATCAAGTCATGGAAGTCATTGAACCAGAGCTTTTTTCATGTATCGATGAAGATCATATAGAAGCCGCAAACATGAACCGTGGTTTGAAGAGATTGGAAGAGTGCATGGTTTTGTTAGCAAGAATTGGGTTGGCTTGCTCCATGGAGTCACCTAAAGAAAGGATGGACACTAGCAACATGGTCCTTGAGCTTCAACGCAGTAATCAACTAGTTCAAAATACTTTAAAGGACCTTGAACGTCAAGGGGTGGTGGCACAGTTGGCTAGCTCGTAGGTCTCATAGCATAAGAGTGATCCAGAATTCGAGAGTTCGAGCCTCTCTCACCCCATTAAGTAAAATTTCAATTGTGTTTTTCTTTATCTTTTGTTCTTGATGATTGTTGGTAAAGAAAATAATGTGTATGATTCAAATGGTCCATTTACACCTTCCTAAGGAACCGTATGGAACAACTACTTTATATTTCTAATAATATTTTATTCTTGCAACATGTAATTAAGTTTTTTATATGGGTAAATACAAAGAGAAAATAATTATTACAATTCACTTGGGCATGATTCTTAATGTAAAACATAAATTTATATCTAGCAGTGTAAATGAGACGTGTTGCTTGCGAGCTACTTGAGAGGATCGGAAAAAAGCTTGAAACGAGACGAACCTAATCAACCCCCGAGTCTCAAACAAAGCCTGTTTAGTTTTCGAGCTTGAGCTTTAAGTTTATAGCCTGTATGGGTAAATCGTTTAGGTTTATCGAGTTTTAATGAGCCATGTATTGATTTCACACTCCACAACCGAGCTTCGGCTCGTTTCAGCAACTGCACACGAGTTTGAGCCGAACTTAGGCTTGTTTTTATGTTTTTTTTTCAAATTATATAAAAATAATTAAAAAAGTGTAAATAATAATAATAATAATAATAATAATAATAATAGGTAACACACAAGCCAAGCTCCAACTTGAAAAATGACTCACAAGCCGAGCTGGATCATCAGAAAAAGAACTCGAAACAAGCCGAGCTCAAACACTTATAATTCAAAACGAGCCTAGTCGAGCTAGTCGCTCGGCTCTTAGGCACCCCTCAAACCGAGAATGAAAAAGACAAGAATTTATGACAATATGTGAACACAAGTCATGACTAGTTGATTATTATTGTAGCATTGATTGTTTGGTTGTGTGTTTCTTAAATTGGTAGAATAAAATAATGTTTCTCAAATTGTCATTTGTTACAACTTACAAGTATACACAATCTTTTAAGAGCATAAAATATCCAACTTCTTTTAACAAATAATCTTGTCTTGTAATACAGAATCCATGGTTGCAATGAAGTATTAAGTCATTTTCAGTCGTACAGTGTATAGCAATGTGAGATTAGGGGTGGAGTCGTAGTCTAAATTGGTCACCCATGTGAAGCGAATCTATGAAGTTTGAAACTTTGGATTAAAGGGGTCCCTCAATATCGCTTCCCTATGTTGATTTATTTCAATACTGATTCTTCCCAATTATTGTCCTACCTACCAATAATAATTCTTAAATATGTGGCCCCAATTTTTGACTCTTTCTTCAGTCTCGCACAATTTGGTTTGGATCGGTTTTGAGTTAAAACTTAAAACTGAATTAAAAACTGACACTTTGGTTTTCTATTTTTAATAACCGTTAAACTTTCGGGGTTTTTTAAGTTTGGTTTTTTTCGGTTTTTGGGCGCCGGTTCAATTTCAATATTTAGTTTTGCCATCTGAGTTTGACATTTTATGGTCTAAAGAAAATTAGCCCAAAATAATAAATTTAGACCTACATTTTATTAATTAAAAACTAATTAATTATGATAAATTTTGACTAAAACATTTTGAGTTACGTTACTACATATATATTAAATTCTTATAAATTACTTGAAATGAAAAAGTAAAAATTGAAAAGATAGAAAGATAAATTGGCTTAAAATAATAAATTTAGGCCAAAATGTTAATTAAAAACTAATCAATTATTATGCAATTGGGCTAAAACATTTTTGTTATATATATATATATACATATACATATACAAACATACGTACCTACACACATACATATGCACATACACAATGAACATACACATAAGAAAGTGAGTGAAATTAAGAATTAATGGAGTTACACCTTCACTTATCGCTGTAAAAAAACTTCTGAAATGATCCAATACCTATATATATATATATATATATTAATTTTTTATAAATTATTTGAAATAAATAAGTAAAAAATGAAAATCTAGAAATTCGGTTTAGTGTTTTCAGTTTTTCTTACATGCAAAACCAAAACATAAATCTAACCAAATCATCGGTTTTTGTTTCGGTTCGGTTTTATCAATTTGGTTTTTCATTTTTCTGGTTTCGTACCGGTTTTTTCAATTTCTTGTGCACCACCACTGATTTCCATATCATTACATCGACCGATTCATCAATTAACTTGGACCATAACAAGGTAAAAAGATTAATTTAGCTTTGTCATTCACATACAGATAAGTAATCCATGTTTAAAAGATTATAAACACGAACACGATCACCTGCCACGGACGCTAGCAGGCGAGCGAACACCCTTTTCGCTGTTACTCTCGTCATCAATATTATTTTCATCAACCGGGTTGTTGCTCACACTCATTTCAGAGCTCGCATTGCTGCTCGTTGCAATAGGGGAATCCGATACACTAATCATTCGACTTCGTGTGGGCCCGGATCTCACACTGTACATAGACGATGCGGGAATTTTCGCCATCAACGGTTTTAAATTACCCGGTAGTGTCCGCCTTATATCCTGTTTATGGCAACACAAATAATAAATTTGTTAATTTCAGATACATTGTAAGATTTTATAACATTAAAATGGATTAAATGAAGCACAAAACATACCATATGCCTCATAGCCATATCTAATGATTTCTTTGAAAGTGATCTTCCAAAACCCGAGCTGTCGGGTGACGATGATTTCCCAGATAAATTACTATTTGGCGAGTGTTTGTTATCTTGCTTCGGTGGGGCCAACTTTCGCATATTTACAACACGCTCAACCATTTTGGTCCCGTATAACCCGGGACTCACGTTATCATTAGCCTTAGCATATGACCGGATCAATGCAGGGATCGGTACCGAGCTTCCACTCTTGCGGGTCATACAGTTAGGATTAGGAAGCCGACCCCGAGAAGGTGAGCACGATTGCCTTCGCACCCTTCCACTAGGCAGGGGCTCAATAGACGAAGACCGGCTGCTCGGTACACCGGCCCGACCCCTGATGGATGAAATGGGTCGGTCGTTTAGTGAGGTTCTTAAATTAGGCGGTGCGTCTAGAGTATATCCCGGCATTTCTTGTGGCTTCCATGGTCTCGGTCTTGTGTTTGGAGAACCAGCTGAATTTGTGACAGTTGGAGATTTAACCGACGGGGTTGATGTTTTTGTGACGGTGGATAATGTGGGTGACCTTCGTGGTGGTGTGGGTGCTCGTTGCACGAGTTTGGTTGTGGATAAAGACGGCCAGCTCGTTGGGGTTGAAGATCTTGCGGTGGACCTAGGCGTAGGTGTGGAAGATCTAGACGGAACCGTTGGTTTGGTTGAAGACAAGGCCGGGCGTGAAGCGGGTGTGGGTGTAGAAGATCTTGGTCTACCGGTTGTAGTTGTAGTTGAAGTGGGCGTGGTTTTGGTAACCGAGTTTGATACAGCCCTAGATTGTGTACCTAAAGCAGGCCGGCTTGTTGTAGAAGATCTTGTGGTTGAGCCCGAGCCTGAGCCTGTAGCCCCTGTGGATAATGGTCTACGGAGTCCAGGAGACGCAGCTCGCGGTTTTGATGCTACCAAATTATTCCTACCAGTAGACTCTTGTTGGGTATTTGATAACTATACCAAAAAGTATTAATACAAGTATTACTAACACATTCAAAAAAACACATGCAACAACTGTAAATTTAGTAATGAACTGATTATCAATCTTACTCTAGATTTTGCTCCACTCGGGTTTTTCGGATTCGTGAGAGATTTATGAGCACCATTTTGGTTCATGAAAGTTTTCTGTGATCCCATTTCCAGTGAAGGAAAAAGAGGGGTACCAGGAGGTGTCAAAAGCCTGAAAACAGAAACCATATTATATGTACATGTGACCACTAGCTTTAAATTTTAACCCCACAGAACAACTGGAAAAAGTTGGATCACAGAATATAAAATATTAATGCAAGATTTACCAATCGTAGTCATTCTTATCGTCTTCGGAGTTGAGAAATTCGTCCGCACCGGTTTTTCGGACAGTTGGTGCAGAATGCATATTGAATATTGTAGAGTTTCCAGTTCTTGAGCCTGCAACATCAAAAGTTAATAATATTGTTTTAGGGTATAGAGATATAACTCAAATGTCATATTTTATCCATAATTATGTAATTTTTGGTAAAGATAAGAAATCAAGAAGCCGTAACTCAACCCAAAAGACTAGTCTGGTGGGTCAGACACTCATTTGGAGTTTATAAACCCCACATTTGTTGCCCTTTACAACCGACGTGCAACAAGTCTCATATGCAATGGTTTCAGTTCAGTACCGAAAATACCAATACTGAATTTTTGAAAAGTTAAAATTAAAACCATACCAATACTTGTTAGAATATGCTCATTATTCATGGTATTGGTACTCTACCTTACCGAAAATACCGATACCAAATTTCTGGAAAAGTGGGTACCCGATACTTTACGGAATCTATCGATATTGTACCGGTTAAGGGGTAATAATGGTAAGGTAGAGCACCAATACGGTATATAAAATTTTGTACCGAACTCGTTACAAAATGCTCATTTATATATGTTGTGGGTACTGTAACTTATTAAGTGAATACCTAATAAGTTACCGAATCTATCAGCACGCTACCGGTTCAGACCGATAACATATTTCATAATTATGAAATAAATAAAGTAAAAATTAAAATATAATACCAAATGATGAATCAAAATTGGCCTCAGGACTCTGCACATAAAGAAGATCATGACGTTCCAATTCGTGTTTTCTCATTTCCAAAAATAACCCTGGCTCCTCTTCTAAGTTCCGTTGCTTCACCGGCACCGGCATTTCCTTCTCCGGTGCCCGGAAACTCCGATTCATCACCACCACCACAGTAATAATTTATATAATTTTGTGAAAATCGAACTCACATCCTAGATCTCTTCTTCTAATGTTTCACATATAACAAAACATTATGGTTTAATTAGAGATATGAGGTTTGAAATAAGGTGAGACGAATAAGACAAACGACTGTAGTAGGAGAGAGAGAGAGAGAGAGAGTCAATTTTCATTCCATTGTAGCAGACACTAATGGGGAGAGAGAGTGTGACTTGCGGATTTGTGAATGGAGTTGTATGCTATGTGTGTGTTGTAATTATTGCAATAAAAGGTGTAACTTTATCTGGATTTGTGGGTTTGACTTATTATTAAAGGAATGTTAATTGATGTGGCGTTTTTAAATTTCTTTTCTTGGTTAGATGTTTCGTAATGAGGATATCAATAATTTGTTTCGTAAACGTTTCAATTGAGTTGTTTTGTGTCCCTTAAGGTTTATACATATTGTAAGTATAGTATATGAGGTTTATAAAGCTGTCAAATCTTTTGCTTTATTAGGATGGCTGGGTGGGTGTTGCGGGAAACCGCCCAAGGGGAAGTAAGCGGCGACCCTAGGAGAAACAGAGGGGTAGGCGTTAACGAGTAAGACATGAAGGGCAGAGGGGGTAGCGTGATAGGGACGTGGTAGGTGTTGGTGGAACCTCGGGACGGTAATCCACAACGGACAGTATTATGATTAGCATGTGATATATAAATGATATATTTTTAGTGTAAAACAATTGCTTGAATATTCAATTTAGAAGAGAGGTAATAGTATCATACATTATATTTTGATACTATATAATTATATTGTAGTAATATACAAATTAATAAAATATGATTATGTATAAATGCATAAATTATCTATCATGTTTAGAAGTGATAAATGATCCAAGGTAGATAACATTAAAATCTTTAAAAGGTGACATAATGGTAAACATTTAAGAATTCTAGTAAAGATTTAAGGTTCAATTTTACTTTTATTATTATTATTTTCTTATTTTTTGTCTTTACCTCCTTTAGTGGGTCCATTGAGTTATCGTTAATAAATCCTCATTGCCGAAGAGTAACATTCGGGTTCATGATACTTGAGAAGTGAATTTGTGATTGATCATAATATGAGGGGCCCAATTATGCATACTCATAACTTTAAGGTCCTACAGTGGAGCTCCTCTGACTTCAAAGCTACGTTATGCCAACGAAAATGTTTAGGTTCAACTTTTGTTACCTTCTTGACATTTGGTTTCACCATGATCATAAGTTTGTTTTTGGGTTTTGTAGGGACACTAAACACCCTCGTAAATGTTTCATATAAGGTTATACTGAGACCTTGTACGCCTTTTATAACGTTATACGGGACGTATAAGGGGTGTCTAACGTGTCCCTACTGTGACCCTTTATTTATCTTTACCGAGGTTTCTAATATTTAATGAAAAAATATATTGTTTTTACTCTTGGTATCAAATACTTTTTTTTATTATGAATATACACAGGTTTGCTATTTTGTGAATATAATATATTCATTCTAAATGCTGTTTTGAAATATATTTTTTTAGATGTGGTGGTTGGGTTTGATTTCGAGTAAAATAAGGTGTATCATATAAGCCAATCATTGGAGAAATTATAAAATTAAATTGAAAACAAAAAATATGTTTAGTCACAAATAAGACGTACCAACCTCGATGTTGTTTATAATATAGCCGTAGAAGTTGAAAAGTATACAATACAAATCAAATATAAAAAAATGGTCATATAAATATTTAAAAAACTTATTAATTTGAGTCATACCTAACATTGCATTTTGTTATGCTTTTGGTCATTGTGGGGACGGCATCATATGATTTTTTTTTCTGCCAAGAATTTAAAATTAAATTAAAAAGATCAATTAAAAAATATTTAATTGAACAAAATCTATAATATAATATATATAAATGAAGACATAAAAATCCTACGTGTCGCGATGTGGTCGTTCCCCCTTTTTTTGGAGTCACCAGATTTGCTTGATTTTTAAATGGAGACTTCTCATGCATTTGACCCGAATTCATAGGTTTGGGTCTTACTAAACCCAGATATTCCTTAAACGGGTTATAACATCCCATTAAATTAAAAACTATTCTCACCAAATTATTTATGTAAAAATCCTATAAAATAGGATATAATAAAAAATATATCTTAATTTTTCTAAAAAAAGATATATATATTATTTAAATTAAAAAACCAATTTGATAGTAAAAAAAATAAACGGGTCTGGGTGGGTCTCATCAAACCATAAGTATATTATTAACTTTCATAAATATTATTTATAATTAAAAAACCAATTTCATAGTAAAAAAATAAACGGGTCTTGGGTCTCATCAAAACCATATAACATTTAAACCTGGTTATAACATTTCATTTATTTGTGAAACAATTTATCATCAAACCATAAGTATATTATTAACTTTCATACAATAAAAAATATAAATTAAAAAAATAAATAAATATTAAAACAAACAATATAAAACAACCTCCGTAATACGAGGAATAAAAACTAGTATTGTTTATATATGTTGATGAACGGTAACGACACGATTACTATAGACATGGATCCCTAGGTTAACCGACATGTACATAACTATACAAATCTTATGATACATCTTGACATGTGACAAGCTAAAAGCATGAATATGTGAAGCCTTGACCATCAAGTTAGTCAATTGGTGAGATGAACTTAACTTGGACTTCCTTATAACTTGTAAGTCGACTAACATCCGTTTTTGAAAGGGTTAACAATATCGACTGCATATCATAAATATATGGACGATTGAAAATCTTAATTAAGATAGAAATCTAGGGATTGTCGGTTACATAAATAAGTTTGGATTCAATTATAAATAGCAAAAAAAAAATAATAATAATAAAAAAAAGAGTTGAAAAATCAGTTTTACGAATATAAAAACCATATGATTTTTATTCATATGTTAAATTTTATGCGGGATTAGATGATAAAGTGATTATAAATTTTATAAAAATGATTTCTCAAATACAAACTAGTTCCGAACCTACGGTTTCAATCTGTCCCAAACCAGTTTCTACATAATCAGTTTCAAACTGTTTCAATTTTCATGTCAAATCAATCAACTGGTTTATTTGCCCACCTATACATACAGAAAAGAGAGGCGTACACGACGAGCCTACGATTGTGTGACCTATTTATTTCGTCTCTGATTTCATTCTCTGATCGCCATATAACAGCCAATTGAATTGAATCAAAATGAAGATATAAAAACAACAACGATTTGTATTGTGTTGTGTTGTACATACTATGGCGGATAAGCGCAAGATCAAGAGCAAAGCTAGCAGCAACAACAACAGTAGTAAAATCATCATCGATAATAATGATAATAATAATAATAATGTTAGCGTCGTGGCTGACGTTGGTCGCCGTAGAAGCTCTTGCGGTTATTGCAAATCCGGCTCCAATTCCAGCATTACCCACGGTTAGTTTGTTAGGTTTTATCTTAATTTTTGCACATCAACTATAGAGATTAATAATTATGGCTACTAGTAGATAAACACGGATCAATAAAAAGCTCGAAACGAGCCAAGCTATTTATGTATTAATATCGCACTGCACAACGGAAGTTTGTCTCATGTAAGGTACTACACGGGTTTGAGCGGAGCTTATGGTTGTTTAAGGTTTCTCTCGGAATATACAAAATTAATTAGAAACATATGTAGTCTAGTTAATAAAAATAAATGTGTCGAGCTCGAGCCGAGCTAGAGCTCAAATTAAGTATTACTCACAGTTAGGGTCTGACTGACCAATTAGGGCTAGTTTTAGGTAAATGTAGTTAGTTTAAAGTTGAGGTGGATTGTAAACCAATAGGTAAGATTGATAATGACATCAAACTAGTATGCGTATATGTATGTCATGTGTAGTTTTACAAAGTAGTATTGATATCCATCATCAATGGGAAACTGGTAGGGTTTGGCTAAGGGTGCAAATGATTCGAGCTGTTCATAAGATATTTTGTGTTTGGATTGATAAAAAGCTTGAAACGAGCTGAACTTTTTTGAGCCCGGGAAATAAAGTTTGTTTAGTTATCGAGTATGAGCTTGAGCTTTCTATATTTTTAAGTTTTACCTTATTTGGACTTGAATTTACATTCCACAACCGAGCTCTAGCCAAGCTTTGGCTCGTTTAAGGTGTTACACGACCCAATGTTGTTGAACTTGCTAGGCGCTAGTCGGGCAGTGGGGTAGGGACTAGTGATTGGGATAAATAAAGATTAATCGGGTAGGAATTTATATGTAATTTTTCAAATTTACACACACACACAGATATATATATATATATATATACCAAATTGTATGTATAAAGTTTTCAATTTTGATCGATTTTGACCAAATAGCGATTAATCGTGCCTAGGCGTAGTTTTTACAAGCATGACATGAGGTTGAGCTGAGATTAGGCTTGTTTAATGTTTTTCTCAAAATATAAAAATTTTAAAAAACATATATGGTTTAGTTAATAAGTAATAAACGAGTTGAACTCGAGTTGAGCTTGAGCTTGAGCTTGTAAAAACAATTCACGAGACAGACTCTAGCTTAAAAAAAAAAGAACTCGAAACAAGACGAGCTTGAGCTCTTGTAAGTTAAAACGAGCTGAGCTTGGGCTTGGCTTGGCTCGTTTACACCCTACACCCTGTTCTTGAGTTTTTTTAAAGGAGAGAAAAGAAAGAAAAACTAAGAATAGTTAAAAAATGGGTGTTCTTGAGTTTTTTTTAGGATGGAAAGGAAAGTAGTAGGAGGAGTTAGGAGAGATTAAATTAATGTATTTTTTCAATAAGTTATCCTCCCAAAAATGAGATGATTACTAAGGATAACTATTTCTAACATAGTTATCCTTTCTTTTCTCTAATTTCCTTCCAACTCAAGAACACAACTAATTAAAATAAATTTCCTTCCCTTTCCTTCCCCTTCTTATCCTTTCCTCTCTTTTCCTTTTCTTTCCTTGATTAAAAAACTCAAGAACAAGGCAGCTTTGACATTGATATTAAAGTTATATCGATAATCAAGATATATTTATAACTATAAATTGATCGTATTCATGCCTTTATTCAACATAAGTAAAGTTTTTACTATCTAACGTAACCTTACCTTTTTTTTGGTTAAATAACACACGTTTTCTCTATAAAGCAAACGATTTTCTTGTTGAACATTAGGGCTAGCAATTGGGTACCTGTTAAAGACACGATAACACCTGTTAATAAAAAAAGTGCGGTATGTGAATTTTTTATTTTCTTAAATAATTGAAATTAGTAGGCTAGACTCCCTCATTATCCCTTATTGGTACACAAAACTTAAAACTGTCTTATAGTCATGACATATAAAGTAGTTAAAAGAGTCGTATTCAAGTTTGATATTTGTGTTAGCGCGTCGCCTCTTACCTGTTCAGCCCTATTGAACATATAACACCTTATCGTAACCCACGTTTATTTTACTAAGTAAACAACCATTTAAAAAATCTAACGGTCTTTTCAGGTATCACGATATTTCATCTAACAAGAAACCTTTTACATAACTTGACATTCCAAACCATTACAAAACATTCGTTTTCAAAATCTTACATAACATCATTTAAAAATAAATTAAAAAAATGTAAAAACTAAATTGTTAAATTGTAAAGTGGTAAATAAAAGTATATATTTTCTAAGAACTTTACAAACAAATTTCTATTCAGGTAACTTTGAAAAAATTTCAAAAGTGTTTTAATTAGTTGGTAACTCAAGTTAAAAATGTGTTTTAATTAAGTCATCTAACTTTCATATTTTATTAAAAATTACTCTATAGAATAGTATAAAGTTTTGAAATTGTTTCAATCGGGTCATTCATAAAATATTTTATTTTAATCAGGTCACTAAAGTTTCATTTGTATTTTAATCCTAGATATTTTACCTTGATAGTAGGTTATGTAGTTTTTTTAATAACTGATATTGCAAAATATTTTTACAAAAATTAAAAATATAGTAAAAATTGAGAAGAATAAATTTTAAATTGCGAAAAGTTGCAAAAAAACATGGAAAATTGCAATATATATATATGTATACTAGTTTTAGAATTCGTGTGATGCACATGATACTTAAAAAATGACAGTTAAACTATAAAAATCAAATGATTTATTTTTTTTAATAACTATATTTTATCTAATTAAACGGCTTTATAAGTTCAAGTTATATTTTCTAATGAAATATTCATATGAATACGTGATGTATTCTCACACACTTTCTTCGTAATCATGAAAAAGATGCACCTAATAATCACTTGAATTAAATGCTCGCATATTTTTAATCCTTATAATTTAGGTAGGTAGTTTTTTTATTAAATGATTGATTGACATGTTTTGATTACATTGATATAAATATGTTTTTATTAATAATAGAAAATAATTTGAGCGGAAAATTTAGGCTATGAATGAATCTTGAAGTGACATGTGTCCAAGGGATGATCTAACTAATAAAGTTACTAATAAAACAATATATAATGTATATGAAAAGTGTATTACATCTTTACTTATATCAATACTATGTGTACATAAATTGAGTTTATATATATCACAAAATGATTTTTTTTCAAAAAAGAAAATGAACTTAATAAAAAAAATGTATGTGCAAAAACATAACCAAGAACGTTGCGTTATTGAAACTTGAGTATCATGTTTGTGTAATTGAAAAAATTTTGGTTATGACCAATTTCGGGGAATACTTCTCATATAATAATAGCTTTGAGCTATACCATGAAATATTTTTTGATAAGTTTGAGGGGATTCTCGACTTTGCCATAATATCAACAAAAAATTAACAGGTTAACCCGTTCAATTTTGTGAATGTTTTGCTTCACTTGAGCATAATTTGTATGGCATGTTTCATATACAACATTTGATCACTATTCAAGAAAAAGTCAATGCCGACACAAATGTTTCATATTTGATAAAAGTTAGAAGCATTGATAGGCCTGGAGGTGACATGTCGGAAGTGTTCGTCATTTTTTCTTAAATTTTAATAGTCATGGGAAAATACTCAATTTGTCAAATCCCGAATCTTTTGATTATTTCAAAAAATGTCATTAAAAATAAATTCGAAACTCAATCACATTTAAAATTCTAACTTTCATTTGTTTTACATTTCAAGTGAAACCTTTGAACCCGTAATAAGTTGACGATAAATATATCTGCAATCTCAAACTTCTAAAATATTCAGATTACCCTTTTTTCACCTATAACAAATTTGAGCAAAATGTATTTCATTTGTGTCAAACGATTGATTTACCAACTTTTAACCCGTAACAATAAAATTTAAGTTCCATAAAAATAAGCAAAACAATCCTTGATAAGAAAAAACCAATAAACTAAATATGATAAACTTTATTATATTTGAAAATGACTGATATATACTATCCTTATTTACTAAATTAACCAAAAAAAAAAATAAATTGATATGTTTAAATTATATATTTATAATTTACAAATTTATATGACAATGTATAAAAAATCAATAGATAATTGGATTGTTTTTTTTCAAAATGGACGAACTTTTATGCATAAATTTATAATTCAATGATTAAAAAAATTGCTTTATAAAATGAAAGTATATTACAATTTTTTTTTATTTACAAACTTCAATAATACACATAGTATAATATGTTAATATAATATTTAAAAGTATATATGCATTTCAATATTTAACAAACATGGTTTGTTGTTGTTTTTTGGATTTCACCAAGTGTGTTGTGAAATATATTTTTATAACGACGTATAGTAGTAGAGTATGTAAATATTTATTTTTACAAAAATGTATATATATAATATAAATAGAGTTTAAAGAAAAGTGAATAATTTAACAATATCATAAATATAATATAAATGGAGTGTAGAAGGAACATGAATAATTATTAATCTATGACATATTAGTTTTAAAGGAAAAAAAATTGTGAGAATTAACCACAAAGAGACATGTGTCCATAATTATTTAACTTTATTAAAATAAGTATATATATATATATATATATAGAGGGGGGGGGGGGCGTTAAAGTACAATAATCAGTTATCGTACATTAGACACACGAGCTTTTTGAACGTCGATGTTAATTTCATGCGGTGGCAGTTTCGTAAATAACCCAAATAGTAGTTTGCGATCAAATTCATCGATTTAAAATCGATTCCGATCCAAATTCAGAACTCCTTAATCTATCTCATCCAATTTCTAAACTCTAATCACAACTTACAGTATGAAATCTCAAAAGTCAAAAACCAAAATTGAAATAGAACGTCACTGAACATTAAAAATCTTCAAATTGATCAAAAATTGATGATTTAATCAATCGAATTGATGTGTAAGAGGCTTTAGATTCATCAATCGATTATGGAATTGCAGAAATAACGCACTCAGTCGAGCTCTGATTAGGGTTCAAAATATTATGTTTAAACGTTCTGAAACAAAATGAAGACCTTTAAACGTTCTGACAAAAAAAGAACATCTTTAAACGTTCTAATACATTCAAAGAAGTTATGGGTGTTTAAAAAATGAACATCTTTAAACATTCTAATACGTTCTAAGAAGTTCAGGGTGTTTAAAAAAGTTTAGAAGTTCTGATAAAGTTTAGAAGTTCTAAGAAGTTATGAGTGTTCAAAGAAGTTCTGAAACAAAACTGAAGACCTTTAAACGTTCTGACCAAAAAAGAACATCTTTAAACGTTCTAATACATTCAAAGAAGTTATGGGTGTTAAAAAAATGAACATCTTTAAACATTCTAATACGTTCTAAGAAGTTTAGGGTGTTTAAAAAAGTTTAGAAGTTCTGATAAATTTTAGAAATTCTGGGTGTTCAAAAAAGTTTAGAAGTTCTGATGTACATAAAAATATACATCTTTTTAGCATCAAATAATCTCTAAAAACTGCAATTTCTATCAAATAACATAGCACATAAAACTACTTATCATAATAAAATGTAATTTCAGGTGAAACCGAGCCCCAAACGAAAAAAAAAGCCAAAAGACGAAGAAAAATGGAAGAAAACACAAGAAAAAAAACAAGAAACACGCCCCATGCCTCCAGAGACACGCCCCCATGCTTCTGAACACCAAAAAGACAAAAATCTACAAGAAAAGATAAAACCTGGGAACAAAAGAACGGGGCCGTGGTCTTCTACAAGAAAAGACAAAATAAAACTGGCACATGTCATAATAAAACACGGGGGCGTGCCCACGTAAGCACGGGGCCGTGCTTCTCACTCCAGATTGCCTATAAATTGTGGATCTTGTTGCACTCATTTGGTGTGTCTTGAAGAGAGTTATATCCGATTTTCACTTATAAAAACACCCACTAACACTCATATTGAAGATCTAGTGAAGAGTTAGAAGGCTTGGAGATCATCATCATCAACCATCATCATCATCATTAAGAAGGAAGATTCATCCACATTTGGTTAGATTGTTCTAATTTAATCATGTGTTTGTTACTATCATCTATTCTAATGTTCATAACAATGCTCATTATGAGCTAAACTTCAATTACCATCTAATATCTATGAAGAAGCTTTGTTTTACTTGATAATTATATAAAACATGTGGGTTAGTCTAGCAAAGTACATGGTTATCTTACAATTATCTTTTGATGAGAAATGTTTCACCATCTTAAATCAACAAATTCAAAGTTGGAAATTGTCAATTATATTGGCAATCATTCATGATCGATTTATGTTCTTGAAAGATAGAAATACTTTGATAACTTATCAAAACATGGATCCTTATATTGTATTTAGAAATGATGAGATATAAGTTATGATCTATTTCTCTAAGTCTTGGTAATCCGAAAATGGCTTTGCTTAGGATATCATGCTAGTTAAAGAAATCATATGTTAATGGAATGTGTAAGTTTAATTTAATCATTGTCTATAATTGTAAAAATTTTTCTTAACTTTTATTTTAATTTTTTATTAACTATTAAACTATAAAATTTTACGGCTAGCCAAATTTTAATCTTTATTTACTAACTTTTACTTTAGCTTAACTAATTTAGACCTTAGTCTAGTTTAAAATAGCTTAGCCTAGCTCGTAGTTTAGCTTAGCCTAACTTTAGTTTAACTTTAACTAACTTTTGCTTTAGTTTTAATTTTGATTTAGTCCCATGAATGTCCTCTACTTTTGAGCCTGAGCTTGTTTCTTCAATTTCTGGTCCGGAACGACTCTTTTGTCTACGAGCACGTAAACGGACTGCAGAAACCGCCTAAGCAATCAAAGACGAGTCAGTAGATGCCACCACATCAGGAGAAAATCAAACCGAAGAAATGATGGCGACCCATAACAATGAGCCGGACATGAGCCAGTACGCCAAGCCAACTCTCGAAGGCTATGGCAATGGAGTGCCTCCACCCGATATCACCGAACATTTCGAAATCAAATCAAGCACCATTCATATGGTGGAAAATTCAGTTCAATTTCATGGTCTCCTCGATGAAGACCCTTTTTCTCATATATTTCGATTCTTACGAATATGCAGAACCTTTAAAATTCAAAACTGTTCAGAAGATCAAATCACACTCAAACTCTTTCCTTTTTCTCTAAGGGGTCAAGACCTGGAATGGATAGAATCTCTTTCCTCTGGTTCCATCACTACCTGGGACCAGATGGTCGAACAGTTTCTACTCAAATATTTTCCGCCTGATAAAACTGCCAAGTACCGAGCCAGCATTACCGGATTCCGGACCGATGATGATGAATCGTTTCACGCAGCATGGGAGAGATTCAAAAGTCTTACGAGAAGATGCCCACATCATGGACTGTGCATATGGTTACAAGTACAAACTTTCTTTGACGCACAATTCAGTTAAAACAAACAGGCCATCGACAAAATCGCTGGTGGAGACCTGGGATCCAAATCACCTAACGAAGCATTTAAAGTCCTGGAGAAAGCTGCAAAGAAGAGTTTCGCTTACAACCCCCCAAGATCTACACCTACACATAAATGAATACACCACGTCGATTCCAACACTCTTGTCACAGCACATCTTGAAGCCTTTTTTAAAACATTCGAACAACTTCAAGCCGAGCTATCAAAAACCAGACTCACATGTGACACTTGTGGAGGAAGTAATAAAGCAAGTGACTATAAACAAGTAATCATGGCCATGAAATAAGTCGATTTCGTCGCTCGTCAGAACAATGCTTTCAGTAACAACTACAATCTAGGATGGAGAAACCACCCAAATTTCAGCTGGAAAGACCGAAGTAACACTCAAACTCTACCCGGATTCGAAAAGAGACCGATGAATCAACCCTTCCAACCAAAACCTCAATTTCAAGATCAAAGTTCCAGTAGCCATCAGAATCCAAGCTACTCAAAAACCGAAGAAATGTTAATCCAGATTATGACCAAGACAAATGAAGTAGAAAAGAAGGCCGACTTAAGAGCTGTTGATATAAGCGGAGAATTATTAAAACATGAAGCCGACCTCAAAAGTCAACAAGCATCATTACTGAATATAGAAACTCAAATCGGACAGATTGCCCGACAAATATCCGAAAGACCACCCAGCGCTCTTCCAAGCAACACAATCACCAACCCGAATGCAACAGCTAACGCTGTTACATTCAGAAATGGTACAACCACTGTTGCATCACCAACTTCAGAACCAGTTATGGAGAAGGAATCTACTGATAAAACGCGGGAAAGACTGATCCCAACGGGCACCGTACAACCCAAGAAGCCAGTTCGAACTTATATTCCACCTATTCCATACCCAGGAAGGCTGAAGCAGGAACGATTGGAAGCTCAGTACGGAAAATTTCTAGAACTCCTCAAACAACTCCATATCAACATCCCTTTTATCGAAGCCATCGCTCAAATGCCGACATATGAAAAGTTTCTCAAAGAAGTGCTGACAAACAAAAGGAAGCTGGAGGAGCTCTCGCATGTCACTCTGAGTGAAGAATGTTCAGCAGTCCTCCAGAACAAGCTGCCACAAAAAATGACCGATCCAGGGAGCTTTACTATCCCTTGTCTTATAGGAAATTTGTTTGTTAGCAATTCCCTGGCTGACCGAGGAGCTAGTATTAATTTAATGCCTTATGCGGTCTTTACAAAACTAGGGATAAGAGAACCAAAGCCCACCCGCATGAGCATTCAATTAGCTGATCGATCTGTTAAATATCCCCGGGGCATTGTTGAAAACATGCTTGTCAAAATTGACAACTTTGTTTTCCCAGTAGATTTTGTAATTCTAGACATGGAGGAAGACAAAAGTGTACCTCTAATTTTAGGAAGACCCTTCTTAGCCACTGCAAAGGCTATTATTGACGTTTGCACCGGCAAACTCACTCTCAGGGTCAATGACGAGGCAATCACTTTTGATATAGGAAAATCTATGCAATATCCGCAACATCACGATGGCACATTATATTGTGTCGACATCATAGATTCCATCGTGAGTTGCTATATGCGAGATTCCTCCATTGATAAACCGCTAGAAACACAAGTCTTAGACAAAACACTCAACATACCCATTTTAGAAAACAAAATTATCAAAAATGACTATCAGGAAGCATCAGAAGTAATATGTGAAATCACCGAATTTAATGAAAAATCAAAATCATCAATCGAAGAACCACCAGGCTTAGAGTTAAAAGAACTTCCAAACCATCTTGAATACGCCTTTATAGAAAAAGACTCTCAACTTCCAGTAATTATTTCATCTCACCTTTTTAAAGAAGAGAAAGACGAACTTCTTAAGGTTCTCAAAAGCCATAAGAAGGCCATCGCATGGAAGATCATGGATATCAAGGGCATCAGTCCTTCGTTTTGCACTCACAAAATTCTCATGGAAGAAGAATACAAACCCGTGGTCCAACATCAAAGACGTCTTAATCCCAACATGCAAGATGTGGTGAAGAAGGAAGTAATTAAACTCCTTGATGCCTGATTGATCTACCCAATATCAGATTCACCTTGGGTCACTCCAGTTCAAGTAGTACCCAAGAAGGGAGGAATGACAGTTGTAATGAATGAGAAAGACGAGCTAATACTGATGAGGACCATCACAGGCTAGCGAGTTTGCATTGACTACCGGAAGCTTAATGACGCCACAAGAAAATATCATTTTCCACTTCCTTTTATCGACCAAATGCTTGAACAATTATCTAGAAAAATGTTCTACTGTTTTCTTGATGGATTCTCCGGATACTTTCAAATTCCCATTGCTCCTGAAGATCAGGAGAAAACCACCTTTATATGTCCGTATGGAACCTTCGCCTACCGAAGAATATCATTTGGACTATGTAATGTTCCAGCCACCTTCCAGCGATGCATGGTGGCCATCTTTTATGAAATTATCGAGCACTCTATGGAAGTTTTCATGGACGACTTCTTAGTCTTTGGAGACTCCTTCGATCATTGTCTGAAAAACCTAGACAAAATGTTGACTAGGTGTGAAGAAGTGAATTTAGTACTCAACTGGGAAAAATGCCACTTTATGGTTAAAGAAGGCATCGTTCTAGGTCACAAGATATCCCAAGCAGGACTAGAAGTTGATAGGGCCAAAATAGAAACCATATCCAAACTTCCACCACCAAATTTAGTCGAAGCCATTAGAAGTTTTCTTGGTCACGCAGGATTCTACCGTCGTTTCATAAAAGACTTTTCCAAAATAGCTAGACATATGACCAAACTTTTGGAGAAAGACGCACCCTTTGTTTTCTCTGAAGAATTTGTTGAATCGTTCAACATATTGAAAGACAAACTTGTCAATGCACCAATCATGACTACACCCGATTGGACCCTTCCATTCAAAAATCATGTGCGATGCAAGTGACTTTGCAGTTGGATCCGTACTCGGACAACTCAAGGAAAAACACTTTCACCCAATTTACTATGCTAGTAAAACTCTTAATGATGCACAAGAAAATTATACCACAACAGAAAAGGAGTTACTATCAGTAGTCTTTGCCTTTGAAAAATTTAGATCATACCTCGTTCTTTCCAAAACCATAGTTTACACCCACCATGCCGCCATACGTTATCTCTTCAACAAGCAAGATGCCAAACCTAGACTTATCCGATGGATCCTAATACTCCAAGAATTCGATATAGAAGTCAAGGACAAGAGAGGAGCAGATAATGTAGCCGCAGACCATCTCTCACGCTTAGAATGCCCAGCTTCAGAGGAACATCACGAGGAAATCATCAATGATAATTTTCCACATGAAGTTATCATGCATATCCAAGCAGTCATACAGGAGAAAGATGAAAGTCCTTGGTTTGCCGACTTCGCGGACTATCTAGCTTGTAGAATCCTAAGAAAAGGATTTACTCATCAACAACGGAGGAAATTCTTTTCCGACCTCAAATTCTACTTCTGGGAAGATCCGTACTTGTTTAGGATAGGTGCCGACTAAGTTATTCGTAGGTGTGTAGCAGGAAAGGAAACCTTAGATATTCTCAAACACCGCCATGAAGGACCTACTGGTGGACACCACGGTACCGCAACTACAGTCAGAAAAGTGTTTGATGCAGGATTCCTCTGGCCCACCATGTACAAAGATACACATGCTTTGATCCAAGCATGCGATGCTTGTCAGAGAGCTGGAAACATCTCTGCCAAAAATGAGATGGTCAGAAAAGCATTCAAATTTGTGAAGTCTTTGATGTATGGGGATAGATTTTATGGGCCCATTTCCTAACTCCTTTGGGAACAAGTACATCCTCGTAGCAGTCGATTACGTATCTAAATGGGTAGATGCACAAGCTCTTCCCACCAATGATGCTCGAGTAGTTGTACGATTTCTGAAAAAGTTATTTTCAAGATTCGGTACTCCAAAAGCCCTATATAGCGACAGAGGTACTCACTTCTGTAACGCCTTAATGGAAAAGGTCTTAGCACGATACGGAGTTCACCACCGATTGGCGACACCATATCACCCTCAGACCAGTGGGCATGTAGAGGTCTCAAATCGAGGAATTAAAAGGATCTTAGAAAGAACTATAGGAATGAATCGCAAAAATTGGGCAGAAAAGTTAGATGACGCTTTGTGGGCCCTAAGGACGGCCTACAAAACCCCCATAGGAACAACACCCTTCAAACTTGTTTATGGGAAAGCATTTCATCTACCCGTAGAATTAAAGCACAAAGCCTAATGGGCTCTCAGAGTAGTGAACTTCGATCTAATGTCCGCTGGCAAAAACCGGGAAGATCAAATTCACGAACTCGAAGAATTAAGAACATTGGCCTATGAAAATTCCTGGTCTTATAAAGAAAAGACTAAACGTCTACACGACGCCCATTTAAAAGGAAACAAGAAATTCCAAGTTGGCGATCATATACTGCTATACAACACACGTTTACGTCTTTTTTCCAGGAAAATTGAAATCACGATGGACAGGCCCATACATAGTTGAGTCAGTCTTTGACTATGGGACAGTCGAGATTTCAAATTCAAACGGCCAAAAGTTTAAAGTCAATGGACATCGATTAAAACCATATATCGATGGACCATTTGAAGATGTTTCGGAGGTAGTGACCCTCCAACTACCTAAATAGAAAATCAAGGAGACAAGGTCCTGCCAAGACCTTCACAAACTAGGCCTTGTAAATATTTGTTAAAAAAAAGAAGAAGAAACAAAAACACGGGGGCGTGCTTAAGGAAGCACGATCCCGTGCCAAAAATTGCGGGCCGGAATCTTCGCTACAAAAATCTCAGTCAGACTGGTTTGTAACAGAATTGTCAGAGTTAATACACGGGTCGTGCTACCAAAAGCACGGGGCCGTGCTTAGGTATCTGGGTGGCTATAAAAGGCACTCCTTGCCAAAGCATTCTTTGCACCAACCAAAACCAACACACTCCTCTCTGAAAAATTCAACATGCCTACTGAAATGAGTGAAGCAATTCCCGTTCCTTGACAACCGAGAAACGATGCCCGCCATGTTTCCAAAACCGAGCTTATCTTGAAACTTCAAGAACTCGTCAAAGAACTCACCAAAATGAATCTCCTTGCTGAGATGCGCCTTGTTCAACTCACCGAATCAGTGGAAAACATAAAAATGGAACTTCGAGACATTAACGAACAACTCCAGTTTCAAGTTCTCGGTTTCACGTACTTTCCACCACCAGGGCCATTCGGAGGAGGGGAACCTTTCGGGGAAATCTAGAAAACTTAATTTTCTGTTTTCATATGTAAACAAGTGCATTACGCACATTGTTTTAGGAATTTCGGGCTTAACCCGAATATTTTCGTATTTTTAGGAATTTCGAGCTTATCCCGTATTTGTGTTAGGACCTTTAGTTTTAATGAAAAGTAATTTTTAGGATGACTAAGCTCTTAATATAACATATTAAACATCATTCTAAAAATTCCGATTCTCGCGTTTTGCTGAAAAATAAAAGAAAACATCATTAACAAAAAGCACGGGCCGTGCTTCTAAAAGCACGAGGCCGTGGTCACCCTAGAATCTTCAGCATGATACGCGCTGACTACGTACAATTCTCTGAATCAACAACATTTATTCCCCTAGCAGCACGGGGCCGTGTTTCCAAAAACACGGGGCCGCGTTCGACTTCACAGTCTCTATATAATGCATGCAAAAACTCACTATTCCATTCACACCAAACACAACATTACTGAAATGGAAAACAAGAAAGTTGAATGGAGGCCAGTGAGGAAAGGCAAGCAAGATGAATCCTCTTCAACCCTTGAAGAAGATATCATGAGGCTACAATGCATTATGAGAGACCAAGTCGAAAGCAACATTCAAACTGAAGCTCGCTTAATGGAGCTAATAAACAAAGTCGAACGACTTCGATTCGAGAAATTCCATGTTGTGGATGGCCACCACAAGGATGTGGCTTCCAAGCTCAACTTTCTCAACCGAGAAATCGTAAAACTTGACAAAAAGGTTTCCGAGCTCTTGGAAGTGAAACGAGCGCCACCACACATTCAAGACCTGTTCGGGAGTAGAGGTCGTTGAAGTCCCGACTTTGTTCTATGATGAAGTTACTCCCGCTTGTGTTATGTGTTAAGATATAGGATTGTTGTTTTTACTTTTCATTTCTACTATGTTTAATTTTGTCTTTATGTTTTATGTTTTTTTAATGAAATTTAGGACCTTTAATTACTATCTTAAACTAACTCGCAAAGAAAATCAGTAAAAAAAATGAACCAACTCGACAAATAAACAAAAGAAGATGTTTGCATTATGCAGCACGGTACCGTGCTTCCAGAAGCACGACGCCGTTCTTTTATGTCTAGTATAGTTACGGATTTTTAATTAATAAAATAACTTCTTCAAACCATTAACCCTAAAAACAACTTCGTTTCTGAATAACAAACCGCCGACCAACCCCTATTTCACTAATTTCTTCATCAAATCTTGAATTTCGAACCAAAGGTATGTTAATTTAAGATTATATTGTTCAAATTCATCTCTCCAGGTTTAGTTTAACCCTAAAATCTCTCAAATTGATTAAATCGGGTCAAAACCCGAAAACGATATGGGTTATTCTATTAGTTTATGATGAATAGATTGTTGAATAATTGATTGCTAAAGTTTAATTGAAAGGAACCGTTTGGGTTTTAGGATCTTGAGATGAATACCCAACAAACTAATAAACCCAATTGTTATAACCGGTTACAAACGAAGGTTCGAATCTAGATAAAATAGAAATTAGGAGTAAAAACATGAACCGTGCTTTGAACAACACGAATCGTGGTCACCATTTGGTCAACCAAAAGTCAAAATTCTATAGGAACTGACGAACAAAAACAACACGGTACCGTGCTTTTGAAAGCACGCCGCCGTGCTTTGCTCTCTGTTCCAGCTTGATGATAATTTTTGTTGAATTTTGACTAATTTTGGTACAAATTGCAGATGGCCGAGTATGAGGATGACGTTCATGCAAGGAATAGACGGGCCAACACAAGATTAACATACCTCAATCGTCGATATCCAGAGGCAAACTTCTATGCATGCAACGTCACATTGAAACAAGTCAATCAATGGAACCGGTACAAGGCCATTGTGAAGGGACCGTGGAGACGGGTTCTTGGTCAAACAGGAGAGGCAATAACCGAACTTACAAAAGAGTTTTTGGCTTCTTTCCAAATAAAGACTAAGAACCCAGATATGTGGGATGAAGACGCCATTGAATTCAGATGGGGGGGTATATGGCACACAACTTCTTTCACTCAACTCGGTATCGACCTGGGAATATACACAGAAGAGGAAACAAACCAAGAAATCTGGTTCAGGGCAGGAGCAACATTTGCAGACAAAGACGGTGACGAAAATGCAGAAGCTGGAAATACACAGGTACATGCATGGGAACTATTGGGCTTTTGGTATGAAGCAAACAGCGCATACAGTTCAAGAAGCACAGCCCCACGGGACCCATTCATGAGATGTATACACCGACTGCTAAGCCAAACAGTGACGGCACGCAACAAAAATAAAGGAGTGGTAAATCTAAGGGATTTGTGGGCACTTCATTGCATAAAGAATATAACCGCTTGCAGTATTACTTATATTTTCTGTCAGCTTTCAGAACAAATGCAGACGCACAAAGCCCGAATACCCCAATCTTTGGCGGTGCATGGATATATAAGCTCTATGAGGCCTATGGTGTAGACAGGGAAGGAACACAAAGCCCTGAACCCATTACTCTTGACCTCAGCTTCTGTAGCAGAATGCAAATAGCTCGACTTCTAAACGCAAGACCAGAGATCTGGAGGTTCATCGACAACCGGGACCAAATTTGGGACCCGGAAAGCCAATTAGAAATGGCAATGAATGATGAACAGAAGGACAAAATAGAAGCACGGATAGAAGCTAAATATGCACGAACAAGGCTTCGTAAACCATTTGACCCAGACACGGGTAACTGATGAGTCGCGGTACTGGTAGGTTGGGTATGGGCATGCATGGGTTGGTAGCACTTTCATGGCACTTTACTATTATGTCTGTTTTAAACAATTTACTTTCTTTGGTATTTGTTTATCTGTTTACTTGGTTGGACACTTTTTATGGCCGTAGGTGCCAAGACATTATTAGTAGGTACTTATTTAGCCCGTTAAGGCAAGGGATGGATGATTCCATACCCAGTTTTCCGCAAATTATGCTTGGTTGTTTGTGGTTGTTTGCAGTTTTATATTCTACAGGTACAAAACAGGAAAATGGACGATAAACAGGGGACGCTCTGTCGAAATTTCGTTAGCCCGTAGGGAAGTACCTCTCCATTTTAACCCACCATACTTAATTATAATTATTATCTTTTCATGAATCTTTTCACATTGAGGACAATATGAGATTCAAGTGTGGGAGGGAAATTACTTGACCAATTACTTGTTCAAATTATTATAAAATTCTCCACAAATATTTTTTGTAGCAAACAAAGACTATTTTTACAACAAAACCTAAAGAAAAATCCAAGAAAAGTTTTTGCAAATAACCAATTTTTAATCTACTATAACTAAAAAGTGAAAAAGTAAAAAAAGAAGTTTTGTAATACTGAGAAGAAATTTATACAGAATATGGCGTTTATACCCAATCCCTCCGTTACTATGAGATAAACCTCATGCCATATAAATATTTTTTTTGGAAGCTTTGAGTTAGTCACATGTTTCTTGTGATTTAGAACTTGTCGCAGTTATTCGTTTCAAGACCGCACGAAGCATTGTATAAGGAAGAAGGTAATATTATCACAAACCCATCAAACCATTCTTCAAATCACCAAACCAAAAACCTTACAAAACCTTACCATACCACTTTATTCCTCTCACCGGTAAAATACAACACTAGTCTTTTACCGGCAGACCCTAAAGAATTGGAAATGCATTCTTTCGATTTCAATTTCCTTTGCCGCATATATTTCGCAAAACCTAGGTTGCCTCCAGAACTTAGGGAGAGAATCTTTCTCTTTAGCAATGAGGTGAGGGAAAAGTGGCGCTAAGACGAACAAAGGGCACCATTTTGTGGAGTTTCCAAAAGCGTGATGAAAAGAAGAGCAAAACGATATGAACGATGTTTAGGTTGCGGAAAATGGTCCCACGAAGGTGTTGGAATTACGTATGCCCGAGACACATACTTATACTAATGTGGCTAACTGTGTTTGATCCAAGTCGGGTCATACCCAATAACAAGCTAGACGACACCAAATGTATTCTTTTAATGATTTGATCATTTAAACGAATACCGAACACTACGTGTGTAGAAAATTGGTTTTCTAAACAAACACACTTGAGGATTTAAATAAATTATCTGGATAATTTGTTTATATAAATTAATTATTTAATTGGTTAAATAATTACATAAATGTATGTGCATTTTATAAAAATGAGTTTTATAAAATAAAAGGAGATGTTTTAAATGGTTAAAACAAAACAACAAAAAAAAAAAAAAAAAAAAAAAGGGAAAACCGGCCACCCCATGTGGGTGGTGGTTTTGGTTCAACCAAATGTTTTGTCCTTTTGTGTGGACCATCTCTTTATACTCCACCATTCACAAGACATGCATTTTTGATCTTGTCCCCATTTTGAATTCAAGAGTTGAATCAAAAATCCTCTCTCTCTTCCTCCTCCAAAACTCACGGCCAAAGAGGGGATTTTGGGAGAGCTTGGTGAGCTTGTTTAAGTGTTCATAAATCCTAGCAATCAAATTGGTGTTGTCACAAATAGCTTGGGGTATCACTATCTTGAGGTCTTCTTCTTTGGAGGCTTGCCATTCATCCACCATCATCTTCAATATCTTACTTATTCTTCTAAAGGTAGAAGAAGGTACATTTACATTTTGTGAGCATATTGTTCTTGTAATTTTGATCCTTGTTCATTGGGTTTTGATTTTAACATAATGGTATGTTCATAACTAGATTTAAAATCTAAGCTTCCGTTGCGTTTTCTAGTTAAATATGGTTAACTTGACTTTGATAAACTTGTATAAAACCCAACAATGGTATCAGAGCCGGTTACAAGGACTTATGCTCCTTGCATGTTCATAGATTTCGGGTTTTTCATGGGTGAAAAAGGGGTCCGAAATTTTGGTGGATTTTACCCCTCATGGTTTTGTAAGATCTTGACATGCATGCAAAGATCTTAGGAAACCATTTAACATTTGGATGTTGAAATATCAAAATTGCAAAAATTTTGGGGGGGGGGGATGGGCCGTAGCCTCTTGGGGGGGGGGGGGCCGATTCCTTTTGGTGATTTTGGGCATTGGTTGCTTAGGTTGCATGCTTAGAACATTTGGTATGTTTGATTGTGTCATAACCGAAACCGAGACCTTGGATGTGTTGATTGTTGTTTGTGTATGTTGATTATGTTTATTATTCAATATGGTTGTAATAATTCATAATCTTAGGCTTATGTAATTTATTTATTCATAAGTTGGTATGTAATAAATAGATTAGTTGCATTTTCTTTTTTTTAGAAAAATATGTATTAGGATACATTTTGTAAAAAATTGAAGATGCAAGAATTGGTGGATTTGGGCCTTGGACCGAAATTTTGGGCTTGTTGGGCCTCACCGGCCCATCATGGGATTCAAGCCCATTAGGCCCATAAATTTCACTCTTGGGCCCAAGAAGACTTTTGGAAGTTTGGAGCCCATTTACAAGCCCAACAAGAACACAACAACTTGGAAAGGATACTTGAAGCATTTGGATGCAAGGTCAAGTGGGAGTCAACATTCCATCCTTGTGTCATGTTTTGTCCCTTAGGTGAGACTTATGACCTATACTTGTTTCGGCTAACAAGTATGGTCAAACTTAGCGGTTCTCGGTTATGACTATATTTTGCATGTATGCTTGGTTGTTTGTTTTACTTTATGTAATGTGTGGTTGATAGATATTAGGATATCCAAACCGTCACATAGGAACGACAACTAGCATAAAACGGGTTCTAATATATATTTGGTAATATCGCGTCAATTAGTTAATAAAATGGGTTTATTAAAACTAAGCGATTACTCACATATAATAAAATTGGTTTTATTATAACTAGAACCTTGAAAATTGGTTTTCAAAATCGCCATATTACTAAATGCATGTTAGGATATGGCATAATGTTTTTCAAACTAGAATATTGGAAAACTTAAAAATCCCTTTTTCATAATTACCAAGGAAACAAGTCTAACACCATCCTTTTGTAAGACACTTAACGTATTAGGAAACTTTAAATGGGATAAAGGTCACCTAACCATTTTAGAGCAAACTAATATACTTAAGGTAATATTAACATAATTGTGGGATAAAGGTCACCTAACCACTTGTATGTTAATCTTACATGTTTATACAAGTAGGACGACTTGAATTGGAAACCATGTGATAAAGGTCACCTAAGCATGGGGTCCAATGGTGTTGATGGGATAAACATGCCAACACGAAATAAGGATTTCGAATGGTCCCATACCTCTAGAAGTTGCAAAGGGTTGCAATTGTCAAGGTTGACTACCTTGTTAAATCAAATAACGGGATAAAGGTCACCTAACCGAAATTTGATTTATCATTGGATTCTAGAATTTAATTATTATTTTAAAATTTGGAATAAAAGGGTATTAATAATTAAATTGTTTATAATACTAAAATAAAACTTTGTTAAATTTTGTAGATGGCCGCTAACAATGCAAACACCTCTACCCATAACACCCGTAACCTATCCTTAAGAACCATCCTTGAAAAGGATCGTCTAAACCATAATAACTTTATGGATTGGTATCGCAACTTGAGAATAGTTCTCAAACAAGAAGAGATATCATATGTCTTAGACGATCCCATTCCCGACGAGCCTAACGTGGAAGATGAGGAGGCTTATTACGATTGGGTTAAGTACACCAAAGATTCGGTGCAAGCCTCTTGCCTCATGTTGGGAACTATGATTCCCGAAATCCAAAAGGATTTCGAGCATCATGGGGCATACGACATGATAACTCAATTGAAGGAAATGTTCCTTCAACAAGCTAGAGCGGAACGTTTCGAAACGGTTCGAGCGTTTCATGCATGTCGTATGGAGGAAACCCAAAGCGTCTCATCTTATGTCCTAAAGATGAAAAGCTACATTGAAAAGCTTCGTAGGTTGAATTGTCCCGTCTCTAATGAGTTGGCTACGGATTTGATCCTCAACTCTTTGACCAAAAGGTTTGAAACCTTTGTCATGAACTATAACATGAACGGGTGGGACAAAAGCATTGGTGAGCTTCACGCAATGCTAAGAACGGCCGAAGCGGGAATGGGTAAAAGGGTTTTACCCGTTCTAACAATCAATGAAGGCAAAAGGGGACATAACTCCAACCCCAAAGCAAGTGTTGCTAAGGGCAAGGGCCACGTCCAAGGAAAGGGAAAGAGGAAAGCCATCACGCCCTACAAACCGAAGGAAAAGAAGCAAAAGGTTGCGACGCAAGATCCATGCTTTGAGTGTGGAGAGATAGGTCATTGGAAAAGAAATTGTCCGACCTATCTCAAAGCGTTAAAAGATAAGAGGGATGCGGAGCAAACCTCAGGTATTATCTTTACTATATATGTTGAACTAAATGTTATTTCTTCAAATACATGGGTACTTGATACCGGATGTGGAACTCACATTTGCAATTTGTTGCAGGGGTTCAAAAGAAGTAAGCAACTCAACAAAGGGGACATTAGTCTCTTTATGGGCAATGGAGCAAGAGTTGAAGTCCAAGCTCAAGGAGACTACATGTTAAAGCTTCCAAGTGGTTTGGAAGTAATTTTGAAAAATGTTTTGTATGCTCCTAAGTTAAGGAGAAACATTATTTCCGTGTCCCTTTTAAAACAATGTGGCTTTGATCTTAAGTTTATTGATTATGATATTCATGTTTTGATGAATGGCATATTTTATTTTAAAGCTATACCCATGAATGGTATATATGAAATAGATCAAAGTGGTATGTCACATAGTAGTTCAATGTATAATGTCAACACCAAGAAACTCAAGAAGGACTTGGGTGATTCCTATCTTTGGCATTGTCGCCTTGGACATATAAGCAAGAATCGCATGCAAACTCTTCGCAAGAGTGGTATTCTAGAAACCAATGAGTTTGATTCATTTGATGTATGTGAATCTTGTTTACAAGGCAAAATGACAAAGCAACCCTTTAATAAGACTTTTGAAAGGTCAAAAGAATTATTGGGTATCATACATTCGGATGTATGTGGTCCTTTTAGACCAATAACTAGGAATGGTGAAAGATACTTCATTACCTTTATTGACGATTATAGTCGATATGGTTATGTGTACTTAATGAAACACAAAGATGAAGCTTTTGAAATGTTCAAAGACTTCAAAACTGAAGTAGAAAGACAACTTAAGACAACAATCAAAGTACTTCGTAGTGATAGAGGAGGTGAATACCTAAGTGGTGTTTTTCAAGATCATCTTAAGAGTTGTGGAATTATTTCACAACTTACTCCACCTGGAACACCACAACATAATGGTGTGTCTGAAAGGAGAAATCGTACCCTATTAGATATGGTTCGATCGATGATGGCTAGAAGCACTTTACCTCTATCATTTTGGGGCTATGCTTTACTTTCCGCTGTTCGCATATTGAATATGGCTCCAACCAAGAAAGTGGAGAAGACACCTTTTGAAGTATGGCATGGAAAGGCTCCATCGCTATCATTCTTAAAAGTTTGGGGTTGTGAAGCTTATGTAAAGCAATACACCCCAAACAAATTAGAAGTCCGATCCACTAAGTGTATCTTTATAGGTTATCCTAAAGATGATTTAGGATATTACTTTTACGATCCTAGTGAGCAAAATGTTATTATTGCTCGAAAGGGTAAGTTCTTGGAAACTAAGTTCCTTGAGGAAGGAACTAATAGTAGAACAGTGAAATTTGATGAGGATCAAGAATCACAAGATGATACACAATTGGTTGATACTAGCACTCAACAAGAGGTTGTTGAAAGTGATCAAGTGGTTGATCAAAACACACAAAACGTTCGCAGATCTGGTAGAATTAGCAATCCACCTGAAAAATATGGATTTTTTGTAGAAGGTTGCTACGTGGTAGATTCGGATGAACCGACCACATACCGTGATGCAATGTCCAAGAATGATTGTGACAAATGGCTTGAAGCCATGAACGTTGAGATGCAATCCATGTATGACAACCAAGTTTGGGAATTGGTTGAACCACCACTCAACTCCAAAGCTGTTGGAAGTAAGTGGGTTTTCAAAAGGAAAACTGATATGCATGGAAACTTGGATACTTATAAAGCAAGACTTGTAGCTAAAGGTTTCACTCAAACTCAAGGGGTTGATTATGATGAAACTTTTTCGCCTGTGGCAATGCTAAAGTCTATTAGGATATTATTTGCCATAGCTGCACATTATGATTATGAAATCTGGCAAATGGATGTCAAGACCGCTTTCCTAAATGGATATCTTGAGGAAGATGTCTATATGGTTCAGCCTGAAGGTTTTGTCGATCCAAAACATCCTAATAAAGTATGCAAGTTAAAGAAATCAATCTATGGATTGAAACAAGCATCTAGAACTTGGAATCATCGTTTTGATGAAGAAATCAAAAGTTTTGGATTCATCAAGAACGCTGATGAGGCTTGTGTGTATAAGAAAGCTAGTGGGAGTATAATTACCTTCTTAGTATTGTATGTCGATGACATTCTACTATTTGGAAATGACATTCCAACCATGGAAAGCGTTAAGGCTTGGCTTGGAAGTAGATTTTCCATCAAGGATCTTGGTGAAGCTGCCTATATTTTGGGAATAAAGATCTATAGGGATAGGTCAAGGCGCTTGATAGGTTTGAACCAAAGTACATACATTGATAAGATCTTGAAAAGGTTCAAGATGGAAAACTCCAAGAAAGGTTTTGTACCTATTCAAAGAGGGACCATATTGAGTTCAGCTCAATGTCCAAGCTCAAAGGGTGAGCAAGACATGATGAAACAAATCCCATATGCTTCTGCTATAGGATCCATCATGTATGCGATGATATGTACTAGACCGGATGTGTCATGCGCTTTGAGCATGACAAGCAGATACCAACAGAATCCAGGAGACAGTCATTGGATGGCTGTTAAGAGCATATTGAAATACCTTAGGAGGACTAAGGATATGTTTCTGATATATGGATCTGGTGAGGAGGAACTCGCTATAAAAGGTTACACGGATGCGAGCTTCCAAACTGATCGAGATGATTCTCGATCACAATCTGGGTATGTGTTCACTCTTAATGGAGGAGCTGTCTCTTGGAAGAGCTCAAAACAGGAAGTGGTAGCATTGTCCACTACAGAATCAGAATACATCGCCGCTTCATTGGCAGCTCAGGAAGCTGCATGGTTGAAGAAATTCATTACTGATCTAGGGGTGGTCTCTTCCATTCAAGACCCCCTAGAAATCTTTTGTGACAACGAGGGTGCGATTGCACAAATCAAGGAACCTCGTTCGCACCAAAAGACAAGGCACATAGAGCGGAGATTCAACTACATAAGGGATGAAGTTGAAAAGGGAAAGATATGTATTCGCAAAGTTGGAACTGATCAAAATCTTGCGGATCCATTCACGAAGCTCCTAGAAAGACCGAAACATGAGCGTCATGCGAGTGGCTTAGGACTTCGATATTCTAGTAATTGGATTTGATCTATTTTGTATTACGTTTAAAAGACTTTTGTAATTTAACTCTTTTATATGATTATGGAATCTTGAGTTAAATTCTAATATTGCATGTTTAATCCATGAATAAGTTATCTTATTCTAAAAGTCCGTAGTCGATCACATTTGTGGGAACAAATATGAAGCAAGACTATTATGAACTAGGATTGGTGGATATTCATAAGGAATGAATATGGAGCATAGGTTTGCTGCCAAAGTTCATAGATATTTGTGGGATACAAATATTGGACTGACCCGCTCTCAATATTACTACATGGAGTCGATTGACCTGATCATTAGTAATTTTGAGTAAAGGAGAATTTCATATTATCCTTAGACCTGAGATGTATATTGGGTCTTGATTTTCACCGAGTATTACACTTTGACTCTCCCCTTCGCTATTCGTAAAAGATGGTACATAAGGATGAGCTCAGGTGGAGTATAAAGTGATAGTGAGAGGCGTATACAGTCAAGACGGAATTTGTTCCTCTTATGTGTTGAGAGTTTAGATGTCTAAGGCCTGATAAAGTTGAATTGTAAAGAGAATGATCACCTATGTCTCTTAGATTCAACATGACATCTAGTAACAAAGGGATATAATGATAGATTCACCTAAATCATATCAAGTAAGGGACTTGAAGGGATGATGTTATTGAATGGCACTTCGTCAAACACATTAGGGGTGGTGAACTGTTGTTAGGCGGTATTCACCACTTGCATTAATTTTCTATGTATCTCGTGCAAGTGGGAGATTGTTGGAATTACGTATGCCCGAGACACATACTTATACTAATGTGGCTAACTGTGTTTGATCCAAGTCGGGTCATACCCAATAACAAGCTAGACGACACCAAATGTATTCTTTTAATGATTTGATCATTTAAACGAATACCGAACACTACGTGTGTAGAAAATTGGTTTTCTAAACAAACACACTTGAGGATTTAAATAAATTATCTGGATAATTTGTTTATATAAATTAATTATTTAATTGGTTAAATAATTACATAAATGTATGTGCATTTTATAAAAATGAGTTTTATAAAATAAAAGGAGATGTTTTAAATGGTTAAAACAAAACAACAAAAAAAAAAAAAAAAAAAAAAGGGAAAACCGGCCACCCCATGTGGGTGGTGGTTTTGGTTCAACCAAATGTTTTGTCCTTTTGTGTGGACCATCTCTTTATACTCCACCATTCACAAGACATGCATTTTTGATCTTGTCCCCATTTTGAATTCAAGAGTTGAATCAAAAATCCTCTCTCTCTTCCTCCTCCAAAACTCACGGCCAAAGAGGGGATTTTGGGAGAGCTTGGTGAGCTTGTTTAAGTGTTCATAAATCCTAGCAATCAAATTGGTGTTGTCACAAATAGCTTGGGGTATCACTATCTTGAGGTCTTCTTCTTTGGAGGCTTGCCATTCATCCACCATCATCTTCAATATCTTACTTATTCTTCTAAAGGTAGAAGAAGGTACATTTACATTTTGTGAGCATATTGTTCTTGTAATTTTGATCCTTGTTCATTGGGTTTTGATTTTAACATAATGGTATGTTCATAACTAGATTTAAAATCTAAGCTTCCGTTGCGTTTTCTAGTTAAATATGGTTAACTTGACTTTGATAAACTTGTATAAAACCCAACAGAAGGAAGATGTAGAAAAAGTCAAACTCAGTCTCAGCATGAATATACCGAACTAATGAGGGTGGGGGCTATTAGGCTTAAAGCCGAACGATCCACTAGAGTTGGAAGTGATGTTCAGAACAAGATTGAGGAAGAACTAATCCACATCCTTGACAAAACTGGTCTTGACGATCTGACCTTAAAAGAGTCACTAGGTTTTTGAGATTAAAAAAATTTTATATATCTTGGGAGAAAGAGCTAATCACTGAAGACATCTTAAGACTCCCAACAAACAACACAAAGTTGTATTTACCATCCTCACCACCATTAACCTAAACCCTCGGACCACCAATACCAAAATCCCTTCTTACCTAAGACCAACCATTATTACCTTCTGATCTATGCAACCCTTCATAAATGTGGATATTTAACTTGTTACAAGCATATTTATCACAGGTCACATTTTGGCTAAGAGTGTTCACATACATACATCACAGGTATAAATAGATATAAAACCGAGTGTGAGTGAACATTGTGAGAACGTGACGTTCTGCATAAACAGAAGCTCATAAAAACAAAATTGCCTCTTTATTTATCACTACATATATTCCTATGAATTAAGGTTGGTTATTTTGTTTCCTTCTTCTTGGAACTCTATTAGGGGATGTTTAAGCTATGGTCCTAACTTGCTGTTTTTTAGAGAATATTTATAAGTAGATTGCTTGAGGACAAACAATGTTCAAGTGTGGGGATGTTTGATGTACATAAAAATATACATCTTTTTAGCATCAAATAATCTATAAAAACTGCAATTTCTATCAAATAACATAGCACATAAAGCTACTTATCATAATAAAATGTAATTTTAGGTGAAACCGAGCCCCAAACGAAGAAACAAGCGAAAAGACGAAGAAAAACAGAAGTAAACACAAGAAAAAACAAGAAACACGCCCCCATGCCTCCAGAGACACGCCCCATGCTTCTGAACACCAGAAAAGACAAAAATCTACAAGAAAAGACAAAACCTGGGAACAAAAGAACGGGGCCGTGCCCCTTGCCCACGGAGCCGTGGTCGTCTACAAGAAAAGACAAAATAAAACTGGCACATGTCATAATAAAATACGGGGGTGTGCCCACATAAGCACGGGGCCGTGCTTCTCACTCCAGATTACCTATAAATAGTGGCTCATGTTGCACTCATTTGGTGTTCCTTGAAGAGAGTTCTATCCGGTTTTCACTTATAAAAACTCATAATGAAGATCTAGTGAAGAGTTAGAAGGCTTGGAGATCATCATCATCAACCATCATCATCATCATTAAGAAGGAAGATTCATCCACATTTGGTTAGATTGTTCTAATTTAATCATGTGTTTGTTACTATCATCCATTCTAATGTTCATAACAATGCTCATTATGAACTAAACTCCAATTACCATCTAATATCTATGAAGAAGCTTTGTTACTTGATAATTATATAAAACATGTGGGTTAGTCTAGTAAAGTACATGGTTATCTTACAATTATCTTTTGATGAGAAATGTTTCAACATCTTAAATCAACAACTTCAAAGTTGGTGATTGTCAATTATATTGGCAATCATTCATGATCGATTTTTGTTCTTGAAAGATAGAAATACTTTGATAACTTATCGAAACATGGATCCTTATATTGTATTTAGAAATGATGAGATATAAGTTATGATCTATTTCTCTAAGTCTTGGTAATTCGAAAATGGCTTTGCTTAGGATATCATGTTAGTTAAAGAAATCATATATTAATGGAATGTGTAAGTATAACCTACTTAAATCAACGAAGGGGAGGTTGTGTGACTAAACTACAACCACCCGAAGTTGTTAGAATTGATATTTGAGAAATCGGAGTCAATCCTAATTTTTCTGCTTTACGAAACTACTTGCCAACTTAAATTGACATTCTCGAGGTAGCATGACATTAGGAAAGGGTCGACTTTAAAATGCGCATGCTACTCCCCTTTTGTCATAGATGCTCGCTTAGAAATGAGGAGCTATCTATCATACATTATTACGCTAAGTTTTACCACATGTTTACGTATTAATTATCAATGATAAAATGGAGTGGATTCTTGATCTTAGATGGTAACCTTCATATAATTGAATTACTTGTTTAGAATCTCTTTTCTTGGTCACCTATATATATATTATATTTAAGAATTTATATTTTATAAAAGTTCAAAAATTAACCTCAAAATGATTAAAACACCCGATTAAAATAAAACGACGGTTCATTATTAGAAACATTTGTGTCCACGGATCGATACTTGGTTCTTACCAATACTATTCTACATATACGCTAGGTACACTTGCCTATTTTGTGTGTGTTTAGTCGTTGTAAAAATCATTTTTATAAATTTAAAACACGATCTTGTGCAAAAGCTAAATATCCAATCTCTTTCATATTTAACCGCAACGCACAGCCCACATCAAGTTCTGAAAAAGTTTAGAAGTTCTAAGAAGTTCTGTGCGTTAAAAAAGTTTAGAAGTTCTGATAAAGTTTTGAAGTTCTAAGAAGGTCTGGGTGTTCAGAAATTCTAAAACTAATAAAAAAAATTAAACACATGTAACATGAAATTGAACACTGAAATCACTTCATATAATCTCGTAATCATCAAATAATTATCAATCAACCTTTAAATTGATCATCGATTCGATCATATGAACAAAAATATGGAACGTCTGCAACTGGGTTTCTGCAAATGTCATATTTCAATTCAAATTCAATTGAAGTGTGTGTCTGCAAATGATGCCGATGACGATGGTTGAATCGATGCAACAGTTAATTAGGATGGAAACGATTTTGAAATAATTTACAAATTTGCCACCGCGTGTTTTTTGAAATCTAGGGCTGTGGGTGTCGCGTACGTAATGTACGATAATCAATTTTCGTATTCTATTCTTTATCTATAATATATATATATATATAGGGTTTCGATCAAATACAAATGAAATTATCGTGCTAAACGTAAGAATCAAGTAAAGTAATTATATATATAGGGTTTCGATCAAATACAAATGAAATAAATGATGTAATTACATAATTACTCTACTTGATTCTCACGTTATATATATATATATATATATATATATATATATAGTAAGAAATCACCTTTTTTTTAAGTTATGGATTTTTTTTAAGAAACCATCAATTTTTTTAGAAAAATTTCAAAAAGATAGTTAGATGATATTAAAATATTTAATAGTAGGATTATTAATTGATTTCATACATAAAAAAATAGACACATATTAATTATATTGTAATTTTTCATTTTTTTTTGCAATTTTGTAGATTTTTTTTTGCAATTAAAAACTTTTTTACCCTAGTTTTTACTAATTTTTAGTAAAATATTTTGCAATGTTAAACTATTTAAAAATTAAAAAAAAACCTACATAACCTGCTATTCAGGTAAAAAATATCTAGGAATAGAACACAAAAAAACTTTAGTGGCCTGATTGGAACAAAATATATAATGAGTAACCTGAATAGAACAATTTCAAAACTTAGTTGCTATTTTATAGAGTAATCCCTTTATTAAATTGTAGGTTTTAATAAATATTTTTTTATCACGTTTTGTTTTTGTTTCAATGACAAATCTTTTATCTACTTTTTTTTGAATGACCAACAAACAGAAAATTGCCTAGGTACTTCGTACGGGGTCTTCCAATAGCAAAACGCCGCCGCCAACTGGCCCAAGCAAGCCTTACGAAGCCCTTAAAAGTCTCCAAGTTATCTCCATTCCGGGGCAACCCACTCGCTCGAAAGCACATTGGTGGTAAAACCCTGACGCTCTCAGGATTGATTTGGAGATCACAAAGATCCCAATCTTCCTTCCTTAAGCCACATGCCCCCCCCCCCCCCAAGTGTTGTCCGTGGATTGATTTTGAACAACTGTCTTGTAACATCCCAGATTTTCAAAGAATAATATTTAAATATATAATTTATTTATGGCATTATAGTTATTCGTATTAATAGAGATATAATAAAAGAATAAAATAAAAGAAAGTCCATGAAATTTTAAACGAGTGTTATTAATTAGTTAATACTAAATATAGAAAGAATCATGGACTTTGGTAATTAAAATGGATCAAGATAGTGGGATGGGCTTAGGGTCCATGAGCCTTAGTAGTATAAATACTCCTTTAAATCACCCTAAAACCCTAAACCCTCATTTCTTTCCATCTTATTTTCTACACACTCAAAAACACACGCACACCTCTTTGTTAATCGCGGCCGAGAAAGGAAAGGGAAGAACGAGATCGTTCGAGCGTGAGTAGTAATATATCTTCCATATACAAGATATACGCAAGATCTAGAGTTCATAACCGAACTAACCGCGACCAAACGAATCCGGCAAGGTATGTTTTTTTAAGCATAAAGTTTACGTTTTTATGAACGGTTAGCATCGAAACTTAAACATAGAGTAGATTGGTTAGAGATGAACCATAAAGTTGTAAACTTGATGATAAAACGAACTTAATGGACCTGCAAACATGTGCGGCTCGTCTAAAATGAACCCTAGATCTAGTTTTGGGACATTTTTACCATAAAGGTTCAAACTTTATGATGTGAACGGGTCAAGATAAGGACGAGAACGGTTAAGGGAATGTTCGGGGCTAAGGCCGAACCATATCAAGTGAATCAAGGACACGAAACGTGCGATAAAACGAACCCGTGGACAACAGCTCGCTGCAGCAAGTTCGCTGAAGTAAGTTCGCGAACATGCAAGTTCGCTTGCCTTTAAGTTCGCCTATATAAATGTTCGCTTAATCTAAGTTCGCTAACATTTAACTTCGCCCTTGATAAGTTCGCCTCATTCAAGTTCGCCAACTACCATGTTCGCTTAATGCTAAGTTCGCATACAGTTAAGTTCGCTTAAGTCAGGGGCTGCCGCCCCTAGAACCCCGCTGCCAGGGGCGCTGCCGCCGGACCCCCGTTCGTTATGGGTAATAAGTGAATTAGAAAGACGATATGGGTAGTGATAGTTAATTGATACGTGTAATTGTTATACAGTTAGTCGTGCGCTACTCAAGAAAGAAGTAACCATTAACGGAAGAAGTAACCGAGTTCAGGTGAGTTTCTAGCCCCACTACTTGTTATGTTTTTCGGGGCTGTGTGCATACTCGATGTGTTTAGTTAATACACTTACTTTAAGTGGTAAGTGTATGCCATATATGATAGATATGAATGATTGACTGTCGGTACGCGAACGATCTTCGGATATTGCGCGTACTGTCAGGTTGTAAATGAAGATATGAATGTTATATATGGATGATGTATGATCGTTATAAATGAATGCTTGTCGGGGCGTGAACGATCTTCGGATATTGCACGTACCGACAAGGAGCATGATTGTTAATTGAATGATGTGAGGAACGCCTAGAGTGTTCTTATGCTATGATGTGTTTATTGTATATGCGAAGTAAGTGTATGCAGGTACAGGAATGGTACGTGAGTTCTACGTCTGACGTAGTAAGTTAGGATGGCAAATCCCTCTAGCTTCTGTTGGACATCGACTTGGCAGGTGATGGCGTAGTTAAGGACTGTGGGCCTTATACATGATATAGATGATAGATGTAAACGTAGATAGGGACAGTGGACCTTATACGTGTTGTAGGTATAGACGCCAACGTAGATAAGGACTGCGGACCTTATACGTATTGTAGATAGGCGTCAGCACAGGAAAGGACCGTGGACCTTATACGTGCTATATTTGTGTTGTGGTATCATAGGGGAGGACTGTGGACCTCGTACGTGCTATGGTTTAGGTTGCAACATAGGGAAGGACTGAGGACCTTGTACGTGTTGTTATAGTAGGATGGTACAGGGAAGGACTGCGGACCTTGCACGTACCAAAACTTGTGAACGTAGGTAAGGACTGCGGACCTTGTACGTGTTCACGACCTTGAGTACAGGTATAGACGGCGAACTATGAACGTACTCTCGGTAAACTGATTGTAGATATGTATGTATGTATGTATGCATGTATGTATGGTAGTAGGGTAACAGATTAAGTATGGATATGTATCTTCGGATATGTATGTATGTATGATATACGTATGTATTGTATGTCGCCTGATTAACTAGAACTCACTCAGCGTAGCTGACTTTTAGTATGCACGCAGGTGATTAGGCTGAAGAGTTAGCATGAGGATGGCACGTGGCATGGACTGAACGACTGGCATCTGAAGATGAAAGAAATGATGTTTTAAAAGTAACGTCTTATGCTATGGTTTTAAAGAAAAGATTAATATTTTGTACCGAATGATTAAAGTTAACGTTTCCGCGAAAGTTTCAATAAACTCTGATTTATAGAACTGTATTTATGAGTAAATTCAACACTAAATTAGGGCACCGGGATCGGGGCCTTACATGTCTGCATTGAGAAAACCACACTTCCTATCACTACATCATATTGCAAAATACATTGTGAGTTTTATATTTTGTTATTTATTTTAATATAAGTAACATTTTTAAAAATTTTAGATATAACTACATATATTAAATCCCGACACCCGCATGTAGAGGTGCACAAAAAATCCGAAATCGATTTCGGGTATTTTATACATAGGTTTAATTACCCGACTCGTATTTGAAATCGAACCCGATTTGTACCCGATAATACCCGAAAACTGAAACCGGGTTTTTCAAATACCTAATCTATATTCGAAATTAATAAAAAAAATATATGAAAAATACCTCAAAAAAAGTGTAACCCTTTAAAAAACATATCTATACCCGAGAACCCCCCCCCCCCCCTCTTTTGAAAATACGGCGTTTTCAATACCTGAAATATGGTATTCAAATACCAAGTTTTAAAATATTTGGTTCTATATCCGAACCAAACACAACCAAACACGGTGCATAAGGTATAATTTTCAGAGACAATACCCGGGCCTTGAACCCGACCCGGGTATGACCAATACCCGCTTTTTTAATAACCAGTCATAACTTAACCTGATTTCATACCCGAAACCAGGTATTAGAAAAAAATCGATTTTTGCACATCTACCCGCATATTCTCCTCCATGACTCTCTAAACGAAAAGAAATCCAATAAAACTCGATTTAAAGATTTAATTATCCTATTTGAGAAAAAGAATGAGAGACGTAATTAAATGGTTTATAAGACTCAGTTAATAAAGAGAAAGAGAGAAAGGCGTGCAGCTGTGTGACCTATTTCATCTCATCGGCGATTGATTTCGTACTCAATTGAAATGAAGAATTGAAAACCAAAGAACAATTATATATATGGCCGATAAGCGAAAGATCAAGAGCGAAGCTAGCAGCAGCAGTAGCAGTAGTAAAATCATCATCGATAACAATAATAATAATGTTATTAGCGTGGTGGTTGACGTTGGTCGGCGTAGAAGCTCTTGCGGTTATTGCAAATCCGGTTCCAATTCCAGTATTACTCACGGTTAGTTAGTTTCTCACTAATTAATTAGCTTGCTCTAATTTAATTTAATTGTATACGGTGGACGGACAATTAATTAGGGATTCTGAATCAATTTCACTATCTCAGTAGACGCCTAATCCATTTGTTGATTAATATGATTTAGAAAGATACTCATCCATTCCAATTGTTTATTGAAGGATATCACCAATAATAATTGTGTTTTTCTTGCAGGCTTATGGGCACACAGTCTGACTGTTCATGACTACCAAGCTCTTCTTGACAGAGGTTGGAGGAGATCTGGTTGTTTTCTCTACAAACCTGAAATGGAGAAAACGTGTTGTCCGTCTTATACAATCCGTTTGAAAGCAACTGATTTCCTACCTTCTAAGGAACAAGCTCGAGTATCCAAACGAATGCAGAGGTTAAATATGATTAATTGATACAATAATTGTATTCTGATATTTAATAATCAACTTGCTAACAGGTTTCTAGATGGTTCTCTTAATATCAAGAATTCAGATGAACGAAAGGAGACATCATCTGCTGCAGGTTCAGCACAAAAGGACGGTTTGCAATCAAACAACATTGACCAAACACTTGACTTTCTGTCTGACCAGATCAATTTAGCTATACTCACATGCATAGAACAGGGTGAGTTTCAATTTTCTAGTGAAATTCAATTCCCGAAAGCTTCTGTCAAAAGTGTTGCACCAAACAAAAGGAAGTTACAAGTAGAAGAATCTCAAGATCTTGTGTATACCAGCAACATTTCTTTTCAAATCGCTGCTGCTTTTAAACGGGCCCAAAAGAATGTTGGCATGGGAAAAGATCCAAAAGCCGTTGCAGAAACAATAGCAAACCGTTTAACTAACTCATCATCAGCTATCAGTTTGTCTGTAAAAGCTTGCAACGGACATATTAACTTCTACTCAACTGAATCACAAACTCAACCAGATGCAACAGTTGAAAAACCTGCAGTTTCTAAAGCGAGTTCTTCAGATGATACATCTGAAAAGTTTCCGGTTAAAAGACAGAGTCTTGAGATTCGTTTGAAACGGTCAACGTTTGACCCGGAAGAATACGAGTTATATAGAAAGTACCAGATTAAAGTGCATAATGATGCACCAGATCACGTGACTGAAAGCTCGTACAAGCGATTCTTGATCGACAGTCCGTTAATTTATGTTCAATCAAAGGGAGACGGTAGTGTTCCATCATGCGGGTTCGGTTCTTTCCATCAACAATATTTGATTAATGGCAAACTGGTTGCAGTTGGTGTGGTGGATATTCTCCCTAAATGTTTATCCAGTAAGTATCTATTTTGGGATCCCGATCTTGCATTTTTGTCACTCGGTAAGTACTCAGCACTACAAGAAATAAATTGGGTCAAAGAAAGTCAAACCCATTGTCCTAGCTTGCAGTATTATTACCTTGGATACTATATTCACTCGTGCAACAAGATGAGGTACAAAGCAGCTTATCGCCCGTCTGAGCTTCTCTGTCCTCTTCGTTACGAGTAAGTTAAAAAACGTGTCGATTTGGCTTGTAATATAGGTCAAACGTTTAAAAAACGTGTACTTGCAGGTGGGTTTCGTTTGATATTGCTAAGAGGCTACTTGATAGAAAACCTTACGTTGTATTATCTGATTATGCCACTTTGCAAAATGAGTTGGACCTTTTGCCTATTGCAAGTGAAGATCAAATTGAACAAGAAGTGTATGAATCAAATGACATTCGTGTCGATGGAGATGAAGAAATGTCTGAAGGTGCTTTTGAAGACTCTGATTATGATGACGAAGATGATGAATTAGTAGGACCAGAATTTACTAGTTTGACGCCTGCAGAAATGAGAAAAGATGTCAGTAATATTATTATTGGTTTGAGGGGAATGAACCTGAAATATAAGGTACACTTTTACGTACTGATTTATTCAATATATAACCCGTTTGACTTGTTATCCATGTTCTTTTGAAGGATATTCGAGAAGCGTTTGGAGTTAAGGAAAGGGAATACTTGGAAAGTCAGTTGGATAAATATGTGAGGGCCGTTGGTACTGATCTTTCTGAGCAAATGATTTACTCGGTTGGTTGAATGAAAAAAAGAAATAAGGTGGTTATTATTGTTGAAGTTCATGTTTTCTAGCGTATAACTTATGATCCACATAGTGCGAATATGAACGTGGTTTTACTTTCGCTTGCTTGTTTGAATGAATGATATATGCTTAGTTCTATTACACAAACTTAGTCTCATACCCTTGTGATTAAACCTGGATTTAGAAAACGATTTATAACCTTTGTCTCGTGATCTTTGAATGTTCTTGCTCTTGCATGTCATCTTCATCTTCTTTTTACAAGTTATCTGAACTATCCATGGATTAAGCTTGATGGTTAATTCAAAGTATTTGATTTAATGATATTATCTTTTAGTGTTAATACATTCAACCAAAAACTTATAAAGCTCTTTCATAGGACTAAGTTCCATTAGTAGTTTTGCATGTTTTTGTTAATATTTTTTAAATTTGGTTTTAAGCCCTTCACTACAATGCCATTTACCAAAACATGTTATTTTACTTACATCATGTACTGTATGGGTTAGGGCTGTCACTTTTTATCCACAACCTGAAACCCAACCCCAATAACTATTAATCCAAACCCAAAAGTACTCGTACTCATGAAACCCGAACCTGAATCTTACAAACCCGAATCTTACAAACCCGAGTACAACCCGAACTAATATGAGTCGAGTACCAAGTATTTTTTATGGGTTTCGAGTATACCCGAAAATCCCTTTTGACTAAGTCTTTAATTCAATTATTTTATATCCTACCTTGGCATATTCAACTCATTTGTAGCGATATGTGAAATTATTTTAGTTTTTAAATATCACGTGGCTCATGAAGAAAATTTTCACATTACATCATGTTAGTTTTGTTAGACTGAGGGGAATGGGGCGCGAGACTGAGGGCGTGATCCAGGTGGCTGCAAAGGTGGCTTGCGCACACCACTACCCTCTCTCCGCAAACTGAGGCGCGATCGTTCCCCATGAGCCGGACTGCGGGACATCAAAGAGACGTTGGTGCATTGGAAGGCTCAAAGAGCCGTTGGCGGCCAGCTTTTTAAAGAAAATAAGGTTTTTTTTCGCTGCTGTAGAGAAGAAACGACAAGATTTTAGGCGGTTGCAGGTTATTAGGTTTAGGATATATAAGATGAAGAAGATTTTATAACCTAATTACTTTGGGCTTTTTAGAGTTTAGTTTGGGCCCAACTTAAAATCTAATAACTTTAAATTTTGGGCTTAAAAGTTAAACATATCCAAAACACACAAATCATATTTCAGCATTTACTTTTTTATTAAGAATTTCGGTTTTAAAAAATCCTATTATTTTTTTATTAAGAATTTTCGGTTAAAAAAAAAAGAAAAAAAATACTAGATCAAGTTCTGGATCACTTTGACCACTACACTCTTTGGGGCTTGATCCTAGGGCTTGATCCTGGACCATGTCATCGCCTACGTGTCGGGTTTTGATTGGATCACTTGGGGCTCAATCAAGACCCATTACCCATAACCTTATATAGCATGTTTTAGAAAAAGTTATATTAAATATTACTCAATTTACCTTATATATAAAAAAGGAACTACTTGTTATCCTAAAACTATATGTATATTTAATAAGAAAAACATATTATTTTTTTATCCGTGTTAAGGTAACTCATCTTTAATCATTATTAAAAGAGCTAATTTTTAAAAGATTGTGTATTTTGGGTTATGTGGTTTGTTGTTTGTTTATGTAAGTTAAATTTTAAAGACGATATATTTGCTAGAATTTTAGCATACATGTCAAATACTCGAAACCCGATTAACCCGTACTCATAAAACCCGAATCTGAATAACCCGAACCCGAGTAACCCGGGAGAGATTAGGGTTGGGTATGAGTACTCAAAATAAAATTTCCAAACCCGAGGAACATGACCCGAGAAATCCGAAACCGGAAAGTACAACCTGAATAACACCCCTATATGGGGTAATAGAATGGACGAGGTAATGAAGTGGTCAAATTAGTAAAATGGATCATTACTACTTCAATGTCTGGTTTTAGACCTTTTGATTTTTTGAATGACCAATGAGCGAAGCCCGACAACTTGGGAGAAACTACATATGCCCGCTATTACAAACAACACTTGGAAGTCAAAGCATCTCCTGTTCTTAGGAAACCCACCGGCCACCGGTATGTTGAAATGAAATAGATCATAACTTTATTTTATTCATTAATGTTGTTCATATTATATCATTAATTATATTTTGAATTAATCATTAAGCTTAATCCATGTAGAAAATCAAGAGTACATTTATGGCATATGTTTATAATTAATTATACCCTTTATTTACTATACATAATTCTCTCCTTGATATATGCTTGTAAGTTGTATCCATTATTATTATTGAGAATTACCTTTGAATTCATAATTTATTCTATTCTAAATAAACTACCATTTTATATAAAAAAAGAGAACATATATTCTCAAAGAATGAAAATGTTAGAAATGGAAAATGCATAACTACATTCCACGCATAAGAACGAAAATATTAAACATGAAAAATGCATGACAATCACACTTCACGCATATTTTATCTCATTCAACATTCCATTTATTCATATCAGGCACTACCTAAAACTTATGCAATAATGTCATGATAAATACATAAATAATGAAATCCCAATTACGGGTTCTGGATCCAATGAGTCCACAGGGTAGAATATGGTTAACAGCTAATACGATATGAACACAATTGCCCAAAGTCCAGTGACGTGAACCTGCAAAACAGACATCGTGAGCTCGTTACGGGAAGGACAAGAGGGGGGGGGGGTCTTCCCGTAACCATCCTCCGGCGTGAGAATAAGTATAGTTCTGACGAGAGTAAAGTACTTAAGTAAACTGAGAGAGTACAGTGGGAGTGAGTGAATACCTCATGATGATTGAGAGGGTATTTATAGCCGAAGGGTGTAGGGAAGTGATTGGGCCAGCTGTCCCTTTAGAAGATACCTCATAACCGTCTGGACGCGTGTCCTTATATGATAGGTTTAGCATACGTTGCATGTACATGTATAATAACCTGGACACGTGTCGCTCTATTATTGGTTAATGGGGTAACATTGGCCACGCGCACGGTAATAACGGCCTTGTCACGTGTCACTAGCTAATTGGCTGAGTGATTACGTATTGCTCAAGAAAGCATCTTTGAAAGATCTTCTAGAAGGTAATTAGTTGATAACAGCTGTCCCGGGGCATTGCCCTGTGGTCATTTACGCGGAAGGGTATTCCTTCTTGCGGATGACTTTTGAGGGTGCCAGGATGCTTCCGCATGTGCTATGAGGGTGTTTCTTCCTCAGATGATTTATGCGGATGATTCGTATGTCCCGCGGGTGCCTTATGAGGGACTTCTGATTGACCCGCGGGTATTCCTTAAGGGTATTTGGGTCTTTTTGGTACCCTACCTCTATAAGTCCCCCTAGTCCAGTGTTTCTTCCGTGTGAAGTATTTTATGCGGGTGAAATTCTGGACTTAATGTGGATTTGGGGATTTCTGACTTTGCAAGTTAGTGGGAAATATATTTTGTTGTTGTGGATAATCATGAAAAAGGACAAGTTGACCACTCGCAGGCGCGTGTGCATGTGACCGGACGTTTGTGACGGCTGTTACTGTACCCGACTGTACAACTTTTCCCCCTTTTCGAATTTCCCGCGTGACGTGGCGATCTGATACTGGGCGATTTTTCTCTCTCCACTGTTCGCATCCCATCGCATTAATTGCGGTGGGTATAAATAGAGGGAGTTAACTTTTCTTTGAGGTTTTATCGCCTTTGAATTCTGAATACGAATTTGCTTTCTTTCTTCGATCTACCATTTAATCTTTCTTGAGATAACCTTATATTCCACCAAGTGTTTTGTAATGGCGCCTGCTCAATCTGAGGTTGATGAGATAGAAGTCTGCTGGGACCAAGAGGAATACCAAAGACTTACCACGACTTATGGTATTCCACCGGAGTGGGGACCAGAGTTCCCTTCTGCTGGTTCCATAGCCAGCTTTCCTCCTCCAGGAAAGATGGCTTTATACGCCGATTACTTTGACCATGGGAATTTTCGTCTTCCCGTCACAAAGTTCTTTCAACGAGTGGTCAAGGCGTTTGGGATTCACTTATCTCAACTCCATCCTCGTGGCGTCATGCGAATTCGTCACTTCAAGTTTGTGTGTATGGCACATGACCTAGTTCCTCGGTTGGACCGGTTTGTTATATTCTACAAGATGGCCAACCGAAATGGATGGTACACCTGTCATAGCTTGCCCGATAGAGTTATCGGTAGCGTAACCGAGGAAACGTCCAAGGATTGGAAGAAAAAATTCTTTTGGATCTCAGAGGACGTGGTGCCCGAGGCCATGACTCGTCGTTCTCCGAACGACACTCTTATTGATATTACACCAGCTTCTCATGAGAAGCGTGACTGGTTTCGCAAGCTTACTACTCCGCCAACCTTTATGCGGGCACTTCCTGAGGAAGCCCTTGTGTGGGCAGGCATGAGCCGTTTGTGGCCTTCTCCTTTCATGGATCCTGTTTTTATTGGGCTAGACGGCCGTAAGTTTAAATATCTTGTTCTTTTACTCTTCCATGTTTGAGTATATATTGCTAACGTTTGCACTTGTTTTCAGGTTTTGGGTCAATGTTGAACGCCCTAGATGATGGAAAGGGCTGTGTGGGTAAGGCTATCCGTGACGTAAAGGATGCGCCTATCCTTGAGAGGACTGCTCAATATTTCCTCTTTCTTGTCAAAGCGCGTGCCGAACCGATTGTCTCGGAGGCTATCTTTGAAACATGTGCGTACATTCTAAACCCTCCTCCTCTTTATGCGCTGACCTCCGACGGGACGATCGTCATTCTAAGTGACGATTCTGCCCTCCTTGAGAGGGAAAGCTTAGATGATGCTTCTGAAGTTTCATCTGTCTCGCATTTGTTGGCAGAACTTTACCAGAAGAGGTCTCTCCGTGCATCGCAGGCGAGTGACGCGGGTACTAGCACTACAGACGCCGAGAAGGGGCCAAAAACGAAGAAATGCCGGACACATCGTCCAAGGAAACCACTACCACCCAACCTTGCGGAGCGATTAGGGACGGTGACTGGTGAGTTCTTGCTTGTTGATTTTTGTCAACCATAGTAATGAGATCTGACTATGGTGTTCTTACGCAGATCCGTCCATTGCTAAAGGACGCACATTTGGTAAGCTGTCAACGCCGACACCAAATGTTGAAAAGCAACCGTCGCCTCCTCCGGAGAAGGAGGCGGTCAAGCCTGTTACCCCTCCTGTTGAAACGACTGTGGAGGGGTCTAACGTTCAACCAATGACTACCGGGTCATTGGATTATCTTTTTCAAGGTGGGGATGCCATTGGTTCTCAGCATGATAACCTTGAAGTCACTGCGAAGGTTTAGGGTTGATGATCCTCCTCCACAATCCGGTCCTCAATTCAATCCTACTTCCTCGCCCTTTGCATCGGGCGGGGAAGATAATTTCTTTTTTGGACCATCTTTCCATGAGGCTGGAGGGGGTTCCTCGAAAGGCGGGCCTCAACAGTCTTCCTCCACTCCTGTTCGTGTTGGGACTTCTAGTTCTCAGTACTTTGAGAATGTTCAGTTGGGGGGAGACTATGATTTGTTCGTCCCGTCTTAGGACATTGTCAACGGGTATCGGGTTTCTAATCCCAAGACCTTTATGAGTTTCGTTGAGCATTGTATGCCGCCTGCCGAAATGGCATATCAACGAACTCGCTCCCGCCAGGAACTACATACTGATCTGGCTATTTCCTTGACTAACAACTTAGCCTGTAGTCAGGAAATCTTGCGGGAGTGGCGAACAATGGGCAGGAAGCTTGGTGCGGCTTCTGAGGCCTTGAAGGTTGCGGAGAAGGAAGCCGAAGAGCACCGTAAAGCAGTGAGTGCAGCTAGGTGGAAACAGACTGATGCCGAAGCTGCACTCAAGAATGAAAAAGAGCGAAATGCTGATGCTGCTAAGCGGTGGAAAGAGGTTTGCGAGAGGTCTAATGCCACCCTTGAAGCTTCCCGAGCTGAAACTCAAAGGAAAAAGGACGAATTGGCAAGGCACAGGACGAAGTGTCTCAACAGAACGCCCGGATCCAAGAACTCGAGGAAGCTTTAAGATTGCAAGGGGAACAATCTGAAATGAAAGACAAGACTATTGTCGAAATGCAGTCTGCATACGACTCCCTTTTGCAATCTCAGACTGAAGCTGGCGACAGCGTCTCCACCGAATTGCAAGAACTTCGTGGCAGGGCGGAACGCGCTGAGCGGGAGAGGCAATACTTCCTCAACCGTGGTCTTGACTCAGTAAGTTTCTCTTGGATACTGCTTAACTTTTGTCTACTTTATTTTATGATGTTTAACAAACTTCGTTTATAGGTCATCCGTCATATTAAGAGAAGTACAGAGCTTACTGATTGCTTTGTGAACTTGACGACCGCTTCTGAAGGCGTTGGCCGGGTGAAAGGTTTCAACGAAGGGTTGGCAATCGCCCGGTCCGGACAACCTATTGAGAGCCATCCCCTTTACGGACTTGACGCGGAGCAAGAACTTGGCATGCGGGTCCAAGAATATGATGGTCTGACCTTTCCGCTGCAACATATGCTTCCAGAGTTTGCCTTGTCTGAAGATGGCGTGAAGCAGTTGCGAGTATACATTGATGATGAATCTGACGATGACGAATCTGATGACGACAAGTCTGATGATGATAAGTCTGATGATGACAAGGCGGAATATGCGGCCCAGAATGTTCCGGAAGACACGACGCCTCAGAACCCATAGAATAGGTGTAGGCGTTAAAACTTGGACTTGTGATTTTCTTTTCAAGTTTTTTGTAATCACTATTTTGAATATTAATGAAAAGAAACTCTATGTGTTGATAATATCATTGCGAAATACCTTCTTTTTAAATTTTGAACTTGTGCAAGTTGAATAGATAGTATTGGTGACGCGGCGGAGAGAGAATTTTTAGGGAGTGGCTGACAAGACGTGTTGAACGCCTGTTTGATAGTATGTACGCACTTTTTTGAATCTCTTGCCTGACGTGTCAGTCATCCTGTGGCCCGCGTTTTCTCTTTCTTCTGTCAGTCAGACGGTCGCATTAATTGCGATGAGTATAAATAGGCTTTGATGTCTTCAATCCATTCTTACCACTTGCATATTTTCTCCTTCAATTTTATCAGAGAACTTTTGCCTTCTTACATCTATTTCCATATACAGAATGGCTGCCCAGAAGAAAAATCCCCCTGCTATTGATGAAGTTGGATGCGAGATCAAGGAGAAAGACTTTGACGATATTAAAAACGTATATGGCTTTCCTCCGGAATGGGAAGCCGAACGTCCGTCGAAAGGGGCCATCGCAACGGCGCCCCGCCGAAGAAGATGGCCGTTTACTTGGATCATTTCACCACCAGGAACTTCCGATTGCCCGTGATCAAGTTCATGAAATTAATTTTGACGGTGTATGGGATTCATATATCCCAGATTCATCCTTTTGGGATACTAAGAATTCGACACTTCGAGTTCTGCTGCCAAGCACACAACTATGATCCTTCCGTTAGCATGTTTGCCGTACTATATAAGATGACTTATCGTGAAGGCTGGTACAGTTTTGCCACCACCGGCAAGGGATCTATTGGTTTTGAGTGGCTCCGCAGTATCCATGACTGGAAAACCAAATTTTTCTGGGCCTGGGAAGATGTTATCCCGTTTGCCATGGTTCATCGGAAGCCGAAGGATAAACTACCGGAAGTCCGTGCTTCCGAACACGAGGGTCGTGCCTGGTTTCTTACTTTAACCAAGACTCCGACACCCATGCGCCCGATTCACGAGGGGGCCATGGTGCACGGCAAGATGAGTCGTGTATGGCCGTTTCCCACTTTGGAACCTTATTATTAGAATTCTGATGTAAGTAAGGTCTTACTTGTAACTTTCCGGGTTCTTAGTTTATTTTATTTAACGTTCTTTGACTGCAGGTGAAGGTACGATCCTTTCCACTCTTGTGGATAAGATGGGAGGTATGATGGTTCGCCGCCCTATTGCCCCGCATGACGTACCATTTCTGGAGCGCTCTCGGGGCAACTTTGTTTTTTCCACCACACTTACTCCGGAACCTCTTGTCTCGGAGGCGCTGTTCGCATAAGGTGAGGAGTTTGTCACCAAGTGTGAAGGTATTTTTCAACCTCAACCTATAACTGTCGTTACTTCGAGCGGCGTGATAGTGCTCCTCTCGTCTAGCAAAGAGTCGTCACTCTGCGAGGAAGGGTTAACGATTGTGCTACTAACCCTTCACCTTCGACTGTAGGTTTGACCCGTAAGCAGGGTTTGAAAACCACCACCGACCCAACGATAGGCGAGGAAGGTGGTCCTCAATCCATTGAGGGAGAACCTCAGGTTACAAATGCGAATATCTCAAAGGCTGCTGGCAAGCGGAAAGCACAGCCTTCCGATGCGGCGCCTAAGAAGAAGAAAAAGAAGAAGGAGAAGGTCGCAATCCCGGACTTGGGGTCTCGTCTTCGAGTGCTTTCCGCCCAAGACGTTTCTAAGGGTAAGCCTTGAGCCCTTATGGTTATAATTGAACTCGTTACTTCCTGGGAACTTAGTAAGTTTTTCTTTTTGGAATTTTCAGGCTTGAAGGATTCACGTCCTCTGACTCCTCCCACTTCACCACCAAACACTGTTCAAGATCCGATTAACTTGTCGGACACTTCTCCTCCCAAGGAGAAGGAGGTCGATGAGTTCGAGGAGCTTCCTATATCTCCACCCCGTCAAGAGTATCATTTCCGGGATCAGGGTGGAGTTAGTGTTTTAAGTATGGGAAACAGGCGTCTTCATCTCAAGCGAAGGAAGATACTGCTCCGCATCGTCCTCGGTGGTCTCTTCGCCGGAATTTATTATTAAGCGATGCGGACGTTTGTCATGAATATCTCCAGGAGAGTCTCCCTCCCGCTGAGAAGGGACGAAAACGCCGGCCGCATCCGCCAGGAGCTGCTATATTCAAACTCTTATCATGTGGCGAATACTGTCTCCACCAACCAAGAAATATGCCGGGATTGGTTGGCTTTGAATGAGGAGCTAGAGGAAACCGAGCGAAACTTGCTTGGCGCCAAGAAAGAGGCCCTTAAGGCGTTAATTGATGCCCAAGATAGCCGTCGGGCCATGGAGGCGGCAAAAGCCGAACAACTTGCTGCTGAAGAAGCTAAGGCTGCTCTCCAGAAACAACTGGATGACCAAGCTGAGCTGATAAAGACCCTTCGAGCTGACTTAGAAGCCAAGGACAAGCGCTTATCTGACCTTAATGCTAAGAATCGAGACCAAGCCTTGGAGTGTGCTGGAAATAAGATGGATCTTATCCGGTCTCAGGCGGATAAGAAATGGCTTCTGTCAACAGCGATTCCCAAGGTACCAAGTTTTAATGTGTTTGTTTGTACTCACGCGTGGTTATTTGACTTAACAGGTTATCACCAACGTTCGAAATAGTGATGATCTTGGGAATTGTGTTGCGGTGCTCCTCCGTGCTTCCGAGCAAGCAGGCCGACAGATGGGTTTTGAGGAAGGATATAAGTTTTGTTCCGAGGGCAAAGTTCCGGAGGAGTACGTTCTGACTGGCAAGGACACTGCTGCTATCCTTCTTGAGAAAACTAAAGAGTTTGACACCTTAAAATTTTCCCTTTCTGACCATATATCAGAGTTCGCGGATAAGGACGATGCCATGGAGCAATTAAAGGAACAGCTGGATCTTGAGGAGGAGGAAGAAGATGAGGAAGCCGAAGATACCGCGGAAGACGAAAATGTCGCCCCGTAGATGTATATGTACTTTTCTTTGTAAATATTTCTTCCTGTTTTGTAATCTCTTTTGATCAATAATAAGAAGTCTTTGCGTTTCTTCCGGTGCACTTTGTCTTATGTACTATAATATAAGTGCCTATCCGGAACTTCGGTTTTGTCAATAAAAGATTACAACTTAATAAAATAACATGGAATTAACTGGGCATTCTCATACATTGGGCATAGGCCTTCTTACAATAAAAGAAATTGCATAACTTGCCAGTCTATGTGGGCACGCAGGACAAAAAATAAAGAAGCAAATAAAACTGCTATATATAGCATTTCTTTAGCTGTGCTGCGTTCCATGTTCGAGGGATTTCCGTCCCATCCAACTTCTCCAACTTATAGGCACCTTTGGATAGTACTTTTTTAATTTTATAAGGTCCTTCCCAAGTTGGGGCTAAATTGCCCGGAGGCTCCTGACCGGAAGCCTCGTTATTGCGGAAGACAAAGTCTCCCGCATCGAACTTGCAATTTTGGACTCGCGAGTTGTAATATTTCTCAAGCTGTCTCTTATAATTGTGCTCGCGAATCAATGCTAGTTCTCTTCTTTCTTCCAACAGATCTAGATTCATCCTGAGTTCGTGATCGTTGTAATCAATTAACAGAACCCTCGCGGATGGAATCCCGATCTCTGCGGGGATCATGGCTTCCGTGCCATAGGTTAGGCTAAAGGGTGTCTCCAAATTACTGGAGTTCTTTTGGGTGCGGAAGGCCCATAGTACATGAGGCAATTCATCCACCCAACCTGTTCGTTTCGTCCCTAGCCTTGCCTTGATCCCCTCCTTGATAGTTCGGTTAGTCCTTTCGACCTGACCATTCGCTTGCGGATGAGCTACGGATGTAAAGGTTTGAATGACTTGAAGTTCTTTCAACCATTCTTGCAATCCTTTGTCAGCGAATTGGGTCCCATTGTTACTTACCAATTCTTGCGGGAGACCGAACCGGCAAATAATGAATTCCCACAGGAATTTTTTCACGCTCGAAGCTGTGATTGATGTAACCGGTTTGGCTTCTACCCATTTGGTGAAGTAATCAATGGCCACTATCAGGAACTTGACTCGTCCCGGGGCTTCTGGGAGAGGTCCCATAATATCAATAGCCCATTTTTGGAACGGCCAGGCAGATGTAACTGGAATCAGTTCGTTCTTTGGACGCAGGATGTTGTGGGCATGACGTTGGCATGAATCACACTTTCTGATTTCCTGCACAACGTCTAAATGCATGCCGGGCCAATAGTACCCTGCGTTCATGATCTTTGCAACTGTCATTCTTGGTCCCGCGTGTAACCCGCAAATGCCTTCGTGAATTTCTTGGATCAAATAATTTGCATCTTCTGCGTCTACACAACGTAACAACGGACCAAGAAATGATCTTCGGTATAAGATACCATCAGTCAACTGGTAATTCAGAGCTTTGTGCTTAATCTTCCGAGCCTCGGCCTTTCCTGCTGGAAGTGCTCCGGAAGATAAGTACACTTTTATGGGCGTCATCCATGATTCAACGCCGGTTTGAATTACCAGGGTTTGATTTTGTGGAACGGATGGATGATCTAGAACTTCAACACGAATATCATTGGAAAAATGCTCAAAATACGTTGAAGCTAGCTTGCTAAGAGCGTCCGCCAATTTATTTTCACTCCTCTTAATGTGAACGACATTGAAAGAGGAGAATTGGCGTATCAAGACTCTTGCTTGTGACAAATAAGAAGCCATGACATCGTTTTTGGCTTCATATGTTCCGTTTATTTGTCCTGCAATTAGCATAAAATCCACCCGTGCTTCCAAATGTTTCACCCCAAACTTTTTCGCTATCTGCAGTCCTGCAAGGAAGGCTTCATATTCTGCCTCATTGTTGGTACTTTTAAATTCCAATTTAATGGCGTATGTAAATTCATGCCCCTCAGGATTGACTAGCCTTAAGCCGACACCTGACCCTTTGCTGCTTGAAGCTTCGTCCGTGAACAGTAACCAGACTTGTCCTTGTTCCGGAGGTGCATGGGGTTGTTGTTCGATCAAACATTCTTGTTCTTTGTGCCGCCACACTTCTGTTACGAAGTCCGCCAGCACTTGCCCTTTGATTACCGGTATTGGCTTATGCTCTTATCGAGTGTTCACCCAATTCGATGGTCCATTTTGCCAGTCGACCGCACAATTCAGGTTTACTCAACACGTTCTTGAGTTTATATCCAGTTAACACATTGATGGGGTGACCCTGAAAATATATGCGGAGCCGTCTGGCGGCATAAACCAGTGCCAACACCAACTTTTCCAACATCGAATATCTTGTTTCAGTGTCCGACAGTGTTCTACTGACGTAATAAATTGGAGTTTGGATATTTATCCAATCTGTCAATAGGACAGCCCCCATAGCAATGTCGGATGCCAACAAATATAGTGTTAATGGTTCACCCGCGTGGTGAGCCGTTAACGTGGGCAATTCCATTAAACACTTCTTGACTTTCTGAAATGCTTGTTCCGCTTCCGGAGTCCATCTAAATTGTGCCTTTTTGAGGCAGTTCCTTAGTGTTGAGATGAACGGGTAAGATTTAGCACGTGGTTTGCCAGAAACCTGTTTAATGCTACCAATATGCCATTAAGTGTTTGAACTTGCTTGAGGGATACGAAAGATGGCATACGGGCTATTTCTTGCACCTTGTCTGGATTAGCTTTGAAACCCGTGCCCGTAACGATTACCCCGAGGAACTTTCCTTCCTCCACCCCGAAGGAACATTTTGCTGGATTTAACTTTATATTGATACTTCTCAAAGTTTCAAAAGTTTCCTCTGTGTCCCTCAACATTTGGTCTTCTTCGATGCTTTTTATCACTAAATCATCCATATAAACTTCAAGGTTTCAACTTATCTGACCCTTGAAGGCCTGATCCATCAGTCGTTGGTATGCAGAGCCCGCATTCTTTAACCCGAAAGGCATCATTAAAATAGAATGTTCCTTGGTCAGTGCGAAACGCTGTCTTGTCCTCATCACCAGCTGCCGTAAGAATATGGTGGTACCCTTTGTAGGCATCGAGGAAGCACTTGAATTTGAAAGGGGCCACCGCATCCACCTTTAAGTCGATCTCCGGAAGTGGGTAACAATCTTTCGGACATGCCTTGTTTAGATCTTTATAATCTATGCACATTCTCCACGTTCCATTGCTTTTTGGAACGATTACTGGGTTTGCCACCCACGTTCGGCACTTAATTTCTCGTATAATTCCAGCGTGAAGAAGATCTTGCACCTGTTCATTCATGGCCTTCGTTTGTTCCGGACCCATCTTTTGTTTCTTTTGCACAATTGGGGTGATCAACGGATTTACCTTTAACTTGTGTTCCGAAATGCTCCGCGGGACACCAGTCATGTCCGCGGGCTGCCACGCGAAAATGTCAATGTTCTTGGTCAATAATTGCTTTAAAAAGGTTCTCACTATCTCCGAGATAGTGGGTCCTATTGTAATTTTCTGGTCCGGAAACTTCTTATTCAAAACCCATTTCTCAGGTTCGGTCCTCTGAGCCTATCTTGGGACCTTGCTTGGTCTTGAACTCTCGGTTGTAAAACAATGTTGGTTTACATGAATTATCGCCACACCAGTGCGAGTTGGAACTCCTACTGCACCATGGGCTGTGGACTGATGGGCATTGAAGTCCCCGATCGCCTCTCGTCCCAAAATAATGTCATGTTTAGAAGTTGCTGGTAGGACCAAAAATTCAACTTCTTCTGTTCTTGAACGTACTCTGTCACTTAGTGTGACCGGGAAAGTAATAACACCGCGCGGGTGCATTATCTCTCCCCCGAAACCAGAAACATGAGCATGAATTGGTTGTAATATTTCTTTGTCTTCTTCGTCCAATTGGTCGAAACACTATTCGTACATAATGTCGGACGTGCTGCCTGTGTCAAAGAACACATATTGTGACCGGTAATGACCAAATTCGGCAGTAATTATTAGCGGGGTTTTGCTACATGGCCCCCCTTTGATCCGAGGAAAAATCACGGGCTCGTTCTTCCATTTTTCATCTGAATAGTCTCTCCTTTTTCCTTTACCCGAATGTCTCCCCTGAATCACGTGGACATTCAGATCTTTGACTTGCCTTTTAGCTGGGCCTTGGCTATCCTTTGCGGGAGGTTTGCCAGTCCCTGCTCGTACTCCCTTAACCAAATGTTTGAGTTTACCGTTTTTAACAGCTGCTTCAATTTCATTTCTGAGGGCCACACATTCATTCGTGTTGTGCCCAATATCATTATTATATGAGCAGTGTTTCTTGTTATCAAGGAATGACTTCCGTGGTATTGGTTGAGGCTTCCGGAAAGTCAAATTCTCCGTGGTGAGAATTTCTGAGGGAGTCTTTGATAACTGGGTCCAACTGTTAGGGGAACGAGCTGATATATTACGTTTACCTTTGTTACCGATCAAAGACCTTGCATTAAAAGGCTTAGATGTTCCCGCACTTGGCTGAAGTCTGACCATATTGGTCCCTTATCCTGCTTGTTCGGTCTTGGAGTTTGAAACTCAATCCTCGGTGATTGCTTTTGACTACTGGAACTTAGAGTTTTCTCAGTTCTTGCAAACAACTTTGACGCCTTCATGATTTCGTCCCATGACTCGGGCATTCCATCTCTTTTTGTGAGAGTACAGATTAAGGCATCACTATGGACGTTCTTACAGAATGCTCCCCGTAGCATATCTTCGCTTACTCCTCCGATGTTAAGGCTCTCGTTAGTAAAACGAGTAATGAAGTCTTCAATAGACTCATTATTTCGCCTTGTAACATCTAGTATTTCCGAAGGGTCACGAGTATGTTTATTTTGTTGACTAAAGTGCTGAGAGAATTTTGCTACAAAGTCTTTCCAACTTGTAATCTTTCCACATGGCAATTTCTCAAACCATTCCCGCGCCGCCCCGGTGAATGTTAGTGCGAACATGTGACACCAATATGGAAGAGTCCAACCACTGACTCCTCCAACTGCTTCGAACCTTAACATATGATCACTAGGATCAGTCATTCCATTATATGTTCCAACGGATGTTGGAATCTTTGCATTAATCGGGAATGGAGTTGTCGCGATGCTTGAGATAAATTTTGATTTCTCTGCGAAAGATTCCGGGCGATATGGTTTGGAAAAATCATACTCAGCATTGCTATGATACTCCGCATGGCGGACAACTGGGCGCGGATAGCTAGTTCCTCTGTACGAAGGGAAGCGATTATCGCCGCTGTAGTAACTACCTTCCGGGTTATAAGTTGAGTCGTATCCGTCCAATTCATCTTCATAAGATGATACTCGCATATCTATACGAGGACGAGGACGTAACCTCCGGATCTCTCCTATGTTGTGTTCCGCTCGCAGACTATATTGGATGTGGCTTCCCCTTATGGGAGGAGAGATAGATCTCCTGGGGAGCTCATCATACGCCAGGGTACGGCCATGGAATCGTTCATTCCGGACCCGACGTTCGTATTCCGCTTTCAAACTATCTTGTTGAACACGAAGCCATTCGTCCGGAGACAAAAGTCCTTCAATTCTGAAGCTATGACGATGAACTCTTCTTTGGTTAGAATCACCAAAATCTGCTTCCAAACCTAACGCCGACTGAGTTCAGTGGACTTCTCTTTTAATTCGTTCTAGATTCCTCAAGTTAGAACCTCCTGGGCTGTGACGTGCCCCAGTTCAGTAGTTGGTGTAGCAACATTTCCAACATCTATCGGAGTAGTATTTTCTAATGGAGTGAAGTGCCCACTAGCCGCTGAACCACCTAAGGTAAAACCTCCAGGGTTCACGGCATCAGTTCGCGGAGCAGAGTTTGTGATTCTAGCAAAAACGGATGTTGCTCCTTCCCGTGATTCAATATTGAGATCTCGTGAAGGTTGCGACTGATTCTCCGTCGGCCCTTTAGGTAATTGATTCATATCGTAAAGAAAACGAGGAGAAAAAGTTTTTCTGCTGTTCTAACAAAGACACGGATGCCGCCAATGAAGAAATACGGATCCGCTCCCCAATTACGGGTCCTGGATCCAATGTGTCCACAGGGTAGAATATGGTTAACAGCTAATACGATATGAACACAATTGCCCAAAGTCCAGTGACGTGAACCTGCAAAACAGACACCGTGAGTTCTTTACGAGAAGGACAAGAGGGGAGGGGTCTTCCCGTAACCACCCTCCGGCGTGAGAATAAGTACAGTTCTGACGAGAGTAAAGTACTTAAGTAAATTAAGAGAGTACAATGGGAGTGAATGAATACCTCATGATGATTGAGAGTGTATTTATAGCCGAAGGGTGTAGGGAAGTGATTGGGCCAGCTGTCCCTTTAGAAGATACCTCATAACCGTCTGGACGCATGTCCTTATATGATAGGTTTAGCATACGTTGCATGTGCATGTATAACAACCTGGACACGTGTCGCTCTATTATTGGTTAATGGGGTAACATTGGCCATGTGCACGGTAATAACGGCCTTGTCACGTGTCACTAGCTAATTGGCTGAGTGATCACGTATTGCTCAAGAAAGCATCTTTGAAAGATCTTCTAGAAGGTAATTAGTTGATAACAGCTGTCCCGGGGTATTGCCTCGTGGTCATTTACGCGGAAGGGTATTCCTTCTTGCGGATGACTTTTGAGGGTGCCAGGATGCTTCCGCATGTGCTATGAGGGTGTTTCTTCCTCAGATGATTTATGCGGATGATTCGTATGTCCCGCGGGTGCCTTATGAGGGACTTCTGATTGACCCGCGGGTATTCCTTAAGGGTATTTGGGTCTTTTTGGTACCCTACCTCTATAATAAACTTGTAAAATTCATATAAATAATAATCATATTTACATTGGGTAATCATACTAATTACATTCATTAGCATATTTTTTTATAAATAACAAGGGTTATGATAGGAGATCATTTGTCCTCCCCGGTCAATAACGTAATTAATATACCAATGAAGTTTGACCACTAAACTTTCTCCTATATAACAGGCATCAAAGGTTCACATCTATATTCTATATTCTCTAATAAAAGACTACAAATTTTGCCACTTGTCACTCTCACATTAAACCTCACCATTTTTAACCAATTTATAATAGTAAAATAATAGTTACCATTTTTAACATTTATGCTTCAAATTTGTTAATTTAATATTTAAATCATATTTTTTCAACATTTGATATTTATAGTTATCTTTTATTTTAAAATTGTTTTAAAGACTATTGTATAACGACTTTATTAATAATGTTTATGGGTTTATTGTTTTTGTATACTGATTATTTATTAAATATTGTATTTTCAAGAACTTCTCGTGTATTACACAGGCCTCAAACTAGTATATAATATAAAGAGAATGGACAAAGCCTTGAGATGCCTTGCATTGTTACTCATTCTTGTGGCACCACCATGTTGCTTGTCCGGTCCACCGCAACCGGAAGCTAGCTGGAATCATGTCCTCCACATCAAAGACAAAGATGTTAATGATCTAAAGTTTTGATGTGAAGCTCCAGACGCTCGAAATGCAGAGATGCTTGAGGATTATACCTTCAACCGGGCCAGGAAGTTAAATTTGTTGTATACACCAAGCGTTTTTACGAATGCCACTTCAAGCGGTGATCAAGAGAGAAATATGTGACAGTTTTTGTTGATGATATGATTAGCGATTGTGTTGGGGGGTTTGTTAAAGACTGTATATGGGGGGCGAGGACAGATGGTTTTTGGTTTTATGATAACAAGAAACATTGGATTAAAAAAGATTATTGGTAGATCAATGTTGTTTTGTTGGTAAAATGGTACCATGAATTTGAATTCAGAATTTTTATTGTTAATTCTAAGCAAAATTCACTATATTAATATTAAACAGGGTCACAAGGATATCAAGTGTTTGTGTTCTCAGTTTTTGGTTATGATAAAAGTCCTGATACAATTAGAGATGATGTATTAGTCAAAAGATTATTATTACATTCATTACTATATTTAAAAGATACATTTTTATTAGTTTAGTTTTTATTAGAGTGTTCACGGTTCGGTTCGAAACCGTGAAACTGTCCAAGCTGGTCGTTGGTTTGGTTTCACGATTATTTTTTTTCTTAACTTTCGGTCGGTTAGTTTCAAAAACTAAAAACCATAGCAGACGGTTGGTTTATGGTTTATACCAAAAACCAACCGTATAAAACCGGACCGGGCATTTCTATTGATTGTAGTCTTGCACGTATGTAATTTTCTAAAATATATTTTTATACATACATATATATTTATTAGACCTGGTTAAATTAAAAAAAATGTATGAACTTCAAATGAAATGCATTCATACAGTGAATAAAAAATGTGCTAAGCCAATCCAATTGTATAGCATTTAAACTTTCTGCATTTGTTAAAATATAATCTAACTATTTGTATAATCCTAGCTCTCCACTTTGTTCTTCCACAAAATTGGATGGTTTGCATTTTGATTGTTTCCGCATTGTATTCTTGCTTTTTAACAGGTTGTTTGGAATTTGTAAAGCTTGTGTTTGACAATTTTGTTGAATTATGAAAAAAGCCCAACGAGCCCAAACCGTGAAATCACACCGTTAGTAATGGTTTGGTTTGACTCGGTTTAAAAATTCCATGGTTTGGTTTTCTTTTGCAAAATCCAAAAACCGTTGCTCATGGTTTGATATAAAAACCGTGAAACCGTGAACACCCTATGACATATACAGCTGCTGCTTCTTCTTCTTCTTTTTCCCCTTTAAGTTTAATAATTTATTTTGATTGTATGTTGTTAGGCCATATCATCGTTAAACATGCTAATTTCCACATCAAGTTGTTAGCAATGCAAATCCCAGTGGGTGCTAACTCATTCAACCACAATTAGTTATACCAATTGCTTCAAATACAATACGTTGGATATGGCAGCTTAACAATTGTGTGACAACAAACAATACCGCGATCTTTGGTAAAACACGCATCTACAAGCATAATCTTTTATGGAAATATGCTTTTATCAATCCCTCCAATTTTAAAGCATCTACAACAAACCTTTATTGCTAGATGACAAGTCTTGTCATGCTATGCATTTTGCTTAATCGATTACCTAATAATAATCAACGATAGACACTTTAAATTTAACGAAACGCCTCACAAAAGACTTAAACTCATGCATGATCCTACACCTTAGGTTTTGCATCCCTTAATCGACCCGAACCTAAGATCGAGTAGTGAAAACAAACACTTTTATGAACACAAACCTTTGACATGTGCCTGTCATCACTTTTAGAATGAATTTGTTTAATTTACTCGTTATTTGTTAATTGCGTATGACCACTACTGAAATGGTTAGTAAAAAACCTTTTTCTAACTGGGCCTGACCCAATAAAAGTTAGGGTTCATGATGGTAGCCATGTAGTCCCTAAAGCCTTTATCATTCATTGCAAGGACCTTCTCTTGGACCATTGGCTCCCACATATTTTTGTGTCTGCAAACAAGAGTTCATTCTCTTAGCAGTCACCTCCACTCCCCCACTTTTCAATGACAGATCCGAGTAACCGGAGAAGAATATCAAGGCGGCGGTTCGTTCATCTTGAAGACCGGGGGAACTTGGACTTGGATCCGACCCGGATCCATTTCGTGTTTCTTCAATAGCCTGTATATGTATAATTTATATTAAAATTATTGTTAACGAACATATCGTGTGTAACAGTAAACAACTTGATGCAAAAGCTTAGTTATAAGTCAGTTATCTTAAGTTGTTTATTACGTCAGGTGTTCAAATTTGTACCTTAGAAAAACATATACAAGCTCTAAACAATACCTTAAAAGTTCAAGTTGTAAGTCAGAAAAACTCACCAACTCAGAAAGAACAAGAGGTAAAGGATCAATTGTTCTAAAGCTACGATTAATTAACTGAGTTTATTCTAACAAGGTAGCTGTGTGGTAGTCTTAGTACTCCGTCTTCAGTCAAAATCAAAGATTCGTATTACAATAGAACTTTACAATAATCTTTTACAATGAACGTTTTAGATAACTTTGAATGTAGTTTATATAGATGAAGAATTTCACCTATTTATATTACTCTTTCTACAATTCATTCATTACCTACGAAAAGTGACAATACTCGACAAAAGGTCAGTTTTATAATCTATATGACTATATCCCTTTATTTTCTGATAACAAAAGTTCGTGTCCTAGACCCTATGGAATCAAAATTAAATAAATGCTAGCAGCTTTCATACATGTCACTAAACTTAAACTATTCATACATCTTGCTAAAAAAATAAGTACTTTCATTACGCGAAAATGGTAGACTATTGTGCTTTGATTTGGCAATCTAATTACCACGGGCGCTAATTTAAATTAAAATCTCCGCAAAAATAAAGATTAAATGTAAATCAGATAACATTGGCTATATCTCAGTACTTACTAACTTCATCTTTAAGGGCATGATGAAACACACTGTTTTCAGGTCTTTTAGTTATGGCATGCATGTCCAACAGTTCATAAATTTAAAAAATCTAAAGTTTGCAACAAAAGGAAAAGGCAAAATCAAATTACTAAGTAATGTATGTTTGTATATTAATCACTCGTCATCTAGAAAGTACAAAAGGGTCGAATTGTAATTAGTTAAACTATGCTTAGTTATTTTTTAAACAAGTTTGTAAAGTATAGGGTCTAGACTGCCACGTTTGTAACTGTTAAAACACGTGTCTTATATGCACGATGTTGTGAAAGGTCGCAACCCTAAATCACCAAACATCATGTCTGTTGGTGACGTATAAATAGGGGAAACATCAGAACGTTCGATCATTCAGTCAGTTCAAGTTCAATAAATAAAAGATTGTTTGTTTATATCTCTGTTTCATCTTTTATTTTTATGAATTCATTATGAAAAGATCAAATTGGGCCAACACTGTTCTTGTTTAAATTGTTTAGTAGTAACCTTTGCAATAACAAATAATTTTTTTTGTTAGTCTTGAATTCAGATTTGGTGTCTAATCAATCACACCTAAGACCTTCTAGCTCAACATATTGAACTTGTGAGTCCCCTTGGAACTCCACACGAAGTGTTTCCCATCCATCCTTTGCTTATTCAGAAGCCGCAATATGAGAAAATAAAACAACATGAACACCCTTCCGAATAATCGATATGGCATCTTTGCGTTTTTGATTCTCGATGATCAGGTGTAGTGTCGGGTATGGCAGTAATGCCAAGACATCTTACAGCTCTCGGGATTTAAGTATAGTCTTCATTCTTATGCTCTAGTGATCATAACCTTCGCCTTTAAAAACGGGGATGGAAAAGGTTGATGATGGGTTAGATGAAGTATGGTTTTCTGCTATGAAAGGGACACAAGAACAAGCTATGAAGTGGGCTAGGATCGATAGAACCAAGGATAGCTTTGATACAAAAAATTGTTGGTATCTTTCAAACAAATATGAAACAAGCACAACTGAAGGCTCAAGAAGTTTTTTTAACTACTGTGAAAAGCATACATACAAATGACCGAATACCCCATTTAAATAGATAGCTAAGCAACCCTTGATGTGTTGCAAAATATATAGAAAATTATCCCGAATTCATGTTTGTTTTATGCTTAAACATTAACGAGTATCAAGTTGTGTATGCATGTGATTATATATTTTTGGTTGATGTAGGATCATGGGTGAAGAGAGTATGGAAAACAAGTCTTAAAGTGATGGATATAGTTCACCCGAGGATTGGATCGAAGATGGTGCGCGTATACGAATTTTAACGAGTAAAATAAGCGAAAAACAAAGAATCGAAGACCCGAGGACCTGGCCGCGCTACGCGACCAGGTTAGCCTCCCTAGGCCGCGCGACACAACATTTCTTGGGTCCAGTAATGTTCTGAATTCAGCTTACACGGCTATTTCGTCTTATATGGGCTTGTTTGGACCTAGTTTGGCTTGTTTATCAAGTTTAATGATATATTTAAGAACCGTAAACCCTATGAACGAATATATATCATCATTCCAGCCGTACCACATCAGTTCCCTATGAGTTTACGAAGAGGAGAAGCATCCGGTTCATTATTTCATCACCGGGTGGTCAATTTTGCTTGTTTTAACGTTTGTGAGCTCGTTTTTGAGTTTTAGACTTCCAAACAAGTTGTAATCAGAGCATATTGACATGTGGATCTTATTTATCTATTTAATCTTATGTTCATTCATTATGTTTGGCTAAACTTGTTTGAATCACCTAGGTTTGATGTTTAACGGTTAAAATCAACTAGTTTAGGGTGCTTAACAAGTGGTTGATTGTTTTTCTATTGTAAAGTTAATATTTTGTGATGAAATTCCATGTATACCTGCTTCCATAGATGTATCTTAGGTTGCATGTGCCCCGTGTGGTTGATTATTGCATGAATTAGTTTCGTGTATGTGTTAATTGCATGCTTCGGTTAATACTTTGTGTGTTGATTGATTGTGGCAGGCATACCATTAGGGTTTGTGTTTCTTGGATCATTAGAGTCAGTAGGTTCACCACCTTTGAGTTGGACCAAAACCTTAGCACTGAATTCTCGGGTTTAAAATACAAGGAAAAGAAATGATAAGATTGGATAGCGGAAGAAAGGAAAAGAAGTTTTATACTTACAAGGCATTCTCGAGTTAAAATAAAAGAAAAGAAAAGACATTGGACCATCCAGTGGCGGAGCCGCATACAACTCACCGGGTTCGGCCGAACCCGGTCCATTTTTGGTTTTATATATAACTTATAGGTACGATTTAAGGAACGAACCCATTCTTTTTCAGCGAGCGAACCCAGTGTCACGAAATCTCCATAAACATTTCACTGTTCGTCGGTGAAAAACAAAGACTTGAATTTTACAGAGACAACGATATCGTTTTCTTCACCTAGTTTGTCATTATTTTGTAATATTTTGAGTGTATGCCATTTAATTTTAGAGAACACATGGAGAAGAGATGGTATGAGGAGGAGTCTTGTCAATTTCTATACGCTCACAAAATATATATCCAGATAAATATTGTTTTTATTATAATAATGTATGTAGCATCGTATTTTGTTCAATGGTCGTCATCATTCATCCATATTTATTTTTATTTTTCTTGAACGGATAAAATATAAAAAACTCCAATACCTAGTAAGAAGCTTGAAATGAAGGAACATACAACATTAAGTTCCTCTCGTCGTCCCTATTTTTCTACCTATCAGAATGTACTCATTTGGATTTCCTCTATCGTCATTTAAAAAAAAAATTCGAACTAATCGGATGGGTAGCAGTTATATGAATGATGCTTGCATTTGCTATATTAAAAATGAGTTATTTATTCGTGATCAAAGATGTTATGATTCGTTTCAATACATGAAAACGCGTAGGGAACAATTATAATATGTAAATTTTTTTATTTAACGTGACTTTGTATTGTATTTAATGGTGACGATGTACTTTTGTTATAGTAGTGATATTGTGTTTTATTTATTTGACCAAATGACTGAATCGACCCATCCGGGCCCGAAAACTTTGACGCCGTAAAAAAATCGAACACCGAAAAATCTCGAACCCATAGAAAAAAATTTCTGGCTCCGCCACTGGGACCACCAACATCAAATCCTGCAACTACCACATATGTGTGTGCATGTATCTTTATTTTTGTATGTTTCAATATATTATGGAAAATAGAATTAAGATAGGGTAAATTAGTAATATGGTAATGGGCCATAAGGTTTCCTACACAATCAGACCATATTTGGCAGGAAAGTTTTGTAGAAAAAAAGCCCTAACTTTTCTTTCCATTCTTTTTCTTTTCTTTTAAAAACAAAACTCAAGAATGAAAAAAGAATTTTTTTTTATCTTTTCTTTTCCAAACCTTTAAATAAAAAACACAAGAATGCAGTGTAGGTGCCGGCTTATCTTTTCCAGTTAGTTGATCGGGTTAGACGTTGCGAGACCAAGTGCGGTTTTTCCTATTGTCGGCTAGGTTAAGTTTGTAAGTTGAGTTATTTGCTCTTTAGTATTGAATCACCCCTCTTCTCCTAGGTTTTTAATAGTTCAAGCCTTAGTGAGATCTGTATCTTAGACATGGACCAAGTGATGAGTTATTAGGGTACGTAGATAAACAACCATGAATTAAAAGTTATCTAGACGTTGTTAGGGTTTTCTGGTAAAACTGACCGTATGGACCCAGTTGCCTTGACCTCACCTATGTTAGCCTATCTTTAGAACCTTGGTTACAACCACATGTTAGCACCCGTATCATCTTATAGCCGTTAAGTCATCCTACCAAGGTGATTCGTTTTCTTGTTATCGTTAGCTCCGTTAAGTTTCACTGTTAGTTAAGTTAAATTAGTTAAGTTAGTTTTAAATAAATAAGATAAAGAAATATATTATTTAGGCGTGACTTAGATTAGGGTTAATTATCGGAGCCGCTTTCACGTGTCTTGTGTTCAACATCTGGACTTCCATTAGACAGTGCTACTACGTGACCGATACACTTGTTGTTTGTGGAAAGTTTAGTTAGGATTGTTTGGTTTTATAGATTTAAGAATTAGTGCTGAATTGCAAGAATTAGTTATTAATATTTATATATAGCTTTTCGCACATCAAGTTTTTGGCGCAGTTACCGGGGACACGGTTTGAGGCGATTAGAAAACGATCCGAGTTTGGGGAATTGCCTTTTGTATTTTTGTATATATCTAGATAAATACAGTTGGTTTAGTTTTTAATCTTATCTTATCATTAATTGTCTAGTTTTAATTTAATTTTAATTAGTTTTCGTCTACTACTATCTGGTGCCCGTGATCCGTTTCTGTTTAAGCGTGCAGTAATGGAGACTTACGGGAATGGGTTCAAAGAACAGAACGTTACACCATTTGGCAGATGGAGATACAAAGGATTTTGGATTGCAAAAAGAAAAATCGAGTGAAACCCCGATTACGTTTAATGTTTGATTTAAAGGGGAATATTCTGGGTTATGAAAACTCATCCGGTGAATTCATTAAGCAAATACCAGATCCGGGTGAGGTATTGTTTGATTGGTTAGGTATCATTCATGATACAAATCCAAATGCCCCATTTCCGACCCAACAAGCTTTATATGGAATCCAGCTTGGTTTAATGAGTCAGTCACAACTTAGTGAGCCGGTTATCGAGTTTGAGGTTGATGGGATGGAAAGTTAAATTGAGGAAGATGTTCCTTCGTGGGAAGACGAGTTTAGGGGTGAGTTTGGTGAAGAGTTGGTTGATTTTACCATTATGTATAAAGGAGAGTTTGACCCATTTGGTGATTTAAAGTTGCTTGAAGATCTATTGTATAACGAGCCAAGTATGGGGATTACGAAGGAGCCTTGTGAGGAGAGCCATGAGGTGGTTGGTGATTCAGTCTTTCCACCATTGCACTTTAATTGTGAAAAACCAAAACATGAATCGTACTCAATCTCCTTTCGGGACGTGTTGAGGTTTAAAAACTTAACTAAAAAATTAAAGAGGATATCCAGGATCATGGATCATAGTCTGGTGAAGAGTTTGTCTTCCCCGCCTCACTTCACTGAATCATTTTCTGGGGAATTCAAGAGTTGGTGGATCAAGATGAATTCAGATGTTCGGGCCCACATGAGTTTTACAATTGGTTTATTCCCAACCAATTGTAAAAGAAGAGTGTTAAGGAGCACTGATGGGAAGCAGATAAAGGAGAAGCTTCCTGATTGAGGTTTTAGGAGCGAGTCTGGCTGAAGACTATTCAGTTAACTTAGCGCTTCCCGGGAGGCAAACCGGTAATATGTTTCATTTTATTATTTTATTTTGCTTTTATATTTTCGTTATTTCAGGTGTTTCTTCTCTTGCAGGTTGTTCTTGGTTTGGTTGATGTGCTGGAGTTTGAAGCAAGTGTGGGGATGCTTACTGACTTTTGATATGTAGTGATGTTGCTGCATTATTGATTGGTTGAGTGCCGCTTTTGTTCATGATTGACTACTTGGTAGAGAGCATTTGAGTTTGAGGCTTGCGTTTGAATTGGAGGGCACGGAACATGACTCATGACACACGTTCACTGCTATTTACCAGGGGGGTATGTTCCATTTTTTTTTATTTATTTTATTTTTGGCTTTTTCCTGTCTCACATCGAGGACAATGTGAAATTTAAGTGTGGAGATAGGGAATTGATGTTTTAAATGTACTAATAAATAACAAAAATAAAATTAAAGAAAGATTTTAAAAAAATTGATTAAAACGGTAAAAGATTTTAAAATTTTTCCTTGGTTTTCAAATTTTTTGCATTAAATAGGAAATGATATTACCTACCGATCATTATCACTCTTGAATTCTTAAAATAAAAATGATTTTTTAAACCAGAGCATCTAATTTGGGATGTTTCGGTGAGCTCAGCTCTTTAGTAGGTATAGACAGTACATGTTTGACTTTAATTAAATCTTAATTTACTTGAACTTTGGTGGGAGGCATTAAAAAAAATTTTTGGGATAAAAGCTTGGGCCATACTCAAGCCTCATGTTTGATTTTATTGCTAAATTTTTATGAAAATCTGAATGTTGAAATACGATGCTTGGGTAGGTTTAACGTTAGGGTATACTAGTTAGCCCATGATATAAACATAAAAAAACATTCTTCTAGTTTTAGTGGTGGACACTACATAGGTGTATGGCTTTATAACCTTAAATTTTGTATTGATGGGATGCTTCAGGGTTCGGAGACTATGGGTCGGTATGCGGTATATCATCTAGGTATTCACATCGCCTAAGTGGATTTGTGAATATTTAAATAAGCTAAAAATAGCAAACCTGCAATTTATTGCCAAATCATAAGTCATAAAACTTGATCACTCGTGCTTTAAAGTACAAATTACATTACTGATTTGATCAAACCACGTTATTAGCCATATGTGGTCTCCTTGCTCACGTCCTATTACGATTAAGAAACAGGCCACAATGCTCACGTCATATTTAAACCCACAAATGAATTCGTGTATACTCACATATGGTGATGGTCCCGGGGTGTTGCTTGATAACGGAGGTATATCATGTAGTGGGGAACACTAGCTAGTTAGTTCTTAATTGCACTTAATTGAGTATCTAAGTGGCTGCTTAGTAGACCTTAATGCTTAAATTTAGGTGGATAAACAATATCCTTGATCGTCTCAGTTATGCTTAAATGTTATATTATGTTTTGATCTTTAGATATGAGGTTTAAGTCAACTTGGGGTGGTTTCAGGTTGGTAAAACGAGCAAAAGAAAAGAAATATATTTATTAATTTTAGCGTCGACTAGTTCATATAAACTTAGTCAACTTGGGGTGGTTCTTGGTCAGTAAAACCGAGCAAAAGAAAATTAATATATTTATTAATTTTAGCGTCCACTAGTTCATATAAACTTAAAAACAGTCACATGTTATTTGTCTCGTTGTGTATGGAAAGGGAATGGGTTTAAAGTGAACCAACACACTGACAATCACGGTTAATGTTTTGATAAATGTTTATAAATATTAAAAAAAAGTCAAGAGTTGAGTTGCTATTATCAATTGGGTATGAACTATGCATTTTACTTTTTCAGGGACGAAAAAGGTTTAAGTGTGAAGATATTTGAAGTGTTGCAAAATATATAGAAAATTATCCCGGATTCATGTTTGTTTTATGCTTAAACGTTAACGAGTATCAAGTTGTGTATGCATGTTATTACATATTTTTGTATGATGTAGGGTCATGGGTGAAGAGAGCATGGAAAACAAGTCTTAAAATTATGGATATAGTTCACCTGAGGATTGGATTGAAGACGGTGCGCTTATACGAATTTTAACGAGTAAAATAAGCGAAAAATGAAGAATCGAAGACCCGAGGACCTGACCATGCTATGCAACCAGGTTAGCCTCCCTAGGCCACGCGACGCGGCGTCCCTTGGGTCCAGGAATGTTCAGAATTCAGCTTACACGACTATTTTGTCTTATATGGGCTTGTTTGGACCTAGTTTGGCTTGTTTATCAAGTTTAATAATATATTAAAGAACCCTAAACCCTATGAACAATTATATATCATCATTCCAGCCATCCCACATCAGTTCCCCTATGAGTTTACGAAGAGGAGAAGTAGCCGGCTCGTTATTTCATCACTCGGTTGTCGGTTTTGCTTGTTTTAACGTTTTTGAGTTTTAGACTTCAAAACAAGTTTTAATCAGAGTATATTGGACATGTGGATCTTATTTATCTATTTAATCTGCTTTTCATTCATTATTCTTGGATAAACTTGTTTGAATCACCTAGTTTGACGTTTAACGTTTAAAATTAACCAATTTAGGGTGCTTAACAAGTGGTTGATTGTTTTTTTTTCTATTGTAAAGTTCATATTTTTTGATGATATTCCATGTATACCTGCTTCTATAGATGAATCTTAGGTTGCATGTGCCTCTTGTGGTTGATTATTGCATGAATTAGTTTCGTGTATGCGTTAATTGAATGTTTCGGTTTAATACTTTGTGTGTTGATTGATTGTGGTAGGCATCCCATCTAACACCACCTGAACTACGCTATTAGAATTTAGCCTTTTATGTCATATACTTAATATATAGGCACTAAAACTAAAAGTTTTGAAAACTTCATCCATCGCGATGGGATAAGCATAAGACCATCGCGTAGCGCTATGGACTTGCACACAAATAAAAATTAGGACGGCGTAGCAATACGCGATGGCTTAAACCATAATACCATCGCGATACACGAAGACCACGTTAAGCAACCAGGTACACATGTCCAACCACGTGTCAACACGTGGCACGTTTTGACAGGCCACATGTCAACACGTGGCATGCTCGAAGAAATTGCGGCGTCACGATACGTGGCGTCCAGCTATCAACTCCATCGCGTATCACGATGGAGTACAATTGTTTCCTATAAATAGAAGGTTAAGGTATTGAACCTCATTCATCCCTAAAACACCTTCATTTCACACACACTCAACCAGGGGAAGCATGCCCTATTTCTGTAACGAGACAACGTTCCGTTTTCTTGAAGTTTGTGCAAGTAACGAAGTTATAACTGAGTTATCAACCATATAAGCGAGTTAGATCAAGACCCTACCCATCAAGTTCACTCTTTTTTATTATCATTCCGAGTTCCGTGCTAAGGTAGGAGTTACGTTTAAGTTATTTAAGTTATAGCTTAGACTTTAATCGAGGCTATGACCTTTAACCTTGAAAGCATTTTATTAGCATTCAACGAGTTTTCATAAACGTTACTTCTTTATGAAGTAATGTTAACAAATGATATATTTTGACGGGCATGTAGTAAACTGTAAGGGGGATATCACTAGTAGTGAGTTTCTTGCCTAAGGAAAAATAATTCGTACAAATCCCAATCAACCGCGAGACCTGTTTACTTACCTGGAGAAACTCACCAACGTGTTAGAACATATTAAGCCAAAGCATGCTATATCAAACGTCACATAAAACAAAGTGTTTTCATTCATAAACAAATTTTCAAGGTTAGCTTAAGAGTAATAGCTTAATCAAGAAACACCATTCAAATATTTATACAAACCTATTTATGTATAGGTTAATATCATTCTCAATCAAATAAGGTTTCAAACGCACCGACGATACGGGTGAATACGTTAACCTTTACAAACAGTCAAAACATATTTATACTCTATAAGATGAACGATTTGTTTGTCTTAAAGAGTCAGTCAATGTTTACATGAGATTAAATGATATCTAAAACATTATAATACAAAATAGAAAATAAAAGCAACTCAGACCGATTACACATGTGTCTGGATCCAAACATAGCTGTTCAACCTAAACAACTAAAAAGTCAAAGGCTACGTGCGCGGGCTAACAGTCATAACCAGTTATCCATTAGGGGCTACGTGACTCGGGGAACACTTTTGGGTGTGTAGGGTAGTGGTACAAATCCCGGAAGTAGAAATACTTCTGCTGAGCTTGTACAGAAAACTATATTTGTACTGTAACTGTTATTCAATTATTTTTGGAGTCATACGTGTTTACCAGCACATAGCTGACGTATTTTTCCAACCTAATGCATGTAATTAAGTATTTATAAGAAGTAACAAGGATTGGATTCGTCGTGGAGTTAGAAGCGCGTAACAAGATAGATCAACTTTTGATATTAAAAATCCTTGTATGATAAACATATATTTTGTGAACGAATACTTGAGTATTTAATTCCCAAGTAAATTTTCAATGTAATTTAATATTTTAATCAACTTTAAGTCTTTCGCTAAAATTAATCCATAAACTCTGCTATATTTACAAAACAGGTAGCAACTATTGGTCACATTCCTAGGTCCTAAGTTGGGGTGTGACAGGTTGGTATCAAAGCCATCGGTTTCAGCTAATTAGGTATTAAACATTAGTACCTAAGCTTTAACCTTAAAATTATTATGATTATTATTTCTTAAGGATAAGATAGGATTGGTAAACTTCCTATCCTTAAATCTAATTAGTGCAAATGTCTTATATTAACTATTCTGGTCATAGACGCCGAGTAGCCATTCGAAATAAACCGACACTCATTCGCGAACCATCAGATATATCGAGCAATAATAGACATTACACCAAATTCTTCAGTAAAAATCAACCGATAGTTCTAGTATAACCCTATGGGAGTCAACCCGTCTATCTCCCGGGAAGCCAACAATTTCCAATCGAAATCTCCGATGATATCGCCGATAACATTCCCCAATATTATCCATCTGAAATTCCACCTTATCTTCCTTCCGAGGAGCAAGAGGTTCAAAGTAATATTAAGCAGGAAATTAGTTCCAACTCACCAAGTTGGTTGAATTGTCATTCTGATCAGAGTAAGTGGCATTTCGGATCGCCACCACCAAACTATCAAGTTCCATAAATTACCGCAGTGCCAAGTCAAAAACCTAAGATGAGGGTTACTATAGCCTATGAAAAGATACCATTTCACATGCCAGTTAATGATTCTTCCAAGGAAGAACCTGAAGAAAAGGAAGAAGAGAATCCTCATTTGTGTAACATCCTACTTTTGAGAATAAGAAATAAAATGGATTGTTTTAATTTAAAAGTGTGTTGGTATTTAATTAAGTTAAATAGAATAAAAGAGTGTGGGCTTGGTTAATAAAAGATGGATTAAGGAATGGTGATGGGCCTTAGGTCCATGGGCCAAGGAGAGTATAAATACTCCTTAAACCTCCTTAAAACCTTAAAATCTCTCATTCTTATCCATAAGATTCCTTACACACTCAAAACACACACAAACACTCTCAACCTGACAACCGATATCTATTATCCAAGAACCAAAACTTAGATATTAATAGATCCTTGGCTTAGCAAGCGAAAACGAGCCCATAATGTACGTAAAACTAACCCGTAGCCTGTAATACATCAAAAGGTACGTACTTTACGTATACAGGTTGTGTTTTTTAAAATGGTTTGCCCTAAGACTTGGTACTAAGGCAAATCGGGTATTTTTATACCATAAAAATATAAACTTGATGTTAAAAGTGGACTTAATGAACTCGTGAGCAAGAACGGTTCATGTAGAAACCCTAGATCTAGCTTAAACGGGTTTGAAAATCAATAAAGGTGTAAACTTTATTGATAAGTAAGCTAGATCTTGGTCTAAAATAGATTGGAGCATGTTTAAAGGATAAAAGAGCACTAAAATATGAGAATGAATGTTAAAATATGTAGTGATAATGATAGTAAAGGTATAAATACCCAACAGTGGGTGTGTTCAAATGAAAAACTGGCATTCGAATACAAGTGTTCAAATGAATGGCATTCAAATGGAAATGAAAGAAGCAAAAAGGCAGAAACCTTTGATTTGAATGGGGAACCATTCGAATAGAATGGTTGAAGCAAAAAAAAAGTTGATTCGAATATAAGTTGATTCGAATGGAAGGTTGATTCTAATGATGTATCCCTTCGAATTGAAGTTGATTCGAATGGAAGGTTGATTCGAATGGTGTATCCATTCGAATAGAAGTTGATTCGAATATAAGTTGATTCGAATGGAGGGACGATTCGAATATAAATTGATTCGAATGGAAGGCTGATTCGAATGATGATATCCATTCGAATAGAAGTTGATCGAATGAAATGTTGATTCGAATAGAATGTCCATTCGAATAGAACCTGCCATTCGAATAAACAGACCATTCGAATAGAAATTGACATTCGATTAGATTAATCCAGACTTAGAAGTTTCTTATGAAACTTAAATGATGTGGATAGGGTTAGTTAATTGACACATATAATTGTCATACAGTTATCTATGCTCAATTAAAGAGGGGGATTACAATAAACTCAGAAAGAAACATGATCTAGGTGAGTTTCTAGCTCAATTTCTTGTTATGTTTTCGGGGCTGTGTGCACACTCGATGTGATTAGTTAATACACTTACCTTAAGTCGTAAGTGGTTGAAATGTGTTAGTATGATATATGAAGTATGAATGATGTATGTATGCTAATGCAAAGATTGAAAGTATGTATGAAAATTATAATCATAAAGATAAAGAAATAAAGAAAGGTAAGGTATGGTTGTATGGTAGAAAAGGGAACCGGACCCTAATAATATTCGAGGCAAGAGGGAACCAGACCCTAATAATATTCGAGGCAAGAGGGAACCGGGCCCTAATAATACCTGAGGAAAGCAGGGCGAATGCTCTTTAAAATGTATAAGTATGTATATAAAGAAAGAAAGTATGATAGTATGTAAGTATAATAGAATGAAAGCATGAAAGTATGAAAGTATAAAGTATGAATGAAAGTATGTGTGTATGTATGTATGTATGTATGTATGTATGTATGTATGTATGTATGTATGCATGAATAAGGAAAGTAATAGTGTCTTCGGGTACATATAGGTAAGTATGAGAATGTATGGTATGTTGCCTGATTAACTAGAACTCACTCAGCGTAGCTGACTTTTAGTATGCACACATGTGAGTAGGATGAGGCAGCTGGCTTGAGGAGGGTACATGACAAAAGAATAAGAAGATGGCATCCGAAGACTTATGATGTATTTATGAGTGACATTTTATTTTGAAAGACAAAAGATGTTTGTTTAAGGCAAGTTTTTTAAAGGATATGAAATGTTTATTGAAAGTTTTTAATTTCGCAAAAGTTTTAATTAACTCTGATATTTCGAACTGTGTTTATGAGTAAATCCAACGTCCAAAGTGAGGCACCGGGACCGGGGCCTTACATGCTTAGACTTGAACAGAGAATAGGAGTTAAGTAAGAAAGGAAAGAAGATGCCAGTTCAAGAAAGCCATGTGTCACTCAAGCAAGCTAAGTAAAGGTAAAGTATATTATAAATTTCAGGTGTAATGTAAGAGAGTTAGCTTAGTTGTTAGAGATAAGATTATTTGATTGCTTGATTGATTGACTGACTATTAAAAATAGAATCTAGCACAAATGGACTCACAAAAGGAAGTATATAGGACACATAGAGTAACGTGATCAGCTAATCACAGCTGGCCACTGTTATTACCTGTTAGCCTTACTATCCTTGTACTAAATAGTTCCTTAAGTGATGACGTTTGTGTTTCCTTATAGAATGGCCGGAGCAAGAAAATTTGTTGGTCAAGGAGGTCGTATGGGACGTCGTGGTAGGCCACACATTACCCGGGAACCTTCGGTAGAGTTAGTTACTAACACAAGAGAAGAAGGAAGTGTAGCTGGACAGAATCCGATCAACAATGAAGGGTATCAATTGGATCTCGCGGTGCAAGCTGCCATTGCTCAAGCTGTAGCTGCTATAGTGAAGAACCTGCAACCTAAAAAGTCTACTGGAAGCCATGTGAGGACAGCTGAGAGGGCAAGGGATGACGGTAAGAAGGATGATGAGAGATATAAAGGTGATTCGAGTGAAGTTCGATCTGTGAAGGTTGATGAGAGAAAGAGAGGCCAAGGTGGGTGTAACTACAAGTCATTCAAAGGTTACGACCCACCGAAGCTGGCTGGTTTAGGTGATGCAATAGCTACTCTCCAATGGATAACCGCCATGGACAAGGTTATCCGAATTAGCGAGTGTCTATCCTGACCAAGCAGTGGGTTATGCCACCCAATCGTTCAGAGATAAAGCTATGTACTGGTGGGAGTCGGTGGAGCAGAGAAAGAGCCGAGAAAAGATCAAGGATTTTAGGTGGGATGATTTAAAGGAGATGGTCATGAAGCGTTTTTGTGCTGATGCTGAGGTAGAGAGGCTGAGATAAAGTTTCTGAACTTGAAGGCGGGTAAGATGACATACAGCGAGTATACTACCGAATTCAACCGCATGTCTAGTTTGGCACCTGACATGGTAAATACTGAAGCCAAAAGAATCAAGTGATACATAAGAGGACTGTCACAGAACGTCCACACTTTAGTCAGGACTAATAAACCTGCTACCTTTGACTGTACTGTTGAACTCACAGAGATGGTTTATAATGATCTGACTGTGGAGGATGTGGTAGTGGTGGAAGAGAAGAAGGAAAAGAAATACGTTGCTCCTTCTAAGCGGCCCGGTACTCAGATGTGGAATCCCAAGGATAAAAGGAAAAAGGTGTGGGAGAGAAGGCCTTGTGAGTTATTAAATCAGTCACATGCACACGTAAAATCTTGAAACTTAACCATCAGCCACGTGGTAGAGTTCGAGTCATCCAAGCTCCATCACATTCATCGTGCAAAGATCATACTGGGCCAACAATGTTCGTCTTTAAATTGTTTAGTTGTAACCTTTTCAATAATAAATACAAAATTCTGTGTTAGTCTCGAATTCATATTTGAAGTCTAATTAATCACTAAATTAATTTACTTATGCATGGAAACCGATTGGTGAGCATGTGATATGTGGATCTAACTATATAAAGGTGTTATATAAACACGACGATGCCGTCAATGAAGGTGACCTAAAACGCCACAAAATGTTGTTGCACTTTTTTATGTTATATATTTGATTTCAAACTGTTATAATATATAGTTAGTGATCGATAAAGTACTATGAAAGTCATCCATACTTCTGTAATAAACAACTCCCCATAACACTAAACCTAGCTAATTTCTATTGTGAACACTGCTTCATAAGGTGTAATATCTCGTACAAGTATGACAGAACATTTCTACATAATTTGTGGATGCAATTGAAGAAATTTTCACACAAAGAATGCGTATCGAAATCCAAACCAATAACAATATTAACAAATGATGCATGTTCCCAAACGTCGAAGATCTGTTGGGGAAGTATTATAACTTTCATTTAATACAAGGTATTACATTGTTTCCTTCTACAAAACCTCTTCAAAAGCAATAACATCCAGGCTCGCAATAAAAAGATAGTGGTCTACAATCTACTACATAGTAGAATAAGGTTGATTTAAACGAGCTCCTTTAAATTAAAGTAATTTATTCTTCTGATTGATAGATCACTTCTAATAACCTATATAACTCTGCAAGGTCTTTGTGTCATCCATTGATCAATAAGAGGTCAGTATATTAGTATATAGGTTAGTTTAGACCATGTGTAGTCATAATGCCCCTCCCCTGGGCATTATGCACCATGTGGTGTACAGTTAGAGTTATGGTTTTTCACAAAAAGAGGGTGTATTCATAATGCCCCACCCTGGGTATTATGTGCCATGTGACGTCCAGTTAGAATTATGATTTTCCGCAAAAAGAGGGTGTAGTCATAATGTCCCACCTCTGGGCATCATGCGCCATGTGACGCCCAGTTAAAGTTATGGTTTTCCGCAAAAAGAGGGTGTAGTCATAATGCCCCATCCCTGGGCATTATGCGTCACACGGCGCCCATTCACTGTTAAACTTTTTTGTTTTTTTTTTAAATAATAATTCATTACATATTTAAATATAAAATTTGAATAACTACATTAAAATAAAAAATACATCAAACTCATAAATAAAAACTACATTAAAATTAAAAAAAAAATGAAATAATCATAATAAGACTAAATGTTGTATTTTTCAAAAAAATTATTTTGCCGAATTACATTTAGAGATTGGAATCTCGGGTGGTATTCGGATAGCTCGTTTGTTAAAACCTCGATGTCGTGGTCCAATTCCTTCCTTTTAAGTACTTCGACGGCGTCCAAATTTACTTGAAGACGTTGGGCTCCAAGTTCTTGTATACATTTGAGTCGAATGTTCATTTCTTTGAAATGACTTTCCATTTACGCATTAGAACCCATTGACGACGACGCGACCCCTTTCCCCCTTCATTATCGCTTAAGTTGAAGTTTCGAGAATCGAAACTTGGCATTTCTGGATCAACTGAATACGATATTTTAGACCTTTTGTTAGGCCTAAACCTTTCGGTGTTGGCGTCCTTAACGGGGGCCCACTTAGGATGAAACCTCAGGTGGGATTTTCAACGGTTAAAGTAACCGAAGTTCCCCAACTTCTATTGATACTCTACCAACGCCCTTTCCATGATTTCCGTGACGTCAGAGACACCGCTACGCCACGTTCGAGTAATCCAGGAGTGAACCGCATGGTAAGTCGTGCATTTGATGTTTATCGGTCCATTTCTACATTACTGAACCTTTCCCCGACGCGAGTCCCCACCAAGTTCATGGAACAAATCTTTAATTTTGTTTCAAAATACGCCCGATGCTTGAAAGTTCGCTAAAAAATTAAAATATTACAAGTTCAATGTTTGTTCTAAGAAATTTAAATATATATATATATATATATATATATATATATATATATATATATATATATATATATATATATAACCTTACCGCACTCGGGATCTACCTATATCGTGCACCACGCCCGAGCAAGTAGTTCACACTCGTCGGCTGTCCACGGTATAGTTGTCTTTTTAGTCCGAGGTTACCCGGCGGGTTTCTTTACGTATGTTCTCCCACGTCCGCCTCCACGTTGGCTCGAACTGCTGTGAGTCTCCGAGACAGGCTGTGGCTCCGGGTTTGATTTGTGTCTCTGGCACCGTCTCGTTTTCGGGTTGGGAACCAGAACCGGCCATCATATTCGTGGTTAGGTTTTGGAAACCGGACATCATATTTCAGTTAAGGGCTCCGGAACTTAGATATTGTATGTACGAGACCATTTGGGGGTTGAACGGAAACGGGGTTTGAGGGATAGGGATTGTAGATGGGTTCCGTTGTGGATTATTTGGGTCGGGATTGTTTGTGTTGCCTTGTCGGGCTAATGCAACAAAACCGAGCGTTTGGTTGTTGCAGGGAAACATATTGGTTGGTGTTCTAAAATATATATTTGAGTGTTTTATAGATAATTAGTAGATGAAGTGTGTATAAAAGTTGAAGTTTGAGTTTGTTTCTATAGGAGATTTGTGTTAAAATTTTAAAAAAGGATTTTTTTTTATCAAACGCTCAAAAATATTAACGGCTAGATTTTTAAAAAATTGTGCCAATCAAGTGTTTTGTGAACATGCTAAACCAAATTAACACCCAAAAACGTCGGGGGGGGGGGGGGTGCCTCCGGCGTTGTAGGGAAAAACGCTGGCGTACCACCACCACTACGGGTGGTCTTATACCTTAGTTTGAGTCAGTTATGATTAATTCATGAAATGTCATACCTTAGCAAATTATAAATCCTGAAATAGATCACTTTGAACCTAAAATTTTAATTAGTGGTCATAAATGAAAGAAAAATTTAGAAGAAAATAATAGAAGGTTAAATATGTTAGCTATTACAAAGTTAATGTAACTAATATGAAATGATAGTTTCATATAAATATTTCACATAATAAATGTTTCTTACATGTGTTCGTATGACATATATCACAAAATCCCAATAAACAAATACAGACTATATAGTTCTTAAACAAATACAGACTATATAGTTCTTATTAATGTTCAGCAACAAAATATAACATATTCAGCTTTAAGGACTAACTACAAATTATTCAGCAACATCAAAGGAAAAAAACATAAATCACACATTTATGGGTTCAGCCTATCTGAACCCAAAGGCCTTCACTTGGAAGTTGACGATGAACCACAAACAAGATATAATGGTTCGCCGGAGCGATGTAGCTTGACAACGGCAACATCACCTCCAGTTGATACACGTCCCCCGGACAAGCCTGTTATTCTTGACTTCAAGGATCAACAACCTTTGGTTCATGGAAAATGAATGGGTATTAAAAGGAGGAGCCAACAGTGTCACTGAAACTAGTTTTGGGTCCACGTGACCTAAAACCCTAAACCGGATAACCACGTGGTCCTCATACCCGAATTTGGTTTGGGAACCAGGTAATATCCTGGGTCGTGAGTCGGATTATCCAGGATCTAAATACGATGGAGAAAACGCCTCCAACCTAAGTTCCGTAGGAAAACGGACGTGTGAGTAATTATAATATTTGTTAGGGTTACTTCCCGCAACGAGCACCCGACCATCACGAATTAAAATCGCGGTAGAATGGTACATTCGAGGTATGCTGGTCGGGGATTGAACATCAAACCGATTCCCAAATGGGCGATTCAGATTGTACACCACCGGGTTAAGGACTGGGTTTCGCCCAAGCCCCCAACCCGTGGTACCATGAAACGCACCATTTATAATCAAGACATCCGCGTTTGGTAACAACAACATGTCACCCATCACACGTGGCAAAGGCATGTTCTCCATTACCCATTTTGGATTCGGGTCGGATACCCTTATCCGCCCACAAGTTTCTAAAGCCTGGTCATGTATCCCATGTTTCTTAACATTCATATATGCTCCTTTAGGAGAACCCCCACAGATCAAAACCTCAACTATGCTCACATTCCCTTGTACAATACGCATTGGAAGTAAGACCGCGGACCCCGTACTCGGATAGTTCCTCGGGTCCCCACCCGGTATCGTCGGGTAATTCTTAACCACCCGGTTATTCGAATAATCAAGCAAAATCACACGGTTATTTGCGAATATAAACAAATTTCCATCCGGGTAAAGAAACACGAAGGGATACAAATTATTTTCACCCTCCAGATCATTCGTCTGAGAGAGAAACGGGAAATCATATGCTTTACCTGAAGCTGAAAGCTTCGGGTAAAACTCATAATTAAACTGGCTGCGGCCGCCAATAATAATCTGGCAGCCGCTAGGCAACATCAGGTTCGTGGCGTACCATCTTTTGTTGATCAAAGCTGACGGTATCTCTTTCCAATCACACTCTTGTTACACGATTTGAATACCCTAATGACAAACGCACCGTCGTTTGAACCACCTGTTTGAACAACGTTCCCATTGGGTAACAACGAGCCAGAGGAACACCAAACGTTCGTCTGAATCATGAGTGGACGTAAAGTGTTGGAGTTTACGTCGTATTCAATAGAGTGCGAGGTGCAGTCTATATTCAACACCTTGTCGCGTGAGTTGTTGCGGCATTTGCCGTCCGGGAGGGATAGGTTAGAGGCACCGTAGTCGGTACGGTCGTACATTAATACACGGTCATTAGGGAGGAGTTGCATGTGCATGGCATTGATGCCAATGCTGGATTGGAGGAGGGTCCAGTTGGAGGTGGGTTTGATATTGGTTGCAGCCATGGCGGTGGCGATGGTGGCGGTGAGGAGGCAGACGATCAGGAGTAGTCTTGAGGCCATGATCGAGTGAGTCAGTGAGTGGCACTGGAGTGGAGGGGGAGGCTTTGGGTCAGAATATATATGTGTGCATGGTGAGTGTAACACTACAATGACAACCATATATGTGCAGTGTTGATAACAATCTAAACGCTCTAAGATACAGCTAGAATATAGGACTATATTATTAGGAATCAAATTTTGAATTACTAATTACTCATCTAATTAAACTTTTATTGTTCTATCCATTTTGTTTCTTGTTTTTTCCATATACAAAATTTACTACAATAAGAATATACGTGCAATAGGAAATAAGGATATACATATTTTTATTTCATTTGTGGTAAATCATAACACTGAGATACAGAACTACGATGAAAGTTGATATCTTGGTTAATCTTAGTACTACTCATTCGTCCCATTGAAAGTGGGACTGTTCAAATGGTAAGATCCAACAATTTTATCTAATACTCTACCCGAATCCTTTACCCTTTTGGAAAGAAACGTGAACCCGAGACCCTACCCTCTAAACAAGAAAAGAGTCAGGTATAAATAAGGTTTTCAATGGTCCAATCCATTACCCCTTAAGACAGCAATCACATCTCATTTTCTCAATTTACCAGTTGCATATCTCATAAATGACTTTAATATATGAATCATAGAACAATTATAATTTCATTTAATAGCATAGTAAGGTCTAACTCCGAAAGTTTATCAACCATTTGACATGATGCAAATAATATTCAAATTGACAAGTTACATGTAGAGAACAATTCAGTGATTCTCACATATATGTTTCCAATCAGTAGTATGACTCTTTATTTTTATTTTTCTTTGTAGTTGGGAAATTTCATATGAATCATATATGAAATACATAGCTCTCCTAATTTTCAGATTAATCGTGAATCTAATGTATATCTATCTAGAAACTAGTAAATGGGTCAAGGGTTTGAAAATTGGTCGGACCCTTGAAACCCTTTTACCCTTTAAGGTGAAATTTAAATACCCTTAACTCTACCCATATTATATATTCGAGTCTAATTAAGGGGTTTGCGAGTCAAGTAACCGGTTTCAAGGGTCCGACCCTTATCTTGCTCACCCCTTATTAAAAGTGTTCATATATATATATATATATATATATATTGTTTGTTACATTACAAATGTCTACTTTTAAGATTTTCAAGTTTACCTTTAAACACACACTAGCATTAATAAACAATATTGATGAACCCAATTTTTAAGGGCATAATTGTCATTTGGTAAACAAAAAAGGTAATCATTCAATCTAATCTGAACCTTGTGTTTTTCAAACCATGACACTTTAAGAGAGACGGAGGGAGTACTATAATAAAGCAAAATCAGGTATTCACATGACCTTCAACTAGCATATCCATATAGATTTCCAACTCATCCAATTTTCATCTACAGAATTTCCACATATTTAACAAATTAATTTAAATTCGAATTTGAACTTTAATGAGCTGTGATCCCACCATAGAATTGTAGTTTTTAATACTTTCTAAAATTTTTATGGGAATTTATTGTAGGTTCTTATGAAGTTTTTCATCATTCAAATTATTAATATTCCAATTATATTAAGGAGGACATTTTGCCCATGAATTTCATAAAATTTTCGACAATCACAGTGTTTAACAATAACAACTTTTCTTTTACATGTTTTACTCATCGAAATTAACCCACAATTAAATCTTTTCAAACTTATTTTATTTCCCTTTTATATGATCATCATTATTGTAGCAATTTTTTTCTCATGCCCGTTAATTCTGTATTTCAATGGTTTTTATATATATATATAAAATTCCTCATTCATAACCATTTGTACCTATCATTTTTGTAAATATTGTGGTTCTGCATAAAACAAGGTAGATAATTATTTTTTTATAATGAGGTTCTAAATCTCTACTTTACTTTTTTGTTTTCTTCTGAAATTGATGTTTGTGGAGTTATATAATTTCATAATGAAACATATATATTTCTCACATGTTTCATACACATGTATTTAAAGATAACATATTCTTTGGGTTTCTTTGTCTTTTTGCTGGATTTATATAAATTTGTTGATTAATTTTTTTTAATTTGACACTTATTATTTTGGGCGATTCCAATAGAAGGAGAAAGCCAACTTTTTGGCAGCACTTATTATTATTTTTTTTAATTTATGTTTCCTTCGATTAGTCACATTTTGAGCAGTCTATATTGTGGAGATGCTGATTCCTTATAGTTTGTTAGCATGTGTTTACGGGGAAAATAAAGCCACTTGGATACCAAAAACAGTATTATTGTCAGAAATTTTAATTTATATATTATTTTTTAATTTTACTGAGTTTTTCTACTAGAATTTAAATGAATGAAACCAAATTGATAACTTGGCAGTGTGAAATGTTGTATTTGTATTTGAATGACACATTGATGGCGTATGCATACATTATCTGTTTTATAATATTTGAATGACATTTTATAATTAGTTTTTGATTTTTAAAGATACCGGGTGCAAAGTTATTAGTGTCATAAATGTTTTTTTAACTAAAATTTGAATTAAAATAACTGCGTAATATTTTATAGTTCAAGTAAATTATCATTTTTCTTAATAAATATGATAGTCACTATTTTGGTAGTTTACTAATACATTAATGTCAGTGAGATATTACTAATTATTAAAAAAAAATAATAGTTTTGTTATGAGCGATTAATGTCGGTGAGATATTACTAATATTGAAATCTAATATCGTATTCATTATTCAACATGCATGCTGGCTTTTCAATGGGTGTGAATCGTTTGCAATGGTGAAACGAATATGTGCGCACATGATCAAATATGTATGAGACATTCTTAAAAGACAAAGTGATATATATAACATGACTATCTTGCACAACATATATTTATTAATAGAAATAATATATATAGTTACATGATATCATTATATATATCTTATATTATTTACCAGTATATTAGGAGATATTGTTTCTAAGGTTAAAACATTGTAATATACCTTTTATACAGCTCTTTACGTTGCACTGACTGTACCAGTGCTACTACATCTCATAATAGAAAATAGTTTATAAAATAGTTTCATACTATTTTTTCCAAAATATTCAAGAGAACTTATTGTTATTTTGAGGTACTATTCACATTTTCGTGGTGGAACAACACCATTTTGCATACGTGTACATGAAGCTGCAATCCGGTGACACACTCACACATGTCAACCAGTTACAGCTCAGATCATGTGACAGCAAGTGCAGCTAGTGCCACCCAAACCCAACTAACTACACACATTCTCCGTTCTCACTTGTAACAGATTCCTGGATACAGTTAAACTTTGTAAACCGCGCGTTGCAATGGTATCGGTGGTGTTACTGTTGGTTCCAGGCCCCAAATACACACTCGCAATTATGTATGTAATGTAAATGAACAGAAGGTTTGCAAGAGTTGTTTCGAATGAGAAAAAGGTTGTATATAATTCAATGAACATAAGAGGCTTTAAATAGCCATACATAATACAAAACGTGGGCATACTAAAAACAATAAAATACTATATTAACCTAAAGAATCGGAAAATAATAGACTAATTCCTCTTACACCACATGCACCTATCATTCACCAACGTGCACCTTATGAATCGGCCAAACCATTTACCCATTCTCCATTTATTCAACTTGTAGAGAAAGCAACAAACTGATCAATTAAATGACCCGCAAACCTACTATTTCTTTTGCTACTTAACCATTTGACACGTGACCCGATAACGTGCCGACGCATGGCCCGTTAACGAACCGATTAATCCAACAGTTACGAGCCCACATTTTGTGTGTGTGACACATATTGTCTTGTTTAATAAGGAGCCCGATCGATCACGGTGTATGTTCATAAAATAATAACAATAAACGAGCTGAATTAACCTGGGCCATGGTGTAAAAAATAACAAAATTCTCTCTCTCAATATCTCTCTCTGTATATATGGAGAAGATGAAAAGAAAACTCATCCTTAGAAAGAAAACTTAAAATCTTCTAAAGAATTAATTTTAATTAAGGGGCATTTACATATATCCCATTGCTAAGTTCCTTTATTACATATTTACCCACCTCTTAAAAATTAATTACATATTTCCTCATTCTAAACCACATATATTACATATCTCCCTATTTCATTAAAATTTTCTCATTAATTGACTATCTTACCCTTAATTGTTTATAGGACATATAATTGTTTATTGTACATATACTATACTTGATTAAAATTTATTGTACATATATTACATATCTCCCTATTTCATTAAAATTTTCTCATTAATTGACTATCTTACCCTTAATTGTTTATAGGACATATAATTGTTTATTGTATATATACTATACTTGATGCTTAAATGCTTAAATATATTAAACAAGAAATTGAAGTTTCCTGTATGGTTTGGAGGAAGAAGCAACAATAGCCATGTCGGAAATCCAAGAGTCTAAGTAACCAATACATACTAACAATAATTACCGTTTCATCATCTTAAACTACCCTACATCATTGATGCTTTCATCAATCAAACCATTTCAGATTTCTACACTACGTGAATATTGACCTTCAGCCACACGAAAAAGGTGTGGTCGTAGGCCTTTAGCCACACACATTTGGTTCAGGTCATATGTAGCCAAAGGTCGCGACACCGTGGGTATGATATGGCCACACACAGTTTTTGGTGGCCTTATGTGGTAATAAGTGTGGCTAAAGGGTACAGGCATTAGTTGCTGGCCATCAAGAAGCCTCTCCAATAAGTGTGGCTAAACGGTAGAAAATGACCACATGAGTATTTACTATGAGTGACCATTGCACGTATATAGCCACATGAATTAATGTTTCAGCCACATGAATTTTATAATAATGTGACCAATAGGGTTGTGTTAAGCATGCATTGTGACATATACCGTGTGGATATAGCAAAGCAATGGCTACTTAAATTTAATAAAAGTGTGGCTAATTATATTATATAGACACTGGATATTACATTAAAAGTGGCTAAATATATTTACTTGCCACTCAAAAACTCCTTTGTAAATGGCCACTTAAATTTAATAATAGTGTGGCTAATTATATTATATAGACACTGGATATTACATTTAAAGTGGCTAAATATATTTACTTGCCACTCAAAAACTCCTTTGTAGATTATAGTATGGCCATTGTCTTACCGTTTGTCACACAAAATGTTTTTTCCTAATATAAAGTGTGGCTATTGTAAAACTTTTCGTCACACATAGTGAAGTACTGTGTGGCTAATCATAACTTATAGACACTGGAGGTTATTGTAAATGTGGCTAAAAATGTGAACTTGCTAGTCAAAAACTCTTTTGTCGTTTGTGGTGTGGCCATTGTCTTACCGTTTGTCACACATAATGCTTTTCCTAATTTAAAGTGTGGCTATTGTCAAACTTTTTGTCACACATAGTGAGGTACTGTGTGGCTAATAATATCATATAGACACTAAAGGTTGTTTTCAATGTGGCTAAAAATGTGAAGTTGCCACTCAAACACTCTTTTGTGGTGTGGCCATTGTCTTACCGTTTGTCACACATACTGCTTTTCCTAATTTAAAGTATGGCTATTATCAAACTTTTCGTCACACATAGTGAGGTACTGTGTGGCTAATAATATCATATAGACACTGGAGGTTGTTGTCAATGTGGCTAAAAATGTGAAGTTGCCACTCAAACACTCTTTTGTGGTGTGACCATTGTCTTTACCGTTTGTCACACATAATGCTTTTCCTAATTTAAAGTGTGGCTATTATCAAACTTTTCGTCACACATAGTGAGGTACTGTGTGGTTGATAATATCATATAGACACTGGAGGTTGTTGTCAATATGGCTAAAAATGTGAAGTTGCCACTCAAACACTCTTTTGTTGTTTGTGGTGTGGCCATTGTCTTTACCGTTTGTCACACATAATGCTTTTGTAATATAAAGTGTGGCTATTATCATACTTTTCGTCACACAAAAATGTTTATGTTGTGGCTAATGGTCATTTATAGACTCTAATTTTTGTAATTTCAGGTACTTTTGGCCACACCTATTTAATGTGTTCTATGTGGCCAAATTGTGTGTAATTAAGCAATATATAATTATTTTTATTTTTTGTGCAGTAATATAAAACATCTATAAGCAAGCATGACAAAAAAAATTAGAAACAAATTATATTAACAATAATATTCACTTAAGCAAATGTATATGCAAAATATCTTACAAAATACAAAAATAACGACTACCTATATACTAGCTAAGGCGTCGGTTTTCTTGGCACTGCTCCTTGTCTTCTGTTTGGTCACCCGGTCTATCGTTGTGTACTTTGTCTTTGCCTTCTTGCCAGCTCTGTATGGTTCTTTTGAGGATGGGAGTGATGGTAGCTGGAACAACAGAATATGAAAAACAAATATGTATAATTAATGTCGTATTTTGTAATTGAATAGAATAAAATAGTATGCATACATACATACCGAACGTTCGTTTAACTGTTCGTGAACCTTTCGCCGGGAAGTTCGTTTATCTTTGTTCAATTACGTTAGTTTAGATTATAAACAAATGAACATAAACGAACACAAGTGTTCATTTTTTAAACTAAATGAAAAAGAACATAGATATTTGTTCGGTTAAGTTAAAAGGGAACAAACCTCCTGGTCACATAAGATTAGGTGTTCTGGCCAAGCAACAAAAGAACCACGTGCGTTGCCAACAGTCACAATTTCACCTGCCTCACAAGGAATAATTGCTTGTTCCTTTATAACTTCATCAATACTAACTTTATAGCAACCCTCCGGGATTGCTTTTCCATGCAACTGTTGTGGAACCGGTGACCAATAAACTTTACCATTTGCCACCTTGTTACACTTGTCATGCACACACAAACGACAATCATACACCTATAAACCAGCATGTGAAATTAAGATGGCTTAGTTGAAGTCAATATATAAGTATATACCCATGTTGGTGGGAAATTAACAATGTTTCGCATAGTACATACCTTTATTTCAGCAGGTGGGGAAGCTTCATCCGTAGATACATCAACTTTTCTTTTACGGCTTCTCCGTTTTACCTAAAACCATTCAATGAATCAATCAACAATTAAAGGAAAAACTGAAATTGCCAAATACTTACTAATGGTTTTTTCGAGCCGTTACTATCCGGAGTGTGGTGTAGTTGTGTTGATGTTTGGTCAACATTGTTCTCTACAGGCTTCATTGGTAATATAACAGAAATTGGAATTGTTAGGACTTATTAGGTTATAAAATATAAAAACTGAAACTGCCAAATACTTACTGATGTCGCGCTATGGGGATCGACTACCGTTTGGTCAACACTTTTTTTCCACAGACTTGGCCTGCAATTCGGTAAATAGAAAATGAGCACACTTACATTGGAAATGAATTATAAAAAGTATTGAAATTGTCAAATGCTTACTTATGTCGTGATATGGGGAGCGGGTACCGTTTGGTCAACACTTTTTTCCACAGACTTGGCCTGCAATTCGGTAATAGAAAATGAGCACACTCATATTGGAAACGAATTATAAAAAGTACTGAAATTGTCAAATAAGTACTGATGTCGCGATATGGGGAGCGGGTACCGTTTCGACAACTATTTTATCCGCAGACTTGGGCTACAATTAACTTATGCAACATCAGCACACTAACATGGAAAGTTAATTATTAAAACAAATCAATAAAATTATCAAATGGTTACCTGAGAAGCGGATTCTTGTTGCATAGCCTCACCTGAGGTTAAGATGTTTCCCACAGAACTGGCCTACAAATCAATTTATTAGGTTATGGAAAATGAAAAATCACATGGAAAGTTGTAAAAAAACAAAGAAACTGTCAGATACTTACTGGTCCTGGCATTTTATTTTGCGCCACAGCACTAGTACTTTGGTTAGAACCAACCTGGTTGGGAACAGGATTTACCTACGAATTGTGACAAAAACAGTGCCAATTATGTATGTCGAATGCATTAATAATATGTAGCATACGTTACTTACTTGACTTTCCGACATTTGCGGCAACAATCCTTCGAGATGTCTGAACCTGGCCTCAAATGCTAAATGTTCCTTCTCACGGCTTGCTAGCATAGCACTCGTGGATTCAAGTAGAGTCGTCAACCTGTTCAACACTTCATCTCTTTGCACCGCCTCATACTCAAGTTCGGCAATCCGTTGCTTAAACGAGCCTTTTACCCGACTCACACCCCAATATTTACCTGTTGTCAATCCGTACCCAATCCCTTTTAAAAACCCACATTTCTCTTTGCCAAGCACTAAGGTGACGGCATCTGTGCACGGTTCAAGTGCCAGGGCTCCGGAGGCGATCTGCTCCTCATGCTGAGCCTGCAAGAAAACAAATATTATAATACACTTGTAACACGCTTATGTATCCACATAAAATGTTGAGACAAGTTATACAGACTCAAGTTTTTTTGACACCAATATAAGGCAATGAATTGAATTTAACATGATTTAAAAAGTTTAATAATAAAACATACTAATTTGGTTGCCACGCCTTCGACAACATCATTCTTGTATGCACCATCTTTGTCCTCCCTTCCTTTCATCCACATTAATGCACGGCCGGGGATCTCATCCGGTCCAATTTCCTTCATTTTAACCTTGTAAAATATTCAAGAGAAAGCAGCTGACGGTCATGCGTTAGACACATAACCAACAAATCATTGAACTAGAGAGAAAGCAGCTGACGGTGATTACCAGTTCCTCTCGAAGGTAGGTATAACCCCATCGTCCCATGTGATGATCAAAAACATTCTTTGCTCGAGCTCCCTTTGATAAAGCCGATTTTTTCTTCAACCACACATTATAATCATTTCATTATATTTAAACAAAAAACATAAACCATATATAGTCGACCAATCTACGTTTGCAGAGTAGAGGATTTATACCAGGATCAGCTCTGATTGTGTGTAGTCAACGAAGCGATCCCAGTCTTCTTGCCTAATCATCGTCCTGTGTCCCTTGGGTATCGCCTTCAGCTTCAGAGGTTTACCGATGTTCGGCATAATGTATTTGGCATACATTTTTCTTCTGAAATCCCGAAGAAGGTGTCCGAGCCAATTCATCACAGAAGGCCTGTGAGACGCCTCAATCTCAAAATATTTCTGCATAATAAATACAATAAAGGTAAATTACTTCTCAAAATATAAAATGCACAAACAAAAATTAAGAATAACCGTTATTTGTTCCCACAGTTTATCTCTAAGCTCCTTTGTGACCTCCCTCCAACTTAAATGTCTCAAGCCAACTATTTCCCTTACAACATCCCCTAAAAAACTTGCAAACTTTGATCTGTTTTGGCCAATGAACTTACCCAGATTATCAAACTCCACTTTTAGTTTGACACCACCAGAGTTTGCATATTGGGTACGCAGCTTAGGTAACCTCGTCAACCCCCTTGTAGGGTTTTTCGTAGTAGCAAAACTGTTGAGGGGTTCGATAGCCTCCAAACTGTTGAGGGGTTCGATAACCATCGTCCCTATAACCTCGTCTGCTTGACCGTCATCGTCGTTGGCTTCCTCGTTGGAGTAGCCTTAAGTGTCGTCTGATTGAGCGTCGTCGTAGTTGGCTTCCTCATCGGAGTATAAAATATGTTCTTCTTCGATTCTTTCATCTATAAACTTCATCTTCGATTGTTTTTTAATAATTTGGAGTATAAATCACTATCGGTTGATTTGTGGAGTGGAAAATTTTTAATAATTTGAAGTGTAATTTGATTTTTGGAGTGTTAAATGTAATTTGGAGTTTTTGAATATTTAGAGCCAATATTTTGGAGCTTTTTGAGTTTTGCCTCCCTTTTAATTAAGAACCAATAGATTACTAGCTAAAAATAGGCACTTTGACAGAAGATGGTTGGATAAGCGTGTATTGCGTATTAGGATATTTATATATGTTTATGTATATTAGCGTGTTACAAGCGTAATAGTGTTTTTTAACAAAGTGTTTTTTGTTTTATTTTTAGATTTAACCATAACTACCATTCATTAAAAGTTTTCATACAAAGACACCATTACAATACATTCCATGAAACAAAATAAGAGTGAATAACAAAATAGATGATACAAGAAACTATAAAATTAAAGCATTTAAAAGCTAACCAACTAACATTAAACACAATAAACTAAAAAGTGTATCAATACAACCATACATATACAAATAACCAACCAAATCACAAATGTTACAAAATTCACCAAACACGTCACCAAATATTTCCCAAATGTGCCAAACATCACCAAATCAGTAATCAACTTTTGAAACTAACAACGTAGCTTCATTGAAGTCATATTCAAATCTGCACTTATCACCAATCTGTATTTCATTTTCCACCTTGACTTTTTTCCATTTTGGTAACCGATATCTGAATTTCAGGTCCGACAGTTCACCATGAAGTCTCATTTTTTTACGACCTTCGGGATTGACCAAAGTGATTGGCATTCCATCATAGGCATCAATCTTGGTGGCAATGTGACGCGGAAGACGCTGTGAAAAGCAAATTTCAAATATATTTGTAAATACAAAAGAAATTTAAAAATTCAATTTACCAATTTCTTGGTGACGTTCATGTGGAAGACGATTTTAGAGTCATCATCTTGCTCATCAAGATGAATTGGGTTTTGGGAGGAACTACCTTGATTGCTTAATTGATAGTTGAGAAACAGCTGATTTGGACTAGGAGGGATAAATTCTATGCCATCTTCATGAAAGACATTAATATGAAATGTCTTATCTGATATGATTTCAAACACAACAAACGAACCACCTTTCAAGTTGGTTTGTTTAAAAACCTCAATCCATCCATCCTCTAGCCTACAACCCATTCCATCCCAAAGACATGAAACTTTAAACATATATCTATCTGGAGCAATAAGCTCGAAAAGCGAATTCATGTAATTGTCACAAAATTCTTGAATCACATACCACTCAGGGAAATCCTATTAAACATGTTAAGTAAAAGACATTTGAATTTGGAAACAATCATTAACAACAGAAATTAAAACTTACCAAGTAATGGACATGTCGGTTTCTGACTGGAATACATATCATAGTACCGGATTGATCATTTACGTTTCTTTTGAAAGTAAACATATTCAACATAGATCTTGATTTAAGCTTAAAAACAACATATGTTCCAGCTTGTATACAACATTCTCTGATTAATTCAGTCCAACCGGTTCCAAAATAAAAGTCATCAAGTACTTTGATTATAACAACAGAAAACGTTCTACCACTTTGATCATAAATCAAACAACAGCCGGTATTCGATTTCATTTCAGCAAACATTGGTTAAACAACTTTAGGAATGAGCTATAAGTAACACAAAAAATGTTCTTAGAATGTATATGTTGCAAAACTGTAAAATGTTTCATAAAAAAAATTAACCAGATAACAGTAACATACCATCCTACTTATGGAATCACTGTCGATATCTACCAGGAACTTAACTCCATTATTGAGACGTGGCATTTTTATGTTCTTACCACGATAAGCGATGTCTACGAATTACTGTAAAGCGAAGTAGAAGTCGATTTAGGGTTTTGAAGTTAAAAGGGTTTCGAATTTTGGTTTTATTTATTTCTACACATTAAATTATTTATATATTTTGGTTTTTTGTTTTATAACTTTTTAAAAAAATAGTATAAAAACATAGTCTTACTTTTAGTTTTTTTACTAACATTCCGGTATTAAATTTCGTTAAAAGTTGAATTCGTTTAATAAATCGTATTTTTTAAATAAATTTGAAATTTTATCCATTATTGAAATATTATCTTAACCGTTAGTAAGATTTTCTGGATAAGATTTACAACTTCGTAATAAAGAGGCTCATAACATTCTAGTGTTATCATTATTATATGTAGTTTTGTATCATTATCATCTTCTAGGTTATCATCATCACCATATGTGTTATGATGATGATCAACATCATAAAGTTATCATCGTTATCATGTATTATAGTGGTTATCTTCATCATAATCATCGATCACTATCACCATGAAACGGCATCATCATCAGACGTGCGGGTAATCAACGTGGTCATTGTATAGGCTATCGTAGTCGGCGTAGATCATACGGGTAACATATATCTCGCTATCAGTGTCGTCATCATCGTCACACATCTCCATCATCATCATCAGCATCATCATCATCACCCGATTTCCATGTACGGGATGTAGTCAGCATCGTATGGGTTATCGTAAACAAAACACCCAATATTAGCGATCATTGTCGGCACTATCTTATGAATTGTTGTCGTCATCAAACGACATCATCAGTCGTACATGCTACCATCAGTATGACCATCGTATACGTTATCATGGTCGTCGTCGATCATACGGGTTACATGTCATTAAACATCGGTGTCACCATCATCATCAACACACACACACACACACACACACATGTGTGTGTGTGTGTGTGTGCGCGCGCGCGCGCGCGCCTGTGTGGCGTATTGTCATATAGGTACATATAATTGGTCCTCATCATATATACGTGTGATCATCATCATAGACGTCATGCTCGTCGTACGAGCTACAGTCGCCATCGTATGGGTTGGCGTAAGCAAACCGTATATATAGGTTAGCAGCATCAATATGATAACCACCACCAACCCAGGTAGTTATATTAGCATCGTCTCGTCATAATTGGGCCAATCATCATGGTTATCATACGGGATAGCACCATCATTGTCTCATGTATTACATATCCGCAATCATACTACACACCACCGCCCACATTCGCCACAACGACCCCCAACACCAACCACTAACCACACTCTACCACCACCACCCACCATAACACCACCATCCACTAATATTATATATAAATATATACACATTTATTTATACCCATCCACCACCACCACCCACTACCCACCACCACCACCACCCACCCCCACCACCACCACCACCACCGACATCCGCCACCACCACCCACTGCCCACCACCACACATCCACCACCACGAACCACCGCACCTCCGCCACCGTCCACCACCATCATGACCACCTGAACCCACCACCACCCACTAATATTATATATATATATATATATATATATATATATATATTTGCTACTATAAAATACTAACTGTACGATTAAAATTTAAAAGCACGCGCCTTATTTTAAAAGGGTCAAATAACTACCCTCGTAAGTCACTCATCTACTTCTGGAATGTGGATAAGTAAGTCAAAATTCCTAAAAACCGTTGACGATTCGTTTCTACTGTGAAGCACAAGCACAAGCACAAGCTCGAGTGGTTTAATTATTCTGGAACAGAACCAAAATGAAGAACCCTAACTCATCTACTTCTGGAACGGAACCTAGGACGAAGCAAAAGCACGATAGGTCTCAAAATGAAGATGGAACAGGTGTTACTTTATGATTTTTTTAGCGTTTTAGGCTTACTTAATCTTAAAATGTAAGCATTTGTTTGAATCTTCTTATGTATTAATGCGTTTGATAAGCGTGTTGTTATTGTAATACATATCCTTGTTTTTTTAAATCTATGTATAATATTAAAGCATGTTATATGCGTATGATTAGCGTGTTATGGCTTTGGTATGGGAATTTATCATTGTGATGTTTGATAAGAGTTTTCTGTTTCCTTGTGTTTCGTGTTGTTATCCCCTACCCCCGTGTTTTATTGTATGTATGTGATTCAGTTGTCGAAAAAAAACAAGACTGATAAAAGGAAGACTAAAAAAGTTGCTCCGGTGGGGAAAACAAAACATGTTGTGGAAGCAGACTCTGATTCGGACCTTGACACAAAAATCGACAGGTTGTTGTCAAAGCGGAAACAGGTGGAACACAGCACCTCTGACCCGGACTTTCAGCCTCCGAAAAAGAAATCCATTAATGAAAAGAAGCCAGCCGAGAGGGGAAAACCTTTTGTTGAATTTGTAGACAAAAAATTGAAGAATAGGTGTGCACCTTGTAATATTGTTGATGCAGTGAAGGCAATGACCACTGCCCAAAAAACTTGTGTGGAAGAAATGGATTTCGGGTCAATGTTAAGACTTCAAGTAACCCAAACTCCAACAACTTTGGAATATTGGTTGCTCATGAACTATAATAACCGTTTAAATGAATTGAACATTGGGAGCGGTGTTATTAAGATAACACCACAAAAAGTACATGAAGTGTTGGGGATACCAATGGGTAAGATTCCTGTTTTAGACAAGAGTAGACCAAGATTGGGGGAAGATGTTACTACAGATTTGTTCAAAAATCAATTCCCGACAAATTCAAGAATAAGTATAAAGCATGTGAAAGACAAACTGGCTGCGGATCAAGGAGTTGGTGAACTGTTTAAGATTAATTTCCTTGTGTTGTTCAACACTTGTATAGGATTTGTGACAAAATCAACAACATTCAATCAACGATTCATTTCCGCAATTGATAAAACCTCGGTTATTCCAAATATGGACTGGTGCAGCTATGTTATTGAAAACTTGAAAATGACAAAGGAAGAATGGAGAGGTATCAACGATCAATACAACGGTCCGATGACCTTCCTTGTGATGCTTTACACGCATGAATACCAGAAAAATATGGTCCATTTGGGACTCCCATCACAACGCCTGCAGTCAACTACATAACAACAACTACTCTTAATAAGATGGAAAAATACTTGGAGAATAATGGTCCTCCCTTGGAAGAAGATGCTACTGAGGTTGCTGCTGCTGTGACGTTTAGTGTTGACGGGAAAGGGATTGATGTGGCTGCTGCTGCTGTGACCGTTAGTGCTGCCGAGAAGGGACTTGATGAGACTGCTGATGCTGCTGTTGCTGATACTGCTGCTGTGACAGTTAGTGCTGCTGGGAAGAGACTTGATGAGACTGCTGCTGCGGCTGCTGCTGCTACCACTGCTGTGACGGTTAATGCTACCGGTAAGCCTGGAGTTGAAGAAAACACTACAGCTGAGGAGAAACAAGAACATGGTATTAAACTTGTTATTTTCTTCTAAAAAACTCTCATATCTCTTTTCTCTACATGCATTTTATGTAATACAACATTATATGTAATTAAAAAACAGATGGTCAAAGTGCACATGAAACAGATAATGCCGATCAAACAGCTGAACAAGATTTGGATGATTATGTAAGCGATTATTCACCTTTAAGTTTGCAAATGCCTATCTTGCTTGTTGACTATTATTTAACTCCATTACAACTGGCTGGGATAAATTGAAAATGTTTTTGAATTAACAATAACTATATTTTCTTTTTACAGTCTTGGAATAAGGCAATGGATAACAAGTTGAAGAAATTTGATAAAATTTGCTCCGAGATCAACGAGTTAGTCCGTCAAGGAAAGGATAGACATCCATCAAATGAGAATATCTTTGCTAGATGTTGTGAATGGGAAAACAGATTCACTAATAATGTGGTCCCTAAAACACAAGATTCAGATGTTGGTGTTGGTGTTGATGGTCCAGTGGCTGCTCAGAAAGGTATTTGGGCTAAATTAATTATTATTATAATTAAAACGCTCTTAAAACACTTATGCTGTTATTTTAAACTTATTACATCTGTGTGATGCAGTTGATTCAGATGTTGGTGTTGGTGGTCCAGTGGCTGCTCAGAAAGGTATTTGGGCTAAATTAATTATTAGTATAATTAAAACGCTCTTAAAACACTTATGATGTTATGCTAATTAATTATTAGTATAATTAAAACGCTCTTAAAACACTTATGCTTTATGTTTAACAGTTGACACCGGATTGTCAACAAGTGATAGCCCAGATACACTGAACTCTCCATATCTTTTGAGAGAGGTTGACGTATCCACTGGTGTCACGGAAGATGAAGAAATAATTTCAGAGTATATATTTTTTTTGTCTTGGAGACATTTGGGAGGAGGTCTACAAGTCCACTCACACAGAATCGTTCAAGGTGGTCTGTGAAAGCTTCTGTCCTGGCATTTATATAGCCGCCAATGCAATGGATGCATTCAGCTATGTAATGAACTATGAAGAAAAGAAAAAATCCAGCATCACCGTTTAGATTCTTTGCTTCAAGCAATGTGCCGGTACAAATTAATCTATTTTGTTTGCACTATTAGAAAACGCACAAAAAATGCTTTAATCATCTGCATTTTAATTATTATACAGACAAGTGACCATTATTCTGAGTCAAGGGGTTTCACAGACAAAGAAAGACTGGATGTGTTTTCAGACAACATCGAAAGAGAAATGGCAAGGAGTTTAATTCTATCACTCAAGGAGGTTGCTATAGTGCTCGTGCCAATAGTACAACGTGATCATTTCTTTGTGGTTACCTTCAATCTTCAAACAGGAGTGATAGAATTACTTGACAACAGTGCAAATCAAGAAATACCAGCTGATGCAAAGTTTAAAAGCTTAGAAGACAAATCAAAAGCAATTACAGAGAATTTTGAAGAAATATACGGAAAGACTCCTGATATACTGGTAAACATATATATACCTTTAACCCAAAAAACATACATACCTGTTATAAAAATTGTCAAAATACTTAAATTGCTTTCTATTTTGTGTAGAGAAACGTTTTTTGCATGTATCTTAAAACAATCAAACACCCAATTACTCAGCAAATCCAAGTAGCAACAATCAATAGATTGAAGATGAGATGGAGAACAAAAAGTAATGGAATAGATTGTGGTATTTTTGCTATGAGACACATAGAGAAATATGATGGGAAGAGACCATGGGGGTGTAATCTCCAAAAGGAAGGCCCTGAACAAACCAAGACAGAAATACTCTTATCAAGAATGCACTGCTATTCCATGAAAATGACGACACTCGTTTAACCGGAGAAGAGTTGATTGCTGAACTTAAGAAAAGGCAACAAAAAATTTGAATGATTTCAAAACTAACTGCTATGTACTTTAAGATACTTGTTATGGAGATCACTAATCTTCTGTTAACAGTTTGTAATGCACTTTAAGATAATAGTTACATGTTGAATCAATGTTTTAACACAAACGTAAAAATTTTATTATTACTAAAACACACCATCGCAAACATACAAATTTTATTACTACTAATCTCTGGGTGACACACATAAAAACACACCATCACTACATCATAAACACTCATGAAACACCATCACATACTAATCTCTGAGTGACATAAGAAACTTCAACTTCAATTCCATTGAGCATTTCAGTTCAAGAATTGCCTTGCCCAAAAGTTTTAGCTCGTCAAGCTCTCTCTGTCCTACATCAACCATAAACAAAACAGCAAGATCTCGGATAGTACTAGCGGGCATTCGAGTAAGAACTTTTGCAATGACATCCCTGGCATCCAAGCTGTTGCTTTTCTTTACAAATTCTTCAGTAAGAGTTTCCCGACAAGCTTTATCCATTATTAACTAAAATAAATAATTTAAAATTATGTAGGCATATGAGTTTCACAAATGTGGTGTAGGTATATATAACCAAAAGGCTCACATACAAAACAAAAGGGTGTCCCACGCATGGGAAACGCACACGAACGAATAGTAACCCTGTAATAAAAAAACAAAAGGGTGTCCCAAGCTTGGGAAACGCACCGGACGAATAGTAACTGTATTAAAAAAACAAAAGGGTGTCCCACGCTTGGGAAACGCAACAACTTGTCTCATTTGTTTTTGTTTAATCTAGAGATTACTTGCATTTATATCACCTGTCAGAATTACTTGATCACAATTATACGTCACATGTCAAAAATGCCGGGAAAAATATTATGGTAATGATAGCCTACATTAAAGTTAAGCTATATCTTACTAGATCTTACTATATCTTACTACAAATCAAACTTAACTACATTAAGTTTGGTTATTCAATCCCACTAACAGTTTCAGAAAGATAATAAAATTGAATTCTTCTAAGAAAACCGTGAAGGCCATAGTAAAAAACGATGGATTTTCAGAAAGAGAAAGACGACTCTTTGTTGAAGAAAGTCAAAGCGATTAGGGCTACACTCGCTTGGGAAAAAACAAATACCTTCTAATCCTGTAACCTCATGTTGTGGGAAGACAACATTGAGTTTCGAGCAATGGTTGCTGATTATCAGCAACAACAGTCTGAATGCTACGACTCAGTGTGTGAGACCCTGGTTGACACCATAACTACGGTGTCAACCAACATGAGTTTTAAGGAGATGGGGGCGAAGACTCTGGACAAGGCGGAGTGATGGTGATGTTAGCTTTGGTGGTCTTGGTTTTTTTGTGATGTATTGTAATTAATGGTACTTTTTGTATGACATCTGTTGATGAATGGTAAATATGGATTAATGGTTCTCATATTTCTTTGTTAAAAATGTGTGTAATCAATTAGCTTAAAATATGATATATAGTTGTTCAAAAGAGTCAATTACGCTTGCCACACGCTACCGTACAACAACTCCTTTCAATAAAAACTCCTTTTTCACCATGGAAGAAATCTCATCGCGGACCACCACATCCAGTAACAGAAGCAATCGATCTCATGTTTATTGTTTTTGTGGTCAAGAAGCCATTCTAAGAACATCAAGAACCACCAAAAATCCAGGTCGGAAGTTCTACAATTGTGCCACTCAGGTTAGTGAAATTGCAAATAAAGTTGGAATTCATCTATAATTGTTGACCCTAAACTCTATATTTTTTAACTTAGGGAAAAAAATGTGATTTCTTTACATGGTCTGATTGTGTTTCGTCCACAAGATCTGATGTGTGCACAAGATGTACAGACACAATTCCTATCTTGATAAGGGCAAATAAGTCATTAGAGGATCAACTTGCAAGGAGTGTAGCTTCAAGGATTGAATCAGAAAAAAAGTGAAGATATTGTATTTTATTTGCTTGTTGTTGTTTTTAGGGCTTTTAATTAGTTTTGTAATTAAAAGCTAAGAAACTTTGTTATGATTTTAGACAAGCTATTATGATGTATTTTTATGTTTCTGAACGCATTTAAAGGCTTAATGAGTAGTTTAGTTTGAGTGTTTCCAAAATCACGCATTAGAGGTTATTGTAATATTTCATTAAAAAGAGGTTATTATAAAAAATTAATAAAAATATGTTCCCTCTGGAGTTTTGAACCCGCGATATTTGCAATCTATGTTTAATCACAAGCGCCTCAACAGTTTGAGCTACACTCTGAGAACGTAATAGAACCTCTACTAATATTTATATATCGACATTTAGAAGTTTAAAATTTTCATATTTACCCACCAATTAATCGAGTTATCTTCTGGAAGACTCCCAAATCAATTAATATTTATTGAACCAAATACAATCTCCCAAACCCTAATAAATGATCTGCTAGTGTATTTATTGAACTCTCATCAATATGAATCCTACCAAACAGCTTCATTAATCTCAGGTGAGTACCAAACATATTTGCTTTTAGTCGGTTACATTTATTGGCGTTAATTAGTGTATATATATATATATATCATTGATGACACAGTTAATAAAAAAATTCTTGAAAGATGGATAAGTCTTGGATGTCAGTAGGCGACAGGTGCAGTAAAGCATATAAAGATGGTGTTAAGGCATTTCTACATTTTGCAGTTCGTAATTACAAGGAGACATCACCACCGATTTATCTTTCATTTCCATGTGTTCGGTGTGTGAACCACGTATCTCTTAGTGTAGACGATGTAGAACATGACTTGTATAGGTTTGGAATTGATAAGAGTTATACTACTTGGATAAAACATGGAGAAACCGACACCAACATTCCAACTAATGTTAATAATACTGGGTTTGCCTACACCTGCATTCTAACTAATAATGATAATAATACTGGGTTTGTTGACACCAACTTTCCAACAGATGCCTGTGAAACTGTAGAAATGGTAAATGCTACAAAATACAATTTCAAAGGCGACAAGAAGTATCAACAGTTTCTACAACTACTTGTTGACGCTGAGAAGCCCCTATATAAAGGATGTCTTAACTTCACCAAGTTGTCTGCATTAGTACAACTACTCAACTTGAAGAGCAAGCACGGGGTATCTCATAAGTTCGTTGATGAACTTCTGAAATTGTTGAAAAAGATGTTACCTGAAAATAAAGAAATGGTAAATAATATGTATGAGGGCAAAAGGATGATGAAGGCAATGGGCTCAGGATACGAAAAGATACATGTGTGTATCAATGGCTTCATTATTAACTATAAGGATAACAAGGATTTGGAAGCATGTCCAGTTTGTAACAAATCAAGGTGGAAGGTGGATGAGAAGACTAACAAAACTTACATAAACACGTCCGCTAAGGTACTGTGGTACTTTCCCATTATTCCACGATTCAAGCGCCTCTTTCAATCAAAGACCACAACAGAGAATTTAACATGGCACGCCACGAGTACCAATAAACCCGGTGTTTTACGCCACCCATCAGATTCACCAGCATGGAAAGCCATAGATGACAGGTACTCCGATACCATCGGAAGCGATCCAAGAAATCTTCGTCTAGGGATTTGCACTGATGGGGTCGACGTACATAGAGGCAACAGAAACCACAGTGTCTGGCCTGTTTTAGCAGTCATTTACAACCTTCCACCTTGGATGTGTATGAAAAGAAAATTCATCATTCTTTCCTTATTAATATCCGGAGTGCCAGGAAACAATATTGATGTGATTTTACAGCCTTTAATTGATGATCTAGCATCTTTATTTGAGGTTGGGGAGCCAACATATGATGCATATAAACAAGAAATGTTTACACTATGTACATTTGTGTTATGGACGATTAATGATTACCCTGCTCTTGGTACACTATGTGGTAGCCCTTACAGTGGATTCAAAGGTTGTGTGGTGTGTCGGGGCGACACTCAGTGTGTTCGAATTTATCACACAAAGAAGCAGAGTTATGCTGCCCACAGAAGCTATTTATCACATGACCACCCTTTCAGAAAACAAACAAAGACGTTCAACGGTAAAGAGGAGATGAGAACCGCTAAAGAGCCTATGACAGGGGAAGAGATATACGACGAGGTCAAAAACATTGACCATGAATGGGGAAAGGGATCTGAATCCCTAAGTGGGAGTAAGTGGAAAAGGGATAACACAACGCCGCACCAATATTGAAAGAAGATCAACATATGGTACCAACGGCTTAGCTATTGGAAGTATTTACCTGTCCAACACTGTATTGATTTGATGCATGTTGAAAAGAATGTGGCAGAAAGTATTGTCGGGACGTTGCTGAACATTCCCGGTAGGACAAAAGACGGATTGGCAGCTAGAAAGGATTTGGAGTTTTTAGGGATTAAAAAGGAGTTGCAACCGAAAGCAAAAGGCAACAATACAGAACTGCCAGCAGCATGCTTCACATTATCAGCGCAAGAAAAAGACATGTTTCTTGAAACACTGTATAAACTGATGGCTCTACTAGGGTATTGTTCTAACTTCTCTAGTTTGGTGAATCTTAAAGAAAGGAAGCTACAAGGCCTTAAATCACATGATTATCGCATGCTTATGCAACAGTTTCCGCCCCTTGCAATACGGTCCATCATGCCAGAACCAATGAAAAATGCTATAATCAGGCCATTGTAGAAGAGCTTGATAAGATGCAGGAAGAGCAAATAGTTACACTGTGCCTGCTGGAGAAGTACTTTCTGCCATCATTTTTTGATGTCATGGTTCACTTAACCGTGCACCTTGTAAGAGAGATAATATTATGTGGGCCACCATGCTTTCGTTGGATGTATCCCTTTGAAAGGTGTATGAAGGTTATCAAAGGGCATGTGCGAAACAAAACTTATCTAGAAGGGTACATTGCTGAGGAGAACATTGCGGAAGAAACAATCGAGTTTCTGAGCGAATACTAAAAAAATATCAAGAGTACTGTTGGTATTCCACATGATAAGCATGATGATAATGGGGAGACAATTCCTGTCACAGGCGTTAAATCAGTTGAAGTTTCTCCTGATCTTTTCAAGAGAGCACATTTCTATGTGCTGCAGAATACGCCTGGAATAGCGCCGTATATCGAGTAAGTATTACTAACAAATATACTCTAAATTATATATATATATATATATATATATATATATATATATATAAATATATGTATGGTGCAGTTACTGTACGCTAATGCCTTAATGTACGGTAGTTACGCGAGACGTTCAAAGGCAAAAAACAAAGCTAAAAACCTAAAACACTAAGCAAACACACCCAAAATTAATATATACATATATATATATATATAAATATGTATATATATATATATTAATTCACAATATATTATACTCTTACTTGCAGACAACACAAGACCTCTTTGAAAAACCAAATGCCTGGTAAACGACAAGCATTGCTGGAGAAGGAGCATACTTTAAAGTTTGGTGACTGGTTACACGACAAGGTAGATCAATTTATTAAGTCTTCTATAATTTTTAAAATTCTTTTATAGTTTCTGCAATGTAGGTGAAGAATCTAATCCTTGTAATGAAATTCAGGTTGAAAGAGAGCTAGCGGGCTTCCCAGGTTCTGTATCGGAAACCGTAAAGTGGATTGCACACGGAGCACACCGCAACATTTACAAATACGACTCGTACGACATCAACGGTTTTGAATTTCGTACAAAATGTCATGATGGTAGAGTTTACCAGAACAGCGGGGTTGGTGTAGAGGCGGATGCCATGCACATCAAAAAAGACGTGGTGACGTATGGACAAAACTTTTATTTTGGGGTTTTGCAAGAGATATGGGTCCTAGATTATCATACTAAAAGAATTCCGGTCTTCATGTGCCAATGGTTTGACCATAAACATTTCAAACATGATATTCTTGGTTACACGTCGGTCGACCTAAACAAATTTGGCCACAAGGATGATCCGTTCATATTGGCCTCGCAAGCACGCCAGGTGTTTTATGTTCAAGATCAGCTGGATAGAAAAAAGCATGTTGTCCTCATGACTCCACCCAAAAATTATAGGCATTTGTATGACGAGGTCAATGAGGAATTTAGTACGGTAACTTTCCCACATGAGGGTAATACATTGCCACTTGTACTACCAAATTAGCTGCTTCGTAATGAGTCCCCGGATGATTACTGGAAGCCCGGGAAAAAGCCTACAACTATTCGTAATGGAGATTGACACCGATGTCGGGGTTGTCGACCCAGCAGTTATGTTCGTTCGGCTAGTTAGATGTAAATAATGTTTAAATATAGTTGTGATACATGATATCACCATTCTTTACTTTGTACTTATTAATTCAACCTAAAGAAATATTGGTTGTTTTTAATACTATTACTACTTATACGTACATGCCGGTTTGTTGAATTCATTTCATCTTCTGGCTATTTTGGTTAATTGGTGTCAAGTTCAAACATACATCATGTTACATCGATAAAAGTCACAATTGACTTGTAGTGTACCATAGTAAGATCAATAAAGTCATTACACTCATAACTGACTTGTGCTATATCAAAGTTACATTAATACAAAGAAAGCCCAAAAATGCATCATGTTGTCTAGGGTGTTCGGTGACAGTCATCATTTCTCGTCTGATGGTTTTGTTTCTTGCACAACCGCTATTTGGTTATGTTTCAACATACTTTTCAACTGCTGGTTTCCTGCAAAATATTATCATCTCATTTTATAAAAAAAGACCATTATGCCCTTCTTTTCACTAACCTGCATACCAAAATTGTACCCTCCAGACTTTGAAGAAGCCTTTGAACAAATAAAATTCAGTTTTGAAAAACCGTTTCCAAACTCAATGCCATCACCAGTAACCTTAGATTTAAGATTTGGTGATGGCATTGAGTTTTGGAAAGGATTTTATCAAAATCTAAGATCTTTGGGAAGTTTAAGATCTGTGGAATCCTTTGATTTTTTCGGCTTGGCCAAGTTTGGAATTCACATAACATATATAGAAGTGTAATAAATTTCAGTCACCAGTTTTATTGCAGTCATTAAAGTCTCTGTTGTTATATAGTTGCTTGTTGAGTGTATAACACACTATAACTGCATGCTACCTGTCAAAATGGTTTCCACACGCTTTGGAAACGCACAGAAGCTAATTATTTTTGGAAATTAATTATATTTATACCTACTACCTGTCCAAAATCTTGGAAATATATTTATGTAATGATAGCCTACATTAAAGTTAATTATAATAAAAAAACTAGTAAATCACACGCTTTGTACGCTTTTAATACCTGTCAAAAATCTTGGAAATATATTTATGTAATAATAGCCTACATTCAAGTTAATTAAAATAAAAAACTAGTATATCTTACTACTAGTTAATCAAAAATCTTGGAAGCTAATTATTTTTGGAAATTAATTACATTTATATCTACTACCTGTCCAAAATCTTGGAAATATATTTATGTAATGATAGTCTACATTAAAGTTAATTATAATAAAAAAACTAGTAAATCACACGCTTTGTACGCTTTTAATACCTGTAAAAAATCTTGGAAATATGTTTATGTAATAATAGCCTACATTCAAGTTAATTAAAATAAAAAAAACTAGTATATCTTACTAGATACGCAACAAATCAACTGAACTACAATAAATTACTGTCTCAACTACCAAAAATTAAATTTTAGGTCTATTTTGTTATTCAATCACACTAACATCTATTTTAAAGTTAATTAAAAAAAACAACATCCAATACGCTATACATACGCATAAACCAAAATATAATAATAACATTTACAATAATAACTCCTAGTTAATAATATCACGCTTTGGAAACGCTCAAAGCTCTACAGTTAATAATAACATTTACAATAATAACATTCACATAATATAAGTGATTAGGTATTAAAAAAACAGTCATTAAATTTCAGCCACCGGTTATATATATCACGCTTTGGAAACGCTCAATGCTTTACAGTTAATAATAACATTTACAATAATAACATTCACATAATATAAGTGATTATGTATTAATTTTTTTTTAATATGATTAATCAATTCACATAACATATTAATACCAAAATATAATAACATTTACAATAATAACATTTACATTAATATAGAAAACCAAATTACATAAAACTAACTAGCTCCTAGCATCCGACTCCGTCTCAGAATCTACATCGACATCCATCGTAGACCTCCCTGTAGATTCCGTATCCGAATCTACATCCGGATTCTCTTCTGGAGTATGAAAGGGCATGATCCTCTCGTACATGCCATCCGAGGTATAGGTGGAGTCCCTAAGCCTTTGGAGGCGAAGGTTCACCTGACTACAGGATGCCCCATAAACGGACACCGCCTTGAAGTCCTCCAAGTCGTTCAACTCGATGTAGGCCACCTCGATTCCCGGCACTACCATATCAATACTGAAACAATCAGCAGTTGTGTACCCAAGCCACCTAACCATTCGGTTAAGTTGTTGGTACGTGAAGGTGTGAGGGTGGACATAGTCCACATACCTCACCCTTCGATTCCTCCGGACAGCGCCGAAAGAAAAGTGGAATCGTATGGTGAAAAATGTGGGGTCGTAGTAGATGGGGGCATGAGTACCCGTTGCACGTTCGACCCATGATGAAGCCATTATCGGAAATTATAATCGGAAGAAGGGTGGATTGTGATTGTGATTGTGGATTATGATTATGGATTGTGATTGTGATTTGTGGATTGTGATTGTGATTGTGACTGGTATTTAAACACCATCGGAACCCGGCGGTACATCTCCCTGACAATTTGAATTTGGTGGCACAAGAATCTGTAAAGGCAATGATGACGTCGCCACTCGTCAAATCAACGTGTGGCCATTAATTACATTTTTGACACGCTTAAATATATTTTAGTGTGACCATTTATCACTTATAGCCACACATAATAAGTTTATATGTGACAATAAAAAACTTAAAAAAAGTAAAACTAACATACTCTTTGGTCACACAACCTCGTATAAGTGGCCATTAATTACATTTGGACACACTTAAAAATATTTAAGTGTGACCATTTCTCACTTATAGCCACACATAATAAGTGTATCTGTGACAATAAAAAACTTATAAAAAATAAAACTAAGATACTCTTTGGTCACACAACCTCGTCTAAGTGGCCATTAATTACATTTGGTCACACTTAAAAATATTTAAGTGTGACAACTTATCACTTATAGCCACACATAATAAGTGTATCCGTGACAATAAAAAACTTATGAAAAATAAAACTAAACTACTCTTTGGTCACACAACCTCCTATAAGTGGCCATTAATTACATTTGGACACACTTAAAAATATTTAAGTGTGAAAATTTATCACCTATAGTCACACATAATAAGTGTATCCGTGACAATAAAAAACTTAGGAAAAATAAAAGTAAACTAATCTTTGGTCATACAACCTCGTATAAGTGGCCATATATTTTAAGCGTTTTAGCCACATTACTAATAAATACAATGGTTGTTCGTCATATTTCGCCACTTTATTAAGAATGTGGCTAGAAAATGTGACAATAGGTCACACAACGTAATATAAGTGGCTATATCTTTTACCTTTTAGACACATCTCTTATCAATATAGTAGTCGTTTGTCACATTTGGCCACACTATTAAAACATGTGGCTAGTTAAATGTCACAGTTTGTGGCTAATGCGTGTGTTTTTGGTCACATGTATCAAAGATCAAACAAACTATGACTGTAGGTCACATTTCGCCACACGTTTTTATAATGTGGCTAGTTTTTATCACAGTTTTTTTCAAAGTGTGGCAAAAAGTACCTGAGTAGGTATAGAATGGTCACATGAAGAATAATATGTGTGGCCAAAACATTCTGGAAGGTTTTCAAACATGGTCAAAGACCTTTTAGCCACACATTTAAGCCGAAGTGTAGCAAATCGCCCAGACCACATGTGTGGCCGAAGGTCGATATACACGTAGTGCTATGGTTTCAACAAAACTGGCGGTATAAATGGGAAGGAAATTCCGACAACATCTCCGGTTACTGCCTCTGAAAAGCCACCACCACACTCAAAACCCTAGCCCTAATCTTCTCCCCGCCGTTCTCAGCCACCACATTTTGATTCCACCATCTCTAATTTTGATATCCGCATGTGGAACAAGCGTCGTCGGTTAGAGATAGCTGGCAGTGGCGGCGGCGTAGGGTTGCTTGCAGGTGGAATGAAGTAAGGGGTGAGAATGTGAGATGTCTCTATAGGGACCGAACATTCTTTGAATTAGATAAAGAATTACAAAAGGGCAATAGGGTAATTACAAGTGAGATGAGGAAATATGTAATTAACTTTCAAAGGTTGGGAAAATATGTAATAATGCATCTTATTAAGGCGATATATGTAAAAATCCCTTTAATTAAAAATATTCTTTTTTTCAAATTTCCTTTTTTCCATTATTCTTATATTTTGTCACTTTTCACTAGAAAAAAAAGACAAAAAAACGACGTTGTAACGCACATACGTATTAGCGTGCGATCCTGTTGTATTACACATGTGTATTTACTAGTACTGAAAAATACCATTTTATAACGGTTATCTGTGTATTTGAAACGATCTAGATACCGTTATAATTTTTGCGTTGCAAATGATAGAATCTGATATAGAAATGGTTCAACAACCGATGTGAACGTTATATATAGATGACAGTTAACGCTTATTGGTGGTGTCATATCCCAACTTATGGCCTAGAAGTGTGACCATCAGTTGGTATTTGTTTTGTAAATATATCAGAGTTATGGGAAAATTTAGCAGAAAACTTTAAGTTTATAAAATATATTTACATTGAAAATTTACTCGGTAATTGAACACCCGAGTATTCGTTTACAAAACATTGTTTATTGTATTACAAGGATTTCTTTATAAAAACGAGCCATCTTGTAGCGCGCGAATCTATCTTCTTGATGAATCCAATCCTTTCTTTTTCTTACTAACTTACTTACCTGCAATGTGGGGAAAAAAATTATGTCATTTATATGTTGGTGAAACGTTTGACTCTAAAAAATGTTTTAACTACAGTTACAATACAAATATATTTCTTACTAAACTTTGTACCACTGCCCTACACACACAAAAGTTCTCCAAGCCGCGTAGCCCCCACTGAAGAACTAGTTATGGTTGTTAGCCCATGGCCACGTAGCCTTTGCTTGTTTAGGCTAGACAATTATGTTTGGATTCATACTCATGTGTAATTAGTCTGAGTTTCTTTTATTTTCTATCTTGTATTATAACGTTGCAGAGATCACATAATCTTATATACACATTTGACTGACTCTTTAAGACAAACAACCCGTTCATCTTATCGAGTATAAATATGTTTAGACTGTTTATAAATGTTTAACGTATTCATCTGTACCGTCGGTGTTCGTTTGAAAACTTTCTTGATATGGATAAGAATGATGTTAACCTATAAATGAATAGGTTTGTATAAATATCTGGATTGTGTTTCTTGATTAAGTTATAGACCTTTAGGTTTAATTTAACCTTGATAAATTTTTTGTATCTATTTGAAAACACTTGTTTTATTGTGACGTTTGATATATCATGCTTTGGTCTAATATGTTCTAACACGTTGGTGAGTTCTCCAGGTAAGTAAATGGGTCCCGTGGTTGATTGTGATTTATACGAATTACTTTCCTTAGACAAGAAACTCACTAGTAGTGATATTCTCCTTCCAGTTACTACATGTCTGTCAAAATATAGTTTTGTTGACATTACTTCTTCATGAAGTAACGTTTATGAAAATCTTTACGAATGCTTTAAAAATTTCATTCAAGGTTTAAAGTGTGATACCCGGCTAAATAAAAAGTATTATTATATTCCATAAACGAGATTAGGACATGTTTAGGCTGGATTAAGTGAAGACTAAGACCCTTGAGTTAAATATAGTATTTTAAGCTAAGAATGAAGGGAATATATACATTGTAAAACATGTGAGAAGTGATACGAATAAAGAAATTACGGTGATAAATATTTTGTCGATCGGCTGCAACTTTTAACCTGTCTTTGATTTGGAAAATTCTGTCGGAGGTCTCTTGAACAATTTCTGGTCCTGTCAACTGCTTTTCTCCAACTTCTGCCCAACAAAGCGGGGACCGACAGTTTCTCCCGTACAAAGCTTCAAATGGAGCAGCTTTAATACCGGAGTGATAGCTATTATTATAAGAAAACTCAGCTAGTGGTAGATGAGTGTCCCAACTTTTGCCGAAATCGAGAACACATGCTCGCAACATATCCTCAAATGTTTGAATAGTTCTTTCGCTTTGACCATCTGTCTGAAGATGGTAAGCAGTGCTCATATCCAAACGAGTGCCTAAGGATTCCTGCTAAGATTGCCAAAATCGAGAAACAAAACGACCATCTATGTCGGAGATAATCGAAACTGGCACGCCGTGTTTCGCTACGACTTCTTTAAGATAAAGCCTAGTTAGTTTCTCCATATTGTCCTTCTCTCAGATAGGAATGAAGTGTGCAGACTTTGTCAGTCTATCCACTATTACCCAAATGTCATCATGATCTCTGGGGGTACGGGGTAGTTTGGTTACAAAATCCATGGTAATGTTATTCCATTTCCACTCAGGGATTTCGGGTTGTTGTAACAATCCAGATGGCTTTTGGTGTTCAACTTTAACTTTTGAACATGTCAAACACTTGCTGACATAGACAGCTATATCACCTTTCAAATTCGGCCACCAATAAAATTCCCGGAGATCTTTGTACATCTTAGTCGATCCAGGGTGGATTGAATACATGGACTTGTGGGCTTCATCCAACACTAAATTTCACAAATTCCCATATCTTGGTACGCAAATTCGGTCGATCAAATAAAGTGTACCATCAGACTTTGTCACGAATTCGCATTTAAGACCTCGCAATCTTTCTGCTCTCTTATGTTTCGCGGTTTTAAGGCTTCACGTTGAGCATCGCGAATTCGAGTAGTAAGACTCGTGTGAATTGTTAATCCCAAAGCACAAATACGTAAGGGTTTTTCTCTTTCTTTTCTACTCAACGCATCAGCTATAACATTCACTTTACCTCGGTGGTAAAGAATGTCACAGCCGTAATGGTTGAGTAATTCTACCCATCTACGTTGTCTCATATTAAGTTCTTTTTGATCAAATATATGCTGGAGGCTCTTGTGATCAGTGAAGATTGTACATTTAGTACCAGAGAGATAATTCCTCCAGATCTTAAGGGCAAAAACAACAACTCCTAATTCCAAATCCTGTGTAGTGTAATTCTTCTCATGTACCTTCAGCTGTTGGGAAGCATAGGCTATAACTTTGTCTCGTTGCATAAGCACGCAACCAAGACCTAGGCGTGAGGTGTCACAATAGACTACGAACCCATCAGTACCTTCTGGAAGTGACAAGATAGGCGCACTACACAACTTCTACTTAAGCAGCTGAAAAAAAACTGAAATTTCACTCGATTTATCAATTGCCATGAGCAATAAATGCACGATATTTCGTCTAGAATTCGTCACCTATGATTTAGTTATTTTCTTCATTTAGTAACGATAAATAACACACAGTTGGTACTAATATCGTTACTTGGTAGCAAGATTTCGCAGCATAGAATTATAATTAAGTTCCTAAATAGGATTGAATAGTTTGACCTTAAAAATATTATCTCGATTACATTCCAACCTAAATTTAGATCATTAGTTACATGTAACACCCTTGGCAAACACAACATCGTCCCACTCTTAGGCTATCCCACATCGCCGTGGACAAGAGAGATCCTTGGTTCATAAGTAATGTCCTGCCTCTTAACATCACCAACGCGTTTTGGGCTTAGTTGGTTGTGGAGCACATGAAAACTCCACGGTTAAGCGTGCTTAGGTGGAAGTAGTACTATGATGGGTGACCTCCTAGGAAGTCTCCATCTGGGCAACCAAAAACAAATCCGTGAGCTCTTTGTGAGCAGAGCGGACAATATTGGTGGTGTGAGGGGCCGGGGTGTTACATTACATGACACGTGTCATGCTCAATCTTATTCGTATGAGACACTAATTTTGTGATGTTTAACGAATTGAACACTCATTAATTTGGTATCTTTCAATGAATATGTTGGTATAATGTAAAGAGATCCCATCCTTGTTCCTATTAACCACCATTGAATTTACGTTTTCAGTTGTATTGCATATATACACAAATTTTGTCATTCCCTAATAACATCATAGTGTTGACACTTCAACAAACAATGATGGTTGTTGTTGACAGCAGTGGATCAACGTCTTATTTTGTCTACACTTACTTGCAATTAAAGATGAGTATAGTCTCGTAAGACTTAGGCTCGAACACAACAATAATTGTGATTTACTAATGTTCAAACGACAAGTCGACCAATTCCTTAGCCAGAGAAACATTAAGTAATACGGAACGAATGTGTTATTAGTACAATTTTAAAGTTATATTGTGACTTCTACTTCTTAGGAAGTTACGTAATCGAAGAATCATACTCCGAAATATTTTGTACTAACAAATCGTCGTTGTGAAAATTTGAGCACTCTAATGAAAATGTGTGTTTGGTGTGCTTAGATAGAAATAATAAATATATATATTTAAGCACACCCAATCATATGTTAAAGGGTATTATACAATACTTTTGACACTAGAGATTAAATCTTAATCGGATGCTTGTATTGTGAAGTTATATTAAGTTATACCTAGTACTTATGCTATAACAAAGTGTGATAGTAGTTCACACAAAACTCCATGTAGTCAGTTGATCACGTATATTGTAAGGCCCCATTACCGGTGCCTCACATTCGGGCGTTGGATTTACTAATCAACATAGTTCTAATAATCAGAGTTAATAAAAACATTCGCGGAATATAAAAACTTTCAATAAATCATACATATTAATCCATAACTTGACTTAATAAACATATTGTCTTTAAAACATAAATAATAAACATCTTGGTGTTCCGATGCCAGCCTCTTACTCCATGCCAAGTGTCCCCCTCAAGCGAGCTGCCTCATCCTACTCACCTGCGTGCATACTAAAAGTCAGCTACGCTGAGTGAGTTCTAGTTAATCATATATCAAACAATACTTTTATTCATACTTTCATACTTTCATTCATACTCACTTACATTCATATATTACGTTATAAAGAGCATTACGCCCTACATTCCTCGAGTATTATTAGGGCTCGGTACCCTCCTTTCTCGAGTATTATTAGGGCTCGGTACCCTCCTTCCTCGAATATTAGTAGGGTTTAATTCCCTAGTTCTCGAATATTAGTAGGGTTCGATTCCCTCCTTCCTCGAGTATTATTAGGGCTCGGTACCCTCTTCGTAACCATACAACCATACATCATACCTCGAGTATTATTAGGTCTTGCTACCCTCTTCGTGACCATACAACCATACCTTTCCTTTTAACATTCCTTATTTTTCAAACCCGAAAATCCGACCCGTTTTAAATTTTCGTTCATATATATATATATATATATATATATATTATAATTTCATTAATTAATCTCAATTTTCATTTCATTAATCTTATGTGACATTCGTCGTTTTTTTTATTTGCATTTGTATTCGTTAAATCGACCCGTTTGTGGTTCAATGTATTCTTGTCATTCGTTCAAAATTTATATAATATTTACGATGTGTTATGTTATTATATGTATAATCCTATTCTTTCTGTTCAAATAACGAAACGCCGAGATTTAATGTCATTATTTAAACGAGTCGCAAACTAGCCGAGTATAAAATAAAAATAATCCAAAACATCTTAACTTTTATTACAATTATATAACATTGGAAAGTATAAGGTTCAATTTATAAACATTCTTTAAATTTAGTTTTAATATATATTGAAAGATCAGGGGCTAAATGTGAAATATATTTAAAATATAATATTATATAAAAAAACCCAGCCCTCACCCTCCCTAACCCACGCTTTTCCGGCCAGAATCTTCCGGCGACCGAAAACCGGTTCCGGCGAACCAAAATGCTCCACTTCCTCGTCGTTTGACCCGTTTGAATAGTGTAGAATCATTAGAACGTAACGACAAACGATTATTTTCTATTAATAACTAATAACAACAACATTTTAATGGCCAATTAATCCGGATTACCGCTGGAATATTATTAAAATCCAATTAACACCCATTAACACCTTGATGCTCCAATTTTCACTATAAATAGCCCTTAATCCTTCATCTAAACTCGTCTCAATCCTCACTTCAATCTAAAACACACTCTAAAATCTCTAATCAGTTCACCAAAGTTCGTTTTCCGGCGAACTCCGTTCACAATCATTCCGACACAGTTTGAGGTAAACTTTATATGATTTCCACTAGTTTTTAGGCGACTAACAAAAGCCCTAACTATGTTGGGGCAAACATGGAACGGTTTGAACGAATTAAATCTAGGGTTTAATTGAAGAAGATGAAGTTTTTGTTGTATTATTATATAAATATTTGTTTTCACATTTTAATCAAATTACAAGTTGGTCTAGTGTTTAAGCCATCTTTATGTGGTCCAGAGGACCCAGGTTCAAATCCGGGTCATTGCATTTTGATATTTTATTCTTTTAACACACTTTTCTTATATAAAAAAATACCAAAATAAATAATTAAAGATTAAAATAAATCAAATAAAAACTATTTTAAATTAAATAACATTAGTTATAATTTATATTTATTACTTTTCATCTAAAATACCCGACTTTCATTTTCGTAAAGTTTTCGTTAGAAACCCGACTAATATTATATTGAAACTATTAGTTTGTTAAACTTTATAATACGCTAACATATAACTCATAAACGTTATAAATCTCATACCCGTCAAGTTCGTTTAAAACTAGTTTAACTTATATATGTATTTTATACACATTTTTGTCCTCTATACTTTAAAATTCGTTAATGTATTCGTTTGTCAAAATAAAATATTCCGTTAACATCCAAACTCCATAAACATTATACTATTCAAACTTGGTATTAACCTCGTAATATAAAATATCATATTTAATAATTCGTTAAGGCTTCATTATAATACCAAACTTCATAAAATGATGAGAAATACGTAAAAATCCCGACAACCCGATTTATCTACTTTTTTATAAGTTGTTAGTTAATATTGATTTAGAATTTTAATTCTAGTTTGTGTTCAATTGCTTCGATTTCATTTACGCACTTTCGGTTTTTTATTTCAAGTTTGTCTTCAACTTCAAGGTGAGTTTCTCACAACCCTTTTTACGCTTTTACTTTTGGGGGTAACATATATATCCTATCCAAATTACAATTTCATTTATTCATTATTTACAAACTACAATTCTTTACATGGACTTGTGTGTCTATTTGTTTACTTGCTCAAATATTACGTGCTCATGGTTTCCTCATTAAGTATGATCATACGCCCCCCTATGCACTCAGGACCTCGATGTTATGAGTGGAATAGGGACCCCCGATCCGAGTATGTTGGTTGATACCAACGGAAAAGACACTTACTTGCGCTATTATCCGAGTACGTTGGTGCACAATCCCAACTGGAAAGGACTTTACCTGCTCATTTACACTTGTTCATGGAATTGTATGATTTATATATACGTATATCGAAACTTGTGTGAACTCACCAACTATTCATATAGTTGACTTTATTTTATATATATGTTACAGGTACAACTATTAGAGGATGAAACGGAGAAGACACTAGAACTTAGGTTATATTAACAAATGGACAAGTTGTTAATTGTTCTTGTATTTTCCTTGTATTTCTTGTTACAAACTTGTGTACTTGATGTTTAAATTAATTAATGATAATATTGTCACTTAATAGTGTCACATGTGTTTTAGGCAATATGTACGTCACACTCGGGCGTATTCCGCTTTAGCCGGGGTGTTACAGATTTGTATCAAAGCCGTGACTATAAGATAGGACATTAGACGTAGTGTTCTTGTTGGTTATAATTTATTTACTTAATTGTTTAGGTTGCACGATTAGAAATTATGTGAGCCTAATTTGATTGTTCAATGCACCTTATTTGGTTATTATTGATTTGTTTATGCCTCATGTACGCAAATACTATTATACTGATTATTCAATTACTTCAATTACACAAGCACACACAAGTCCAAGGCTTATGCCTAACGCAAAGATTTTCAATTTCAATAATTAGATTTTTGATTTTTGGTTGCCCAATATTTCTTCCTCTTAACAATGGTTCGCTATGGCGGGTATGTAGTAAACTGTAAGGGGGGCGTGCCTGTTTTCCGAAACTCTTGACACCAAGGTTATTGAAACCTAAGGATAAGCAATGCGTATAAATACCAATCAGAAACGGGACCCAGTTGCTTACCTGGATAGTTAGGAAAGAGCATGAAATCTATTAAGCCAAAGCATACCACTTTCAACGCCATATGAATCGCAACTTTAAGTTTTCAAACGCGACCATATTCTCTTTGTGAAAAGAATATGGTTGCACTCCTCTATGTTTTACAGTGTGTTTTAACTGGAAGTCTGTACACGAATACTCAGCTTTCGGTTCGATTTAATTACGCGTTTTTATACGAGAATAGTTAAGTTTTAAAATAAAAAAGTTATGGTGATACATAAATGGTTGAATTTCGATTTGATTACTATATTATTTTATTTATTTACTACGTTTTAGAATTGAAAATTCGAAAGGTCATGGTGATACATGAATGGTCGAATTTCAATTTGATTACCTTATTTCCATATTCATTTACCCTCGTGTTTTAGAAGTAAAAATTTAAAAAGTCATGGTGGTACATGAACACTCGATTTTCAATTCGATTTCACTATTTATTGTTAAGTTTAATACTTCTTCCCTATGATTAATTAATAATTTATGAGGTTTTTGTTTCTTGAGAGGTGAAAACTCATGATGTTTCATGGGAATACCAAGTTCGATTTCAAATTTGTTTCATGCGATTTCTTTTCTTTACTTGTTTTCATTGATGTATCTATTAGTCGTTTTCATACTTACCTCCCAAGTCACGCAAATTCTTCACGTTTCGTATCACACCTTCTCGTTTTCCTAGTTGTCGCACTCAACCGGCGAAATGACAATCCAAGTTATCAAGTAAACAGCCTCCGCAATCCCGATCACCCCACGTTTGACCGCACCTACCTTCGTCGCTGTAGTTAATTCAAATTCAAACCCAACACCATTCTTGGAAATGCAAACTAAACCCAACCGAAAGGCCTCACGCTGAAACACACCCTTTGTACAGTATTGTGTAAATTCCATCACTTTACATCCCCAAAACGTTGATATGCTTCCATCCGTGGTAGATTCAGTTACCACTTAGTGCTAAGACCTACCCAAACACAACGCCGCCAACTGCAAGACCTGTACCTAACCATTTGTCTCAATCACATGTTTAACCTCATGCTTCAAGCCTACTAACATTATGGTGACCTTAGCACACTTGCCATACTTTGGAAGGCCTAACTTGTTTCCGCCATGCAATATCCTAACCCCGCATCTTTTATCGACCTTACACGATTTTCCGGCTTCAATACTTAGATCTTTACCAAACTCATCAAACTCGCCCATATTTTCTTTTGCATATTTTCCTACATTTTATCTCTTTTACTAACACCTCGCGCCTAGTCCCAAATCCTCAATTATTGTTAACTTTCAGTCAAATGGATTTTCTTTAAAAAGAATTTATTATCTCCATTGCTATTATTATTATTACTATTATTATTATTATTATTAAAGTTATTAATATTAATATCACTATTACTACTACTATTGTTATTAGTACCATCACCGTCATCATCATTATTAATATTACGGTAATTATGAATATTATTATTATTGTTAATATTTTTATTATTGTTAATAGTAATATTATTATTACTAGTATCATCGTCACTACTATTAATATAATAACATTTAAAGTAAAATATTTGCTTCAAACAAGTCATAAGCCCTTTTAAGGCTATTTTTTTTCATTCAACAAGTCGGATACCTTGAAAATTATTTCTTTCCTTTCTACCTAGGCCGCGGGCCAAAAGAAAACATTTGTTTTTATGTGAAAGTTTCATAAATTTTGCAAGTCTTTGCGATAGCTAAAAAAAAAACTTTTTGTCTAAATAAATTTTATTTTACAATTAGATTTAAAAGCATCACGATTTACAACCGATTTTCGTAAGATTAAAGTTCTCTTTTCATTCCCCTTCACTAATGCCAATGAGTTTCGGCTAAGAAATCATGGCTCCACCTCCCACGTCAATCTCTCCTACCCCAAATAAACCGACATTTGAGAAGACAAGCGTCACAAGCAAAATTTTTGTTTCTTTAACTTCTCCTTAACGTATTTTTTTTCGGACGTACCCAAAGTGACTTTACATCCACGTCTTTAGATATTGTTTACGAAGTTTATTTTGATTGTTCATCGATCTTTTATCCATATCCGTTTGTAATTTACAAAACGTAAATTCGTACATCATTCTTATTCGCTTTATTAAATCGGTTAACGTTTGATATTTTGAATTCTGTGATCTATGACCAATTTCCCATCAAAGTACCCATTAAGTGGAAATTGGGACTATGAACATGTATGTGTACATAGCTACCAAATAGAAACCGTATTTTTATTCTATTTCTACATTTGAATATATGTGACCGACTCTCTCTTAATAAATTCGTTTACTTTGAACCGGACTGTGTCCCATGTACATGCCGAGTTTATCTGATGTTATATTTTTATACAAATTCTTTTGTTTATTCTTGTATTTCTCTTCAACTAAATGTTTTATTTGAACCATTTTATTGTTCTTGATTTCATCAATCTATGATAAATACTTTATTTTAATTTTGAAGTTCTAATTATATACTTGATAAGCACAAAGTTACTATTGGAAAATTTTCTTTTCACAAATTTGTAAGGCCCCGTTACCGGTAGCCCTACTTTCGTGTTGGATTTACTCATAAACGCAGTTCTAAATATCAGAGTTAATTAAAACATTCGCGGAACATTAAAAACATTCAAACCATTACATTCCATAACCATAATTCTTGTCTTATCGAGCATTCATAGTCATTTAAAAACAAAACATAGTCTTTTAAAATAAAACATCGTAGCAAAATCTTCAGATGCCAGCTTCGTCCAACTCTGCCATGTGTCCTCCTCAAGCTACCTGCCTCATTCTACTCACCTGCGTGCATACTAAAAGTCAGCTACGCTGAGTGAGTTCTAGTTAATCACATAATCATACAATACCTTCTTACATTTCATACTTATCCTCTTAACTTTCTTACATACACACGTAAGTGCATATACTTTCATTCTTACCTTCATACTTCCTTTACATACATAATCATACGTTTTAAAGAGCCTTTCGCCCTATAGCCTCACAGATATTATAAGGGTCTGGTCCCTAACATCACAGATATTATAAGGGTCTGGTTCCTAACATCACAGATATTATTAGGGTCTGGTCCCTTTGTTTCGTGTAACTGTACCATACCTGTTCATACATACTTTCCTTGACAATACGTGCAATCTCCGAAGAGCGTTCACGTACCATCATCATAACATACATACATTATGCATACATCATATATTCATACATACATCATATCTCTCATCATACTTATCAATCATATCTTAACTACCACCTGACGGTTCATGCAATATCCGAAGATCGTTCACGCACCGTCAAGCAATCATCATACATAAATCATACAAGGCATACACTTATCACTTAAGATAAGAGTATTAACTATCACATCGAATATGCACACAGCCCCGAAAACATAACAAGGAAGTGGGGCTAGAAACTCACCTCAAGGCGGTTGCGTTCACCGTTTACGGTTATCCCCTTCTTTAGTTGTGCGCGACTAACTGTATAATAATTATACGTATCAATAACTATCACTACACATATCGTCTTTCTAGTTTAATTATTACCCTCAACGAACGGAGGTCCGGGGGCAGCGCCCCTGGTAGCGGGGTTCTAGGGGCGGCAGCCCGTAGCGGGGTCCAAGGGGCAGAGCCCCTGGCTGGGGTTAAGCTGCCAGGTCAGCTTGGAAAATTTTATTTTCATTATTTCTGATCACATTTTCCATTAGCATTTTGAATCATTGAATAATATGCTACTTAAAAGTTCAAGGGTTTATTTGTAATTAAATCATTCTTTTCTAAGTCCAGGGACTGTAATTGTCATTCAGTTAAACTTCTAATTCGTTATTGGTTCATAGCGAATTGGATTATCCTAGCGAACTGGTTCTTATAACGAACTGAACCCTTAACGAATCAGTCCATTTAGCGAATTGGACCTTCTAATTCGTTATTTCTTTTAACGAACTAACATAACGAATCAAGGGTAATTCGTTACCCTTTTCCCTTAACGAATTGGAGACGAATTATAGACGAACTAGAGCTAGTTCGCTGTGCTCCCTTAAGCGAATCAACTAACGAATCACCTTCAATTCGTTAAGTCCCCATAGCGAATCAACTAACGAATCACCTTCAATTCGTTAAGTCCCCATAGCGAATAAACTAACGAATCACCTTCAGTTCGTTAAGTCCCCATAGCGAACTAGGGTTAGGTCAGGAATGTCAGAACATTCCCTGACATTCCCCCTTAACCTCGTACCACTTTCCGGCGCCGCCTTTCCGGCGCCGCATTGCCAGAAAGCCGCCGGAAAAACGCGATTTCGCCGGAAAAACGGGTTTTAGCTCGTTTTTCACCGTTTTTCGTCCCGTTCAATCCGGATCTGAGCTAGGGTGATTCCTAAGCTCATCATAGGTTCGATTTATACCCGAATCCACCCGGATCTCGTGACTTAAGCGGTTTAATGGTGTCGGCTCGTCGTTTCATGTTTATATCTAACGGATTTAAGCTCAAATAATAAAATACTATCATTACCTCGGGTCGGTTCTAGGTTTCCTTCTTGATATCGGTTTAGAGAGAGAGAACTAGAGAGAGAATCTTAAGTGTGTGTTTTGGGTGGTGTAAGGGATATGTGTAAATGAATTAAATGGAGGATTAAGGGTATATATATTTTTGATCATGGGCTTAAGCCCATGGTCTTTCCTTCATTCCTCCATAACCCAAGTCCATAACCCAAGTCCATTTACCTAACACAAGTCCATCTCGTATTCTATTCACCTAAACCGATAACGACCCGCAATAAAATAAACGAACTTTATTCTATTAATAAAACCGAAATTAGGATGTTACAAAATTTAATCGATTTCAATATTTTAATATTAAAATTTTTGTTTATCCATTTCATTTAAAGTTATTATCAATTTACATGTTTGTAAGATATAATTGTTTATTCATCTTAACGTTGCCATTGGTCACATCGATGTTCTACTGGAGGATTTCATTTTTTTTACATCATGGTATTTTGATACTTAAAAGTTTCGTTCATTTAAGCTATTCTCGAACCCAATGCGTTATCAAGTTACATATTCATATTTCGTTGGTTAAATGCTATGTTTACATGTCACGTTATTTTCGACTCCATTATTTCAATTACATGTTACGATGTTTATAATTCTAAATATTTCATTCTTTAATTTCATTATCTTGTTTATTTTGTTTTCAACATTGTTTACTTGCTTTAGACACGATGATTTTATTTACTTAACTTATTGTTTTTCGCATTGTCCTTGGCCTGAATGGCATATCAATGTGTTTTGTAATATTGTTACCCTTTAAATTTATTATTTTTTATTTTCAACGTTATGTATGAGAATTTTATTATTTATGTAAGGTTTATGTCCTAAGACCACACAATAGAGCAAGTTATATGGACCATCCGACGATAAAGGTAATTATGGGTCGGCACGTAATTAACAAAGTCATCGCATTGAAGATATAATAAGTCCGGTTGTGTGAAATAACTCAGAATTTGGAATGATTTGGAGAACGGGACAAATACAATATGATAAGAGCATGGTCGATACGCCGCCGGTACATCCTATATATAAGTGTCCTTGTCATATTTCCTATTTGTGGCGTTCTTTCGGGTCACTCAAAGATCAGCGCTATTTTATTTTAATATATAAAATTGTTAAAACTTCTAACTACTCCGTGTATTAGTTATTCTCTTTTAAATTTTATTTTTATTTTAATTTCGGGACGAAATTTCAAAAAGTTGTAAGTCCTGTAACATTCGTTATTTTTCAAACCCGAAAATCCGACCCGTTTTAAATTTTCGTCCATATATATATATATATATATTATAATTTCATTAATTAATCTCAATTTTCGTTTCATTAATCTTATGTGAAATTCGTCGTTTTTTTTATTTGCATTTTATTCGTTAAATCGACCCGTTTGTGGTTCAATGTATTCTTGTCATTCGTTCACAATTTATATAATATTTACGATGTTTTAAGTTATTATATGTTTAATCCTATTTTTTTTGTTAAAATAACGAAACCCCGAGATTTAATGATATTATTTAAACGAGTCGCAAACTAGCGGGGTATAATATAAAAATAATCCAAAACATCTTAACTTTTATTACAGTTATATAACATTGGAAATTACAAGATTCAATTTATAAACATTCTTTAAATTCAGTTTTAATATATATTGAAAGATCAGGGGTTAAATGTGAAATATATTTAAAATATAATATTATATAAAAAAAACCCAGCCCTCACCCTCCCTAACCCACGCTTTTCCGGCCAGAATCTTCCGGCGACCGAAAACCGGTTCCGACAAACCGAAACGCTCAATTTCCTCGTCGTTTGACCCGTTTGAATAGTGTAGAATCATTAGAACGTAACGAAAAATGATTATTTTCTATTAAAAACTAACAACAACAACATTTAAATGGTCGATTAATCCGGGTAACCACTGGAATATTATTAAAATCCAATTAACACCCATTAACACCCATTAACACCTAGACGCTCCAATTTTCACTATAAATAGCCCTTAATCCTTCATCTAAACTCTTCTCAATCCTCACTTCAATCTAAAACACACTCTAAAATCTCTAATCAGTTCACCTAAGTTCGTTTTCCGGCGAACTCCGTTCACCATCATTCCGGCACAGTTTGAGGTAAACTTTATATGATTTTCACTTGTTTTTAGGCGACTAACAAAAGCCCTAACTAAGTTGGGGCAAACATGGAACGGTTTTAACGAATTAAATCTAGGGTTTGATTGAAGAAGATGAAGTTTTTGTTGTATTATTATATAAATAATTGTTTTCACATTTTAATCAAATTACAAGTTGGTCTAGTTGTTAAGCCATCTTTATGTGGTCCAGAGGACCCGGGTTCAAATCCGGGTCATGACATTTTGATATTTTATTCTTTTAACACACTTTTCTTTTATAAAAAAAACTAAAATAAATTATTAAAGATTATAATAAATCAAATAAAAACTATTTTAAATTAAATAACATTAGTTATAATTTATATTTATTACTTTTCACCTAAAAAATCCGACTTTCATTTTCGTTAGAAACCCGACTAATACTATATTGAAAACTATTATTTTGATAAACTTTATAATATGCTAACATATTTATTTTCAAGCTAAAATTTCATAACTCATAAACGTTATAAATCTCGTACCCATCAAGTTCGTTTAAAACTAGTTTAACTTATATGTGTATTGTATACACATTTTGGTCTGTTAAACTTTAAAATACGTTAATATATTCGTTTGTCAAAATAAAATATACCTTTAACATCCAAACTCCATACACGTTATACTAATCAAACTTGGTATTAACCTCGTAATATAAAATATTAGATTTAATAATTCGTTAAGATTTCATTATAATATCAAACTTCATAAGATGATGAGAAATACGTAAAAATCCCGACAACCCGATTTATCTACTTTTTTATAAGTTGTTAGTTAATATTGATTTTGAATTTTAATTCTAGTTCGTGAAGTTCAATTGCTTCGGTTTTATTTACGCACTTTCGGTTTTATTTCAAGTTTGTCTTCAACTTCAAGGTGATTTTCTCACACCCCTTTTTACGCTTTTACTTTTGGGGGTAGCATACATATCCTATCCAAATTACAATTTCGTTTATTCATTATTTACAAACAAAAATTCTTTACATGGACTTGTGTGTTTATTTGTTTAATTGCTCAAAGATTACGTGCTCATGGTTTCCTCATTAAGTATGTTCGTACGCCCCCCCTATGCACTCAGGACCTCGATGTTATAAGTAGAATATGGACCCCCGATCCGAGTATGTTGGTTGTTACCAACGGAAAAGACACTTACTTGCGCTATTATCCGAGTACGTTGGTGCGTAATCCCAACTGGAAAGGACTTTACCTGCTCATTTACACTTGTTAATGGAATTGTATGATTTTTATGTATGTATATCAAAACTTGTGTGAACTCACCAACTATTCATATAGTTGACTTTATTTTATATATATATGTTACATGTACAACTATTAGAGGATGAAACGGAGAAGTCACTAGAACTTAGGTTATATTAATAAATGGGCAAGTTGTTAATTGTTCTTGTATTTTCCTTGTATTTCTTGTTACAAACTTGTGTACTTGATGTTTAAATTAATTAATGATAATATTGTCACTTAATAGTGTCACATACTTAATAGTGTCACATGTGTTTTGGGCAATCTGTACGTCACACTCGGGCGTATTCGGCTTTAGCTGGGGTGTTACATCCTTATTTTATTAACTTTATCACATTCATATGTATAAGCATACATATCATACATACATTATACATAGCATTTCAACCAGACTGTACGTGCAATATCCAAAGATCGTTCACGTACCAACAAGCAATCATTCCTACATCTCACATCATCACATAAGGCATACACTTATCACTTAGAATAAATGTATTAACAAACATGCCGAGTATGCACACAGCCCCTAAAACATAACACAGAAATGGGGCTAGAAACTCACCTGGATCCTGTTTCTCTTTCCGTTTATCGTAATTCCCTTCTTTAATTGAGCTCGGCTGACTATTAAACATATCTAAGTTAACTAACTGCATAACTAATTAAGTTGGTATTTTAGTTTACCAACGGGCTTTCTAAGTTGGCCTGTGGTTAAACTTAAGATAATGGCTAGCTCGTTTTAAATTAGATATGGGCTTAGCATTTGTGGACTTAGTTAATTCAGGCCCAACTGTCCACTATCTGGGCCCAACTGGACTCAAGCCCAAAACCTAACAAAGAACTGGGATGGACGAGAACTCCAAGGCAGAGAACAGCGTGGAAATATTATCAAATCAGTGATAAAAAACCACCAACAGCTACTTGAGCTGATAAGGGACCTCAAACTAAGTTGAAAGCTTATGGCAAGGAGTTCTCGGTTACCAAGTTCTCGGCCTTGAGAGTTCTCGGTCAAGAGGGTTCTCGGCCATGAGGGTTCTCGGTCAAGAACAAAGGTTCTCGGTCCATGAGGTTTGACCGAGAACCTTTGTTCTTGACCGAGAACCCTCATGGCCGAGAACCCTCTTGACCGAGAACTCTCAAGGCCGAGAACTTGGTAACCGAGAACTCCTTGGCATAAGCTTTCAACTTAGTTTGAGGTCCCTTATCAGCTCAAGTAGCTGTTGGTGGTTTTTTATCACTGATTTGATAATATTTCCACGCTGTTTATACATTTTCCACCCACTAACCCTCCATTAACAAGATCCATCCCGTTTTGGTCATAAAGCTTAAACCTTTATTGTACTAAAACGTTTTAAGCTAGATCTAGGGTTCATATATGAGCCGTATATAACCTTATATCCATTAAGTTCATTTTAACTATCAAGTTTGCATTTTTATGAAGCTCTAGACCCGATCTACTCTAGGGTCAAGTTTCATAGCAAACCGTTCACAAAAACGTAACCTTTAACGTAAAGAACATACATTTTTGATTTTTCTAGGTTACGGCTAGGTTTTATTATGAACTTGGATCTTGTAGCAAGCTTGAATATCGAGGATAGTTCAAGGATCTTGAAATTCGGGATGTTACATATATGGTAAAGTATATATGCGAACCATGTTCATAAACATAGTCACGACAAACTATATATAGTCACGCCGAATTGTATATAGTGATGTTGAACTATGTGAAAGACTTACCTTCCATATTTGATCCCGATTGCATTCTTGGAAAGCGTTAATGAGCAACAACTCCTTGTCAATCAAAGATAGTGTTAAGGTGTTATCCTTTGTATATTCATCAACTTCATATTCTTTGAATACTGTGCAGTGTTTGCAGCCAGAATATTCTAAGATCTTTAAGTATCATTGTAGCTACGTCTACCAATTCTTTGACCCTACTGTGACATCATTGTTTTCATAATCTATTTGATTCTAGCGTACAATATTTACCAACCTTTCGTGGTAAAGAAATATTAAACGTTTAGGTTCTTCTGTATAATGACATTTAGCATTTATGTAATACTGAATGAATGTTTGTGCTTAAAGTGTAATAGATCCCTTAGACTCTAAGAGATAATCTTAGGATAAAATTCTTTACGACTCGTCATAAAGAGAAGCAATATAAAGAGAAGGTGTTTGCATAAATCACTTTTCAAGATGCGAAACGCACAGAATTGTAGTAATCCGTCTGAAGACCGGCTGCTATCATTTCGGAAAAGACTAACTCAGAAGGATGGTAAATATGGATGCGGACATCGACAAGATAAATTCCTTCTCATGTCAGAGACAAGATTAACCTCAAAGAACCAGTGCTTAAACTAGAGGCAAGATCTGGTAGTTTACTTTGATAGACTTATCAAAGTTGGGGTGTGTGTTTACATAATGAAGTATAGTATGTGCTAATGCACAGCACAGTTGCACTCATAAAGATAACTACTTGACTTGTGATCAAGAGTTAATTAAGGATCTTGATAGAAAAATCCATACCATGATAAGTAGCTAACGTTGTTGTCTCAGGGAAGATAACCATACGTTTAATAAGAGATATTATCATTAATACCGACTAAAGATTTTATTCAAATCCGAAACATGCACCTAGTGACGAAAAAGAATTTGAAAATTTATATAATGGTAAGTTACTTACAAGATTGCAAGTTAAATCAAATCATTAGAATGTTATATCCTCTATGCTCAGTCAAATCTCGAGGACAAGATTCAAATAAGATGGGGAGAATGTGATACCCGGCAAAATAAAAAGTATTATTATATTCCATAAACGAGATTAGGACATGTTTAGGCTGGATTAAGTGAAGACTAAGACCCATAAGTTAAATATAGTATTATAAGCTAAGAATGAAGGGAATATATACATTGTAAAAAATGTGAAAATTCAACCCGACATTAATAAGGTGTCCAGGGGTGAATCCATATGAATATTTTATAGGATCGAAAACCGAGAACATAGGCTAAAACGTGGCTCAATTCGGAGTTATAACGAAGCGGGAAATGCTAATTAGTATTTTCGAACACGGTCGTTAAAGCCCATGTACCGATGAGCTTGTAAAAGTTGATATTATCTCCGGAATTGGGGTTTATTATTTAGATAAAATAAATCAAATAGACACCATAAGTTTGGATGAGTTGTTTTTGGGAAAAACAACTACACTAGTTTTATTAAGTTCGGAGTAACACGGAACCGACACCGGGGTAACGATCATCAATAATTTATTAGCGGAAATAATAAGTTAATGAGACAAATTTAAGTCGATAACAGAATAAGAATAAGTATTTTGATGAAATGTATTTGGAAAATACAATGCCACTCGAAGTAGCAGGTTCGTTGGAGCAAGAAACCGAAACGCTATCGAAAAACTCGTTTAAAACACCGATGCTCGAATGGTAGCTGTTGTTATAGGAGAACTCTGCCATATGTAGATGATTATCCCAACTTCCACCAAAATCTAAAACACAAGCACGTAGCATATCCTCAAGGGTTTGGAGCGTCCTTTCAGACTGTCCATCTGTTTGAGGATGATATGCCGTACTAATGTTCAATCTCGTTCCCATAGCTTCATGGAACTTCTTCTAGAACCTCGAAGTAAACCGTGTATCTCTATCAGACACGATCGTTAACGGTACACCGTGCATAAATACAACCTCTTTTATGAAAAAGCTTGCTAACGTTTCTGACGAGATAGCCTCTCGTATAGGCAGAAAGTGAGCACTCTTGGTCAAACTGTCACACCCTCAAAATCCACAAACGGAGTTTTACCGTCAGAGGGTGTGAACTGGCAGGATCGGAATCATTAGTTATAATCAAACCAAAGAAAAACGTTTAAATGAAAGTAAGTGCGGAAGCGTAAAACCTTAATTCAAAAGTTGCGTCACGCAGGACGACTTAAAACCAAATGTAACTGTTAAAAGTATGTTTGCAAAATAAAAGTGTTTTCATTTAATGCATGCTCCTAAACCGCGCGCCCGCCTCGGCTACCTGAGAATAACATACTAAAAGTGTCAACACAAGGTTGGTGAGTTCACAAGTTAAATAAGATAAATCGTTTAGCGTTTTGCGTAACCTCGTTACGGCGTTTCAGTGTTGCGTAACCCCGTTACGACGTTTAAGTGTTGCGTAACCTCGTTACGACGTTTAAGTGTTGTGTAACCACGTTACAACGTTTAAGTGTTTTGCATTACCAGATAGTGTTATGTCAAATTATATATCGATAGGTAGCTAATCTATACAACAAGTATCGCTAAGTGGTTCGCGACCGAAGCTGACTGTTTATCAAGTGCCCGTCACCAGGTCAATCCAGACCATGGTAAGTGTTAGCCAAAATTACACCCACTCAACCTCCAGTTGAGCTTAACGTCGGGTGGGGTTTGTCAAACCCAGTAGTACTACTCAACAGTGACTCGCTATTCCAAATATTAACCGGTCCGATGTGTGGGACTTCAAATGTTACGTTTGCCGCTTAGCCCTTTACAAGTGATATATAATTTATAACAAAATCTTAAATATGCGTTTATCTCAGAAAATATGTTTATCGGAGTATGTTATCTCCCCCAAGTGGAAAACGTTTGAAAACAGTTCAAAGAGCGGGGTAAGTGAAACTCACTGTTTGCGAAGATTATCCCGATCTAGATCACCAAGTGATGCGCGTCGTAGAAACTCTCTAGCGTTCTAAATAACAAAGAGATTTTCTAAGTATCGGTACGTTTAACGAGTCTCTAGACTCGGCACATAATTCCTATGCACGTAACAGATTTCGTGTTTCGTTTGTGAGTCGTGTGTGACTTACACAAGTAAAATTGTGATACGATACATGAGTGAGCAATTACTTTCGTGTCACGTACTAATAATGTATATCGCTAGCAAATTTCTCCCCGTAAGGGTGATTTGGTCACACACAACAATTAACTAGCAATTATTCCCGTAAGGGCATTTTGGTCAACAAACAAAGACTAACTAACCATTATTCCCCATAAGGGCAATTTGGTCAATTCATGGCAATCAACTAACAACTATTCCCCGCAAGGGTATTTTGGTCAAAATACAACAATTTTATAAAAACTATCATATTTCATGCATTCCTATACAACTCAGCAGCTAGTTTCGTTATGACAGAATTTCTACTTGAAAGATTGCACTAGTTCACCGATCATAACGTCTCAATTAATTCACCAAAAATCACCACAGAAGCATACATATCTTAGGTTTCCATAACATATTTTATCTTATTTTTATTCCACATATTTTTCTTATAATGACCAAAACATTACAGCAAACTTATATCAGTCAGATTCATGCGCAACAGAATGTTATTTACAATTCCCGTTAAACGAAAAATCCAATAAATGCAAGACCACTTGGGTTTGGTTCCTAACTCAGTGAGTCAACTTCCAGAAGTGGAACCAACCCAATTGGTCTCGTAGTTCATGAGATATAACATTTACAACATAACCTAACAGCAGGTCTAACAGCTCAGCTTTGCATCACGTTTTTGTAAAATCATAAAATTATACTTCCACTTATCCAAAAATTACGAATTTATACTTTATAGAAACTAGACTCAACCTAGTTTACTGCAGTATCCACAATCTCAATCAATTTTCACGTTCACACTTCGTTACAGTCAGTTAAACATCGTACATACATTCTGTCCAGAATCTGTTCACATCAAAACTCAACAAAATAACAATCTAACTATCATGCATCCATATAACCCTCTAGACACTATAACTACTATCCATGCATATCAATCACACCATACATACAAGATTAGGGTTTGTGTTTTAACTCAAATCAAAGACAACAATCAATCAAGCAACAACATCAATCTAGTTATCAATCCATTATCCAACTAACAACAATCATATTAATCACATACATACACATGATCGGCCGATTAGGGTTTATACACAACCCATTAAACATCAAAATTAAACAACAAAGAGGTAAGAGGTGATCAAGTATACCTTCCTAGCACCTAGTTCTTGGATTAATCTCTTGGTTTGATGGTTGTGTGAGGGTGTTTGTGGACGGCAGCCGTGAGGTAGATGGAGGGAGAGAGGCCGATCGGGTGGGGGTTTATAGGTTAGGGTTTCATGAATAGGTTATATTTATAATGATACAAGTTACACTCTAGCCCCTAATCTTTCAAGTGTTACATCTCTAGCCTAAACTAGTTGGTTCTTGTTTCTTGTTTAACATTCCACATAACAATCAAGTAACACACATATATCTAACACATAATAATCACATAATTAGTGTTTTGACGTTTGTCGTTTATTTATCAATCGTTCGCGTCAACTCGTTTGCGTTTCGGTGCAAATCCCGAAAGACTACACATGTAGTAAGTGTTAAGCGTCATTTAAACCCTAGTTTAAATGTAATGAAGTGTGCGTTATAGATTCAACGATCTTAAAGTTTGAATTGACGGAGTTGAGTTAACGGGGTTAACCTGAAATTGACGATTGTCACACAAACGGTCCACAATCACCCAGATGGTATCATGATGTTTGGCGGTACGAGGTAGCTTAGTTATGAAATCCATGGTCATGCGTTCCCATTTCCATTCAGGTATCTCAAGCGGTTGCATTTTTCCATAAGGCTTCTGATGTTCGGCTTTGACTTGTAAACAAGTTAACCACTTACTAACATAATTCACCACTTCATTCTTCATTCCTGGCCACCAGTAGTCTCTTTTCATATCTTGGTACATTTTGTTGGATCCTGGATGAATTGAATATCTTGACTTATGAGCTTCCTCTAAGATTTGACCTCTAAGATCTCCATGGCGTGGGATCCACATGCGGTCAAATCTTGTCTTAACACCATGAGTATTTTCGATTAACTCATCTTGCTGGACGTAAACTCTCTCTTTCTTCAGTAACCCTTCATCTACAAACACCTTAGTCTGCACCTTGATAATTTCTTCAAAAAGACTTGAGTTCATAATCAGCTGGTATGACTTCACTGTTGCAAGGACTTCCTCATTCTTACGACTTAGCGCGTCGGCGACCACATTAGCTTTACCGGGATAGTATTTAATGTCGCAGTCGTAATCCTTAATCAACTTCAACCACCTCCTCTGTCTCATGTTCAACTCCTTTTGCTCGAAGAAGTATTTTAGACTCTTATGATTGGTGTAAATGATACACTTGGTACCATACAGGTAATGCCCCCATATATTAAAAGCGCCCACTACCGCCGCTAGCTCTAAATCATGCGTCGGATAAGTACTCTCATGGACTTTCAACTGTCTAGACGGGTAAGCTATCACTTTTCTTCGTTGCATCAACACACAACCTAACCCACGATGCGAAGCATCAGTGCAAACAACCAAGTCCTCGTCACCATCGATTAAAGCCCTTTGGAGCTTGCATGAGTCTCTTCTTTAACTTTTGAAAAGATTCTTCTTGGAACTTTCCCCAACTGAATACTATCATCTTTCTGGTCATACCGGTAAACGGTGAGGCTATCATGGAGAAACCTTCGATGAATCTCCTATAGTAGCCAGCTAACCCTATGAAGCTTCGTATGTCAGACGGATTCTGCGGAGTCTTCCAATTTGTTATCGCTTCGATCTTTGCAGGGTCCACGGTAATCCCTTCGGGGTTTATCACGTGACCTAGAAATTGCACTTCTCTTAACCAGAACGCGCATTTCGAAAAATTAGCATATAACTTCTCTTTCTTCAGAGTCTCCAATACCTCTCTCAAATGCTCAGCATGATCAATCTCGTTCTTTGAATAAATCAATATATCATCAATAAAGACGATTACCGACTTATCCAACATCGGCGACACACCCTATTCATCATGTCCATAAATGTTACAGGAGCATTCTTTAGACCGAATGACATTACGAGAAACTCGTAGTGTCCATACCGCGTCCGAAACGTTGTCTTAGGTATTCTGCCTCTTTCACTTTCGGCTGATGATAGCCTGATCTGAGATCTATCTGGGAGAACCAACTTGAACCTTGTAGTTGGTCGAACAGATCATCAATCCTTGGTAAAGGATACCTATTCTTCACTGTAAGCTTATTCAACTCGCGGTAGTCTATGCACATTCTCATACTTTCATCCTTCTTCTTCACAAATAGCACTGGTGCGCCCCACGGGGAAACACTTGGTCTAATAAAACCCTTGTCGAGGAGTTCTTGCAGTTGAGACATCAATTCTCTCATCTCGGACGGCGCTAGGAGGTAAGGCGCTTTCGCGACGGGTTAGGCTCTTGGTACTAAATCTATCTGGAATTCTCTCTCGCTCTGGTGGCAACCCTTGAAGATCCTCTGGGAATACTTCTGGGTAGTCGCGCACGATGGGAAAATCTTTCATTTCTTTCGTCTCGGCCGTAGCGTTGACAACATACGCCAGGTAGGCACCGCACCCTCGCCTTAACAAGCCTTCGACTTTTATCATCGAAATGACATTAAGCCCAGAACTTTCCTTATCACCATAAACCATCACCGCACTACCATACAAGGACCTTAACCTTATTATCCTACTCTTACATACTATCTAAGATTCATACTCAAACAGCCAATCCATTCCCAAAACCACATCGAACCCTCCTAAGGTCATAACGTACAAGGTAACAGGGAACTCATGTCCCTCTAACTCTATCTTACAGTCCTTAACCATTTTCATGATTTTAACCGAAGTGTCACTAGCGGTTTCTACTATAAAAGTTTCAGACACTTGGCAACATTTCATTTTTGCTAATTTACTAAAGGGCGTAGCTACGAAACTTTTGTTCGCACCCGAATCGAATAATACTGAAGCGGAAATATTGTTTACTAGAAACGTACCTGTGACGACATCGGGAATCTGCTTGGCTTGTTCTTGGGTCAGCATCTAAGCCCTGGTTCTTGGCCTAGCTTGTTTAGTATCCTTCTATCCATTTCCTCCGGCTTCGCCCTCAGTGCACTCCCTAGCCAAGTGACCCGTCTTGCCGCACTTGAAACATGCGGGCTTAGCATGTCAATCCTGAGCAAAATGCCCCACCTTACCACATTTGTAACAAGCATTAGACCCTACTCTGCACTCCCCCGCATGCATCTTTCCACACTTATAACAAACGTCAGAACCCTTACTCTACCTGCACTCACCAATGTGTGCTTTGCCACAAGTCTTGCACGACCTGTTCTCCAATACCTTTTGTTTCTTATATTTTGAGTTCCACAACTGAGTACTGGGTCGTTTAACAGGATTGACCCACTTTTTATCCTTCTTTTCTCCTTCCCCCACAACATCATCCGCAGCCAGGTCGGCATAAAACATCTCTACGAGTTCGACAGCAGAGTCAAAAGTAGCAGGTTTACTCGTCCTGACTAGCATGCGGACTTTTTGCGGCAACCCTCTCACATAGCAGTTGATTCTTTTAGCCTCAGTGTTGACCATATCGGGTACCAACCTAGACATTCGGTTGAACTTGGTGGTATACTCACGATGTGTCATCGTTCCAGCTTTCAAGTTCAGGAACTTCATCTCCGCCCTCTCAACCTCGGCGCCAGCACATAATTTCTTCGTAACCAGTTCTTTCAGATCCTCCCACTTCATAGCCTTGATTTCCTCCGGACTCTTCCTCTGCTCAACCGATTCCCACCAATACATTGCTTCTTCACCGAATGACTGAGTAGCGTAACCCATAGCTTGGTCGGGACGTCACTCGCTAATGCGGATAATTTTATCCATGGCGGTTATCCATTGAAGAGTAGCGATTACGTCTCCCAAACCAGTCAGCTTCGGCAGGTCACATCCTTTGAAGGACTTGTAGTTGCACCCACCTCGGCCTCTTTTCTTGTCACCGGCTTTCACAGACTTAACCCCACTCGAGGCCTCCCTCTCTTCTTCCTCATCTCTCCTACCATCACCTCTTGCCACTCTAGCAGTTCTTTCATGGCTTCCAGTAGACCCTCCAAGAGTAATATTCTTCACAGCAGTGGCTACAGCTTGAACAGTAGCTGCTTGAATTGCGGGATCCAGTTGAACCCCTTTGTTGTTGTTCGGGTCTCTTCCAACTACGCTCCCTTCATCTCCGGTGTTGGAAGTTGTTTCAACCGAAGGTTGTTGGGCACGACGAGGCCTACCACGACGTCCAGTGCGACCTCCAGCTCTCACAATTCCTCCATCTCCCACGTTTCATCCCGTTCCAGCAATCGTATTCTAAAAGGGAAAACACAAACATCATTACTCAAGGAACTATTTAGTACAAGGATAGTAGGCTAACAGGTAATAATAGTGGCTAGCTGTGATTAGCTGAGCACGTTACTTTCCGTGTCCTATACACTTCCCTTTATGAGTCTATTTGTGCTGGTTCTACTTTAAACAGTTAGTCAATCAAAACAATCAATTAATCCTATCCCCATTGTTCACATATCCTTTCTTTATCATTTAACTTACATAATTTAATCATACATCTTACATTTTCTGAGCTTGCTTGAGCGACACATGGCATTCTTGAACTAGCATTTTCTTCCTTTTCTTACTTAAATCTCATTCTCTGTTCGAGTCTAAGCATGTAGGATGCTTAAATCTCTCGAAGTTTACTCTGATACCAACTTGTAAGGCCCCGTTACCGGTGCCTCTGATGTGGTGGAAACAATCAATTAAATATTAACTAAATTAAACAAGTAATAAAAACTAGACTTAAGACTCAACTAAACAAAACACCAGCAAGTGAACCGATCAATTGTACTAAGCTAAGTAAGTCCGGAATATCAAACCCATATGACTCTATAAATTACGTAAATTAGCTAATTAGACTCGACTTACGACACGACTATTTATTATTAATGTTTTAAGGGGGGGTTTAAACTAGGATTTAACTAAGAAAGTAAATAAACAAGCAAACGAGAAACAAGAAATTAAACACAAGATCGAAACCAATCAGAGAAGGAATCTACCTAGGTAAGAATCCCATGTATCAACAATCATCAAGCAATGGACAAATAACATGATTATGGAAATTGATTTCTAAACGTATTCATCTAACAAACCCAAAGGACCATTGACTGAATCAAACGAAATCCCAAAGAATGAATATTAGATTATTAAGCAATCAGTTATATTGATTTCCTCATGGTTATCAAATAGGGTTAATTAATAGTATCTAAAGCAAGCAATCTCACGAAACACTAAACCATAGATAACTTGATAAACTTAACATGACATCATGAACATGGATCAACACACTGAGCAAGAATATTGTCACTAACTATCCTAGCATGCAATTGACCAAGACACACGAATAAATCCTCACCTTACAGCTATCGGAATTTAGCAGAACATTCAAAACCCTAACCAACTATCAACAAGCTTCTATGATCTAATGGGCCCATTCAATCACAATAATCAAAACACCAAGTAATGATTAAACATAAACCCTAAATCTAAAGAACACAATCAAAAGATTAAAGATCTATGTGAAGCTATAAATAACAATCAATCAAGATAATAAACATTCATATGCATCATGAAAGAAAAATCAAGTCTTTTACTATTAAATCAACAAACCATAATTAAAGCATAAGTCCAAAGCAAGAATCAAGTCTCAAACATGTTCATCAAACCTAGGTAGACATGAAGTCTAGCCTAGCATCATTATTAAAAACAATACTAAACAAGTCTTAAAAACAAAGAGGAAAGATATGATAAATAATGAACAAAGAACAAAAATTAGAGCGATAAAACCCTTTGCGATTGATCCTTGAACACCCGGATGAAAGCTTGATGATCCTCCTTGATTCCTAGCCTCAAAACCTTCACAAACCCTTGGAAAATCAGCTCCAATAGTTGTTAGATTCGGCTAGGTTTGCAAAAAGATGTTTATATAACGAAAATCGGGCTTGGGCTTGCAATTTTTGGCTGACCAGAAGGCCTAGGCGCCCCGCAACAAGAAAGGCCTTTTGCCTTAGCGCGGCGCGGCTTGCTTTTTTAGGAGATCCGGATTTTTTTATTATTTCTTGATTATTCTTGTTAAATCTTGATAATATTCATTCTTGAACTCCAAGTAACTAAAAGAATCTTCTAGAACTTGCTTCCCTTTCTTCTCCAAGCCACCATATATATGAAAACATAACAAAACATTAGTGAAGCAATCACGTAACCGTTTGACGAACAAAACGAACATAAGCTCCGCATGAAATGATAGAAAGAATTAAGTTTAATCATGCAAGATACCAAAAGAGTTAAAACACGATAAATATATAAAACTTGACTCAAAACCTTAAATAATAAAAGATAAACCAAAACACGAACTAAAACGAACTCAAAACATTAAATAAACATAACTTTACAAGGGATCCAAGATGTATAAATAGACGTATATCAAATATCCCCACACTTACTCTTTTTTCGTCCCTGAAAAAGTCTTATGCAGTTGGATCAGAATCGAAAATTACAGTCTAACAAACATATAGGTTAATTTTTAAAGCTTAGAAGAACGCAAAAACCGCGATCACCGATATTGTTGTCCACTTAAACCCATGCCTTAATCTTTACCGGGACAAATAAGATCCGACAATTTTAGTACTCAGTGGTTTACACAATTAAGACCCGCTTATTTTCAGCTTTTACCGGACCAGACCACCCCAACTTGACTTAAACCTCAAAATTAGCAGAATTAAAACTTTTGTTGCTCTATTTTTTAATGAATAGTTAAGACGATCAAGGGTATTGTTTATCCACCTAAGCTTAAGCATCAAAGTCTACCATGCAGCCACTAGATACGATTAAGGTACAATTAATTAATAGCTAGTGTTCCCCACAACATGACATACCCCCGTTATCAAGCAATACCCCGAAACCATCACCATAGGTGAATATGCAAAATTTCATCTGTAAGGTTTACATGTAGCGTGTCCCTTGTGGTCCGTTTCTTAATGGTAATGAGACGCGAGCAATAGGACCCCACATGGCTAACAGCGTGGATGATCAAGTCTGTAGTGTATTTGTACTTTTGTACTCTTGCGATCATGTTTATAGACTTATAAGGGTTTGCTCTTTTTAGTTTAATTTTAAATACTCACAACCCCACTTAGGAATTGTGAATACCCAGATGAAAAGATTACATACAGACCCATGGTCTCCGGACCCAAAGCATCCCATACATGATTTAAGGTTATAAAACTATACGCCGATGGGGTGTAAAACTCTAAACTAGCAGTTTAAGATTTATATCACAGGCTACACGGCATACTCTAACGTTAAACCTACCCAAGCATCATATGATAACGTATTCAAATTTTAAAACTCATAATATTTCCACTCATAATATTCAAATTTTAGGCTGGATTAAGTGAAGACTAAGACCCATAAGTTAAATATAGTATTTTAAGCTAAGAATGAAGGGAATATATACATTGTAAAACATGTGAGAAGTGAGACGGAATAAAGAAATTCCGGTGATAAATAACGGAGAAACGAACGTATTCGGTTAAACGTGTGAAAATTCAACCCGACATTAAGAAGGTGTCCAGGGGTGAATCCATTTGAATATTTTATAGGATCGAAAACCGAGATTACAGGCGAAAACGTGGCTCAATTCTGAGTTATAACGAAGCTAGAAAATGCAAATTAGTATTTTCGAACACGGTCGTTAAAGCCCATGTACCGCTGAGCTTGTAAAAGTTGATATTATCTTTGTAATTGAGGTTTATTATTTAGATAAAATAAATCATATAGACACCATAAGTTTGGATGAGTTGTTTTTGGGAAAAACAACTACACTATTCTATTAAGTTCGGAGTAACACGAACCGACACCGGGGGTAACGATCGTCAATAAGTTATTAGAGGAAATAATAAGTTAACGAGAAAAATTTAAGTCGATAACAGAATAAGAATAAGTATTTTGACGAAATGTATTTGGAAAATACAACGCCACTCGAAGTAGCAGGTTCGTTGGAGCAAGAAACCGTAACGCGATCGAAAAACTCGTTTAAAACCGGCACCTATATAAGGAGGGTTACCCCAAAATTCACTCATTATTAACACAAATTTCTGCATTTTAGTGAGACAGAGAGAGAGAGTAGAGAGAGGCTAGAGGATTCTGGCAGGGTGTCCGGCGGCCAGCGGTGGTTCGCGGTGGCCGGTGGTGGTTCAGCGCGGTGGTCCGGTGGCTGCCGAGGCCCGTCTTCTACCCGGAACCATTTTTCGATGTCCTGAACGCGATGGTAATCTCCCATTATTCTAAATCTGAGCTTAAGTTCGTCACAAACTCTTTTTAAAATCTGGACAGATTGTATTAGTCTAGCATGTCCACAAAGATCGGTCTATAACCGAAGATCTAACGGTCCGATCATCTTGATATTTTTACCTAGGGTTCATAACCCATATATAATTATTTTGAACGGTGGAGATGAGGATCAGAGTTTCTTAGGCTAGGTATCTAAACCCATTTTAATGTTCAGCTCGCTGTGCGGATTTTGAAAACGCAGCTCTGAAGAAATGAAGATTCCCGGAGATCTGACCGTCGGACTGAGCTGAAATTTACGGTGAACCTTCCTAACAGATTGATATTTGATTCCACCAAAGAAATTGATGATCAGACGCCTGGATGGTGAGTTATAAGCTTCATAAGTTACTAGTCAAATTTTAGAACGAAAATAGTTTCTTAAAATGAGTTGCATGTAGGTTTTGAGGTATCGTATGGACAATCCGAGACCGGAGAAACCTTCGTGCCGCAAAAAAGAACGCGTCGGTATACCCGGATCACATTGCATGCAGGTTTTGAGCAGATTTATAGACTCGAACCGTACGCGATGAGGTATATCTTTAAGTGTTGAAAAAGATGTATAACAAGAAATTAATATAAATATTGTTATCGAAAATAACTTGGACAAAATGTTGTTAATAATTATTTAGAAAGCCGTTAGATAATATCGAGTGTTAAAAATGGTACAATTGAGACTTGGACGATTTCGTGCGTTTATAAACTCGATATTTGGACTGAAATAGTTTATCCGGATAGTGACCACAATTAATATTAAATATAAATATATACTTTTAGAAAATGTAAATTTTATATAAAATATGAAAACAAAGTTTTTATATTAAGAATATTAATATAACACGTTTCGGTATAAATAGAAATAACGATTATATTATGTTTTGTTAATAAAGTGGTATATAATATATTTGTCAGAATTCAAACACTCGTCTATTAATAAAAGAATATTATACTAAAATAACTATTTATACTTTTATTAAATAACGTCCAAGTATAGTTTCAAAATCATATATTATTTTTACAAAGATGATTTGGAACTATGGTGTTCCAATATATTTATGAGATATTTTAAAACATTCGATTCAGTTACGATTTTTCCTAAACAATAAAAGTTTTTAATTTAGTTATTAAAATTATAATAAATAAGACACGTGAGGATAAATAAATTAAGTTATGATAGGATTCCATTTGTATCTATGTTTATGTGTTAATATACTCGGTATTAAACATAGGAATCCGGTTATCATTTGGATGACTATTAATAAGATCTTAACATTGATTGGCATATTATCACACATAAATGTTATTTGAGCTAAGGCAAAGGTGAGTTTTCTTGTGAATCCCCACTTTTAAATGTTTTAATGATTTTGATTTATAAATGTTTTTTTTTTTTTTTTTTGGGGGGGGGGGGGGGAGTATGTAAAGAAAGGGCTATATATTATACAAATTGTGTTAAATGGGATGAGTCATTATGAAAGGAAAAATAGTTAACCTAGAGAGAAATGGCCTAAAAATATTGGTTGATATATCGAGGCGACGCCCCCCACTCTTCCAGTCGCTCTGGTTGAAAAGGTGGGAATATTTTAATTGTGGTATGTATCAGGTTTATCATATTGATAGTCATACATGTGTTGTACTCTTTGCTCATTTACAACTAGCGCGTTGTGTTTAATAAATATGCTATGTTTGGAAAAATGGAAAATTAAATTCCCATTGATAAGAATGGTGAATAATGAAAATTATCATTGATAAGAATGATGAATAAATGGGTGTAAAGTCGAGAACTGTTACATCGTGGTTTTTAATTGAGAAACTCACCAACATTCGTGTTGACAAAATTATTTTAACATACTTTTCAGGTAAATGAAGAAAATGGATGCTTCGTGAAGGATTCGGGAAAATGCTGTTGTGCGTTTGAATGAATGATAGTTGGACTTGTAATTTAAAATTGAACCGTGCATGTTTGACACATGTAAAACTCTGATATTTAATAAAGTCCAACTAATGGTTCATTATTTTGAATATGATTGGCTGAACAACATCTGTCACCGCCTAAATTAACAAAATTAAGTCTTCCGTTGCCAAGTTAACGATTTTGGGGTGTGACAGACTGTCACACCCCGAAAATCTTATCTTAGCAGCGGAAGACTTAACTAAGTGAATTTCGGGTAATGACAGATGTCGATAGCTAAATCACGAAACAGAACGCTTAAATATATAAAAAGGCTTGTTTATTCATTAGAGTGCACATGTCATATTTTTCATAGTTTATTATTATTACAAGCCTACAGTTCCACATAATCAAAACACACGCGTTCTGGGTTCCATCCCATCCATCCCTCGCGATGCCTTTATATCTCTCATTTACCTGAAAAGTATGTTAAAAATAAATTTGTCAACACGAATGTTGGCGAGTTTCTCAATTTAAAACCGTGTTGTAACAATTCTCGACTTTTACACCCATTTATTTATCATTCTTATCAATGATAGTTTTTGTTATTCACCACTCTTTTCAATGGGAATTTAATATCCACTTTTCCAAACATAGTTATATATTTCTTAAACAAAAAGTGTTAGTTGTAAAAGAGCAAAGAGTACAACACATGTATGACTATCATTATAATAAACTCGAAACATACCAAAATCAAAATATTCCCACCTTTTCAACCCGAGCGACTGGAAGAGTGGAGGGCGTCACCTCGATAGATCTACCAATATTTTTAGGCCCTTTCTCTCTAGGTTAGCGGTTTTTCCTTTTATAATGACTCATCCCATTTAACACAATTTGTAAAATATATATCTCTCTTTAATTTACATACTTTCCACCAAAAAAAACAATTATAAATCATAAAAATATATAAAAGTGGGGATTTCGCGAGAAAACTCACCGTTTCAGTAGATGATCAGTTATTCCAACTCGACTTATGTCCTAATTATATAGCACACATTAATATTTTATTCATATTTTAAGTTTTTTCTTCAACTTAAAATATTTCACACATCTTATTTCTTAAAAATGTTATTCTTTTGTTCGTGTGTTGGTTTTAGTTTTAACGACACATTGGCGATTCCGTTCAAGTCCAACTCCTATGATCATTCAACACACACATGGTCTCTAAACTTATAAATTTAACCCAAGTAGCAACTAGCACATTTTATGCATAAATATTCTATTTAGCAAATAAACAAGTAATAATATATTTTTGTTTCTGGAATATTTAATATTTTATGTCTTTATACTTAACACATTTATAAAATCGTTTTCCGGTTCGGTTGGTTTTGTCGGTTTTATGTTAATTGGTGAACCGGTTATCTTTTTCTTATAAAATTGAGTTCTTAACTATTTTTAAATCCTTTAAGTGTGAAAATACACAAGTTTTATAAGTTATTTTATTAAAATAGTTCATTTCGTATTTTATATATAAATTTCACAAAACTAGCAATTTTGACGTTTTCGGGTCAGTTTTGTCGCGACATGAACCGTCAAAGATCAAGTTAATCCATCTTGACCTTAATATATACATTTACTTATGTAAGGTATATATATTATTTGCGTTTACGGGCTGTTTTATAGCAGTTCACAAAACCGTTGTCGGTTCGCGTTAAAAGTCGTATTTTTTGACCGTTAAAGCTACCGACAAGCAATTTGAGTCATATTAAACATGCCAAACACTTTGTACACTTAATACACATATTTACAATATATAATTTGAACTAAATTTTCAGATTTAAACACTTAAAACACTAGCTTTTTAGTGATTTTCAAGTCTAGTATGCACATGTCTTAACTTACAAAATGAGGTAAGGTATAAACTAATCAATATTCATGAGACAATATGCATTTAATACACTTAAATTTCCAGATTTTGTTCCCACTTTATCATGGCTCTATCATTCTTCACATAATCCAAGTTTCACCTTTTTCATATTCATTACATGTGACAAATTTTCTAACACAACTACTTAACAATTTGTCCAAGATTCTTTCATGAGTATGTAACATTTATTCCAAATCATCATCTTATCAATCAAGTTAACATGCATGTTTACTCAAGTGTCATTCTTCAATAATATATGTACAAGTCACTCAACATCATTAAACAAAACTAGAGATTTACAAGTTGTTAACAAATAAAGTTTCTATTTTTAGCATATCATCTTATTGTCAATATTTTATCCATAATTTCAATCAAAGTAAAAGAGTCCTTTTAATAACATATAACTATGATATTTAATTTCTAATATGTACCTAATTAATGTTAACAAGTTTCAAGTATACCTATGTTCATGTGTAAGGCTAAATCATCATTTCACCCAAATATAACAATGAGATTTTTTACAACCATACAATACTCAATCATGACAATACTACCTACACTAGTAAAGAGTAACATACACACTTTCTCATATTCTCTTTCTCTCTCTTTCGTTTTCTCTTTCTTACACCACCCAAAAACCCAAACACATGTTCTAACTAATTTTTCATCCATTCATTCGATATTAATATCTCAACAGTAAGTATTAGGACCACACATCATCAAGATTCAATCATATGCATGTTTTTATTGTCCAATAATAAATCTTTATCCATATATTTTTCTATGTGCATGCATGTATTTAACTTCTCAAGAACCAAAACCAAGCATATTAATCATAGACTCATGTGCATGTATGCATGCATGTGGGTTTTGGATTCCCACACACCTACACACATATTCACAGCACACATACATATTCATGCACATTTTAATAATAATAATAATAACAATGCAAGATTCATCATATTACCCGAAGGAAAAGCAACATGCATGCATGTATGTGGTGTGGGCTCGGCCCCCACCACACACACACATATATAAAAAGTCAGTTCACACACACATCACTCATACAAAATCCCACGGCTAACACCAAACATGCATATATTTATCACCTTTTTTTATTATTGTTTTTTTAATGTCAATCCTTGATTATATGTGTGAAATATTTAAGCAACCAAACTTATAAAATTAAAGCTTAGTAAGTGTTTTACCCTGGTTTTTAGGTGAGATAATAAAGAAAATAAAAGGTGAATCTTGAGCTTCCTAGACCCTTAATAAGCTTCCTAGTTTCCTTATGATTCTTGTTCAACCCTTAGAGCTATTTTAGACCTTGGAGAGATGAGATGAGAATGGTGATGAAAATGTAAGGTGAAGTGGGGGTAGGGTTGAGATGGCCGACGATTTGGTGGTGGGGGTAGGGAGGAGGGTGTTTGGTATTTGGTTTTAGTGGTGAAGTGAGATGGTGGTGTTCTAATGTTTTAGAAGACTCCATAGATTATTGTCCTAGAGAACTCAAAAATGGAAGATGAAAGATTACTATGATGATGGTTCGATTTTTATGGAAGAAAATGTAAAAAGTAGAGTGTTGAGTAAGACATGCTAGATTGTACAAGTGGTAATAGAAGGATCTATTAGATTTAGTTGGCAATATGGATCTTTTTACAACACACATTATAGGGCAATCTTTGCATTGCATGCAATTGTATTGGAAAAAATAGAGGGCCGGATCTTTGAGGGATTTGGAAAGGGGTTTGGTGGGATTTTGGTTATTATAAAGAAGATCTTTAATTTAATAGTTTAACGTTTGGCACAATTTAACTAATTAAATGAGTTTCGTTTTTAATAAATTTTGCTAGACTTTATCCGATTTTGGATTCCTGGCGCAACAAGCCTAAGGACATAATTTTTGGTGGTGTTGGGTTTCGGGTCCATACGGTGTCCGCTACCGGATCTCGACCGCAAATTTATTGATTTTCGCGCAACGAAAAATTCTAAAAATAAGTTTATCACTTATGTCCACTATTTTTACTAATAATAAAATTTTTCGCGTCGTTCCCGTCTATTTTGTATTTTTCAACTTCCCGAGGTATCGCCAGTGTTCGCTACGCGATAAATTTAACCTTATTGAATTTAAATGAATGTAACACACATATTGTGAAGACTTTGGAATAAATATTATTATTTTATTTATTATAATATTTTATTCAGATAAGCACTGTTACATTAACCGCAGTTTAAGTTTAATTTTTCCGGGGTTTCACATTCTCCCTTCCTTTTAGAAATTTCGTCCAGAAATTTAGGAAGTGATACTAGTGTCAGACTCTGCCGGAAAAAGGTGAGGGTACTTTTGCTTCATTTGGTCCTGACGTTCCAACGTGAACTCGGGACCAAGCTTTGAATTCCATCTAACTTTGACCAACTTGATTTGGTTCCGTCTTAATTTCTGAATCTTCCAATCCGTTACTTCTATGGGTTCTTCAATAAATTGAAGCTTATCATCTACGCGAATATCTTCAATGGGAACAATCAAGGATTCATTGGATAGGCATTTCTTCAAGTTAGACAAGTGGAACACATCTTGTATTCCGCTAAGCTCTTTGGGCAATTCAAGTCAGTAAGCTACAGAACCAACTCGTTCGATAACATGAAATGGTCCTACATAACGAGGACTTAACTTGCCTTTTTTGTCAAATCGGACGACTCCTTTACAGGGTGAGACTTTCAACAACACTCGATCTCCTTCTTGAAACTCCAACGGTCTTCTACGATTGTCAGCATAGCACTTTTGTCGATCGGCTGCAACTTTTAAACTGTCTTTGATTTGGAAAATTCTGTCGGAGGTCTCCTAAACAATCTCTGGTCCTGCAACTGCTTTTCTCCAACTTCTGCCCAACAAAGCGGGGACCGACACTTTCTCTCGTACAAAGCTTCAAACGGAGCAGCTTTAATACTGGAGTGATAGCTATTATTATAAGAAAACTCAGCTAGTGGTAGATGAGTGTCCCAACTTTTGCCGAAATCGAGAACACATGCTCGCAACATATCCTCCAATGTTTGAATAGTTCTTTCGCTTTGACCGTCTGTCTGAGGATGGTAAGCAGTGGTCATATCCAAACGAGTGCTTAAGGATTCCTGCAAAGATTGCCAAAATCGTGAAACAAAACGACCATCTTTGTCGGAGATAATCGAAACTGGCATGCCGTGTTTCGCTAAGACTTCTTTAAGATAAAGCCTAGTTAGTTTCTCCATATTGTCCTTCTCTCGGATAGGAATGAAGTGTGCAGAGTTTGTCAGTCTATCCACTATTACCCAAATGGCATCATGATCTCTGGAGGTACGAGGTAGTTTGGTTACAAAATCCATGGTAATGTTATCCCATTTCCACTCATGGATTTCGGGTTGTTGTAACAATCCATATGGCTTTTGGTGTTCAGCTTTAACTTTTTAACACGTCAGATACTTGCTGACATGGACAGCTATATCACCTTTCAAATTCGGCCACCAATAAAAAATTCCTGGAGATCATTGTACATCTTAGTCGATCCTGGGTGGATTGAATACTTGGACTTGTGGGCTTCATCCAACACTAAATTTCGCAAATTCCCATATCTTGGTACCAAACTTCGGTCGATCAAATAAAGTGTACCATCAAACTTTGTCACGAATTCGCATTCAAGACCTCGCAATCTTTCAGCTCTTATGTTTCGCGGTTTTAAGGCTTCCCGTTGAGCATCACTAATTCGAGTAGAAAGACTCGTGTGAATCGTTAATCTAAAAGCACGAACACGTAAGGGTTTTTCTCTTTCTTTTCTACTCAACGCATCAGCTACAACATTCGCTTTACCTCGGTGGTAATGAATGTCACAGTCGTAATCGTTGAGTAATTCTACCCATCTACGTTGTCTCATATTAAGTTCTTTTTGATCAAATATATGCTGGAGACTCTTGTGATCAGTGAAGATTGTACATTTAATACCATAGAGATAATGCCTCCAGATCTTAAGGGCAAAAACAACAGCTACTAATTCTAAATCATGTGCAGCGTAATTCTACTCATGTACCTTCAGCTGTTAGGAAGCATAGGCTATAACCTTATCTCGTTGCATAAGCACGCAACCAAGACCTAGTCGTGAGGCGTCACAATAGACTACGAACCCATCAGTACCTTCTGAAAGTGACAAGATAGGCGCACTACACAACTTCTGCTTAAGCAGCTGAAAAACAAAACTGAAATTTCACACGATTTATCAATTGCCCTGAGCAATAAATGCACGATATTTCGTCTAGAATTCGTCACCTATGATTTCGTTATTTTCTTCCTTTAGTAACGATAAATAACACGCAGTTGGTACTAATATCGTTACTTGGTAGCAAGATTTATCAGCATAGAATTATAATTAAAATTTGTCTTCGTTAATTTGAGTCGAACCACCTGGGTGCTCACAACACTCAAGTTCCTAAATAGGATTGAATAGTTTGACCTTAAACATATTATCTCGATTACATTCCAACCTAAATTTAGATCATTAGTTACATGAAATGCGTCATGCATATCCATACTAATGCTCAGTCTTATTCGTATGATACACTAATTTTGCGATGTTTAAAGAATTGAACACTCATTAATTTGTTATCTTTCAATGAATATGTTGGTCTAATGTAAAGAGATCACATCCTTGTTCCTATTAACCACCGTTGTATTTACTTTTTTAAGTTGTATTACGTATATACACAAATTTTGTCATTCCCTTATAACATCATAGTGTTGCCACTTCAACAAACAATGATGGTTGTTGTTGACAGCAGTGGATCAACGTCTTATTTTGTCTACGCTTACTTGCAATTAAAGATGAGTATAGTCTCGTAAGACTTAGGCTCGAAAACAAAAATAAAATTTACTAATGTTCAAATGGCAAGTCGACCTATTCCTTAGCTAGTGAAACATTAAGTAATATGGAACAAATGTGTTATTAGTACACTTTTTAAAGTTATATTGTGACTTCTACTTCTTAGGAAGTTGCGTAAAAGAAGAATCATACTCCGAAGTATTTTGTACTAACAAATCGTCGTCGTGAAAATTTGAGCACTCTAATGAAAATGTGTGCTTGGTGTGCTTAGATAGAAATAATAAAAATATTTATTTAAGCACACCCAATCATATGTTAAAGGGTATTATACAATACTTTTGACACTGGAGATTAAATCTTAATCGGATGCTTGTATTGTGAAGTTATATTAAGTTATACCTAGTACTTATCCTATAACAAAGTGTGATAGTAGTTCACACACAACTCCATGTAATCAGTTGATCACGTATATAGTAAAGTATATATGCGTACCATGTTCATAAACATAGTCACGGCAAACTATATATAGTCAAGCCGAATAGTATATAGTGATGTTGAATTATGTGAAAGACTTACCTTCCATATTTGATCCCGATTGCATTCTTGGAAAAAGTTAATGATCAACAAATCCTTGTCAATCAAAAATAGTGTTAAGGTGTTATCCTTTGTATATTCATCAACTTCATATTCTTTGAATACTGTGCAGTGTTTGCAGCCGAAATATTCTAAGATCTTTGAGTATCATTGTAGCTACGTCTACCAATTCTTTGACCCTATTGTGACGTCATTGTTTTCATAATCTATTTGATTCTAGCGTACAATATTTACCAACCTTTCATGGTAAAGAAATATTAAACGTTTAGGTTCTTCTGTATAATGACATTTAGCATTTATGTAATACTAAATGAATGTTTGTGCTTAAAGTGTAATAGATCCCTTAGACTCTAAGAGATAATCTTAGGATAAAGTTCTTTACGACTCGTCATAAAGAGAAGCAATATAAATAGATGGTGTTTGCATAAATCACTTTTCAAGATGCGAAACGCACAAAATTGTAGTAGTCCGTCTGAAGACTGGCTACTATCATTTTAGAAAAGACTAACTTAGAAGGAAATATGGATGCGAATATCGACAAGATAAATTCCTTCTCATGTCAGAGATAAGATTAACCTCAAAGAACCAGTGCTTAAACTAGAGGCAAGATCTGGTAGTTTACTTTGATAGACTTATCAAAGTTTGGGTGTGTGTTTACATAATGAAGTAGAGTATGTGCTAATGCACAGCACAGTTGCACTCATAAAGATAACTACTTGACTTGTGATTAAGAGTTAATTAAGGATCTTGATAGAAAAATCCATACCATCATAAATAGTTAACGCTGTCGTCTCTGGGAAGATAACCATACGATTAATAAGAGATATTGTCATTAATACCGACTAAAGATTTTATTCAAATCAGAAACATGCACCTACTAACGATAAAGAATTTGAAAATTTATATAATGGTAAGTTACTTACAAGATTGCAAGTTAAATCAAATCATTAGAATGTTATATCCTCTATGCTCAGTCAAATCTCGAGGACGAAATTAAAATAAGATGGGGAGAATCTGATACCCGGCAAAATAAAAAGTATTATTATATTCCATAAACGAGATTAAGACATGTTTAGGCTGGATTAAGTGAAGACTAAGACCCATAAGTTAAATATAGCATTTTAAGCTAAGAATGAAGGGAATATATACATTGTAAAACATGTGAGAAGTGAGACGAAATAAAGAAATTCCGGTGATAAATAACGGAGAAACGAACGTATTCGGTTAAACGTGTGAAAATTCAACCCGGCATTCAAGAAGGTGTCCAGGGGTGAATCCATTTGAATATTTTACATGATCGAAAACCGAGAACACAGGCAAAAACATGGCTCAAGTCTGACTTATAACGAAACGGGAACATGCAAATTAGTATTTTCGAACACGGTCGTTAAAGCCCATGTACCGATGAGCTTGTAAAAGTTGATATTATCTTCGTAATTGAGGTTTATTATTTAGATAAAATAAATCAAATAGACACCATAAGTTTGGATGAGTTGTTTTTGGAAAAAAAACAACTAGACTAGTTCTATTAAGTTCGGAGTAACACGGAACCGACACCGGGGTAACCATCGTCAATAATTTATTAGCGGAAACAATAAGTTAACGAGACAAATTTAAGTCAATAACAAAATAAGAATAAGTATTTTGACGAAATGTATATGGAAAATACAACGCCACTCGAAGTAGCAGGTTCGTTGGAGCAAGAACCCGAAACGCGATTGAAAAACTCGTTTAAAACCGGCACCTATATAAGGAGGGTTACGCCACCATTCACTCATTATTAACACAAAATTTATGCATTTTAGAGAGAGAGAGAGAGAGAGAGAGAGAGTAGAGAGAGAGGCTAGAGGATTCTGGCAGGGTGGCCGGTGGTGGTCCGGCACGGTGGTCCGGTGGCGGATGAAGCTCGTATTCTACTCGAAACCATTTTTTGACTTCCCGAACGCGATGGTAAGCTCTATTTGTCCTAAATCTGAGCATAAGTTTGTTAAAAACTCGTTTTAAAATATGGACAGAATGTATTAGTCTTGCAAGTCCACAAAGATCGCTCTATAACCGAAGATATAACGGTTTGATAATCTTGATATTTTTATAGAGGGTTCATAACCCATAGATAATCTTTTTGAACGGTGGAGATAAGGATCGGAGTTGCTTAGGCTGGGTTTCTAAACCCGTTTTAGTGTTCAGCTCGCAGGGCGGATTTTGAAAACGCAGCTCCGAAGAAATGAAAATTCCCGGAGATCAGACCGTCGAATTGAGCTGAAAATTTTGGTGAAACTTCCTAACAGACAGATCTTCGATTCCACTAAGGGAATAGATGATCAGACGTCTGGATGGTGAGTTATAAGGTTCGTAAGTTACTAGTCAAATTTTAGAACGAAAATAGTTTCTTAAAATGAGTTGCATGTAAGTTTTGAGGTATCGTATGAACGATCCGAGACCGGATAAACGTTCGTGCAGCAAAAACGAACGCGTTGGTATACCCGGATCACATTGTATGCGGGTTTTAAGCAGATTTATAAACTCGAACCGTACGCGAGGAGGTATATATTTAAGTGTTGGAAAAGATAGATAACAAGAAATTAATATAATTATTGTTATAAAAAATAACTTGGAAAAAATGTTAATAATTATTTAGAAAACCGTTAGATAATATCGAGTGTTAAAAATGGTACAATTAAGACTTGGACGATTTCGTGCGTTTGGATATATTTATAAACACGATATTTGGACTGAAATATTTTATCCGGATAGTGACCATAATTAATATTAAAAATAAATATATACTTTTAGAAAATGTAAATTATTTATATAAAATATGAAAACAAAGTTTTTATATTAAGAATATTAATATAACACGTTTCGCTATAAATAGAAATAACGATTATATTATGTTTTGTTAAGAAAGTGGTATATAATATATTTGTCAGAATTCAAACACTCGTCTATTAATAAAAGAATATTATATTTTAAAATTACTATTTATACTTTTATTAAATAACGTCCAATTGTAGTTTCAAAATCATATATTAGTTTTACAAAGATGATTTGGAACTATGGTGTTCCAATATATTTATGAGATATTTTAAAACATTCGATTCAGTTACGATTTTTCCTAAACAATAAAAGTTTGTAATTTAGTTATTAAAATTATAATAAATAAGACACATGAGGATAATTAAATTAAGTTATGATAGGATTCCATTTGTATCTATGCTTATGTGTTAATATACTTTGTATTAAACATAGGAATCCGGTTATAATTTGGATGACTACTAATAAGATCTTGACGTTGATTGGCATATTATCACACATAAATGTTATTTGAGCTGAGGCAAAAGTGAGTTTTCTCGTGAATCCCCACTTTTAAATGTTTTAATGATTTATAAATGTTTTTTCTTTAGGGGGGGGAGTATGTAAAGAAAGGGCAATATATTTTACAAATTGTGTTAAATGGAATGAGTCATTATGAAAGGAAAAACTGTTAACCTAGAGAGAAATGGCCTAAAAATATTGGTAGATCTATTGGGGCGACGCCCCCCACTCTTCCAGTCGCTCTGGTTGAAAAGGTGAGAATATTTTGATTTTGGTATGTATCAGGTTTATCATATTGTAGTCATACATGTTTTGTACTCTTTGCTCGTTTACAACTAAAACGTTTTGTTTAAGAAATATATAGCTATGTTTGGAAAAATGAAAAATTAAATTCCCATTGATAAGAATGGTGAATAATGAAAATTATCATTGATAAGAATGATGAATAAATGGGTGTAAAGTCGAGAACTGTTACATCATGGTTTTAATTGAGAAACTCACCAACATTCGTGTTGACAAAATTATTTTAACATACTTTTCAGTCGCTCTGGTTGAAAAAGGTGGGAATATTTTGATTTTGGTATGTATCAGGTTTATCATATTGTAGTTATACATGTTTTGTACTCTTTGCTCGTTTACAACTAAAACGTTTTGTTTAAGAAATATATAGCTATGTTTGGAAAAATGAAAAATTAAATTCCCATTGATAAGAATGTGAATAAATGGGTGTAAAGTCGAGAACTGTTACATCGTGGTTTTTAATTGAGAAACTCACCAACATTCGTGTTGACAAAATTATTTTAACATACTTTTCATGTAAATGAAGAAAATGGATGCTTCGTGAAGGATTCGGGAAAATGCTGTTGTGCGTTTGAATGAATGATAGTTGGACTTGTAATTTAAAATAGAACCGTGCATGTTTGACACGTGTAAAACTCTGATATTTAATAAAGTCCAACTAATGGTTCATTATTTTGAATAAGATTGGCTGAACAGCGTCTGTCACCGCCCAAATTAACAAATTTAAGTCTTCCGTTGCCAACTTAACGATTTTCGGAAGTGACATAAAGACCATAGCCTTGACTGATGTCTAACATATAAATTAGATAACTTAAACATAATTCCTACCTTAACATGGCACTCGGAATGATAATAATAAGAAAAAAAATGGACTTGTTGGTAGGATCTTGGTATAACAATGAAACGCTTGAAAACCTAGCAATGCTTTCGAAACTTTGATGCTTGCACGGATTACGAGTAAACAATGTATCAGCACACTTCGTAACAATCGGGCACGCTTTCCTAGTCTAAGTGTGTGTGATTGAAGGTGATTTTTTTGGGAAGAAATGGTTCATGCCCGTAACCTCCTTTTATAGGCAATATTTTGGCTCCCATCGCGTAACGCGATGAGCCTTTTTGTGGCCATCGCGTATCCCCGTTTCTTAACACGGTCATCGCGTAATGCGATGATTGTATGGGTTTGGCCATCGCGTGTCGTGAAACCACTCAAGTATCGCTTTTTGTGAAGATCCCCCGCGTAACACGATGGTTCTATGGTTGTCCCGTCGCGTATCGCGATGGGCCAGAATTTCAGGATTTTTATGTTTTGAGTCCTTAAACTTTGAGTATTGACATTTTAGCTATATCTTAAGTTGGAAAATTTCAAGGTGTTACAGGTGGTGCTAAAATTTATAACGGGCCTCAAACTGGTGTATTTATTTCTAAAAGATGGTGGCAGACCCTAATAATATATTTGAGGTTATATGACGAAAAGCTCTTTAAAACGTATAAGTATGTATGTAAAGTATGATAAAATATGAAAGTATGAAAGAACGAAATTATGGAAGTGAGAATGAAGGTATATACTTACGTCTGTACAAAAGAAAGTAAAGCAGAATAAGTATGTAGTATGTGAACGCAATGTATGTTGCTTGATTAACTAGAACTCACTCAGCGTAGCTGACTTTTAGTATGCACGCATGTAAATAAGTTCAAAGAGCTAGCTTGAGGATGACACATGGTATGGATTTAATGGTTAGCATCTAAGGACGGAAGACATGTTGATTTATTTTTACATTTTATGTTGAGACAATTTGTGATATTTTAAGACAAGTATTTAATGGTTTGTAAGAAATGGTTGACTTTTAATGTTTCCATGAAAAGTTTTAATTAACTATGATATTTAAAACTGTGTTTATTAGTAAACACAACGCTATAGTAGGGCACTGGGACCGGGGCCTTACAATTGGTTTATCCAAATATGCGGTCTTAGTTCAATAGTTTCAAATTTGCGTTTTTCATCCTTGTGGTTTCATTTTACTTGCAATTAGACTCGAATTCACTAATCCCGTTAAGTCTGGTTATTAAACTCATCATTGTGTCCTTCACATGAGGGGGCATTTTTGTCCTTTTTTTTTTCCTAAATACAATCCGGCCCCTCACGTGAAGGGACTTGCTAATTAGGAATATGGTTTATTTAAGGAGAAATAGGATAAAAATGCCTCTCACGTGAGGGGCACGCTGGTGGGTTTAACGACCAGACTTAATGAGGTTAATGAATTCGGGTTTAATTGCAAGTTAAATGAAACTAAGGGACGAAAATCACAAATTTGAAACTATTGGACTAAAACCGCAGATTTAGACAAACCACATAAATAAAAACCGCAGTTTACTCTAATTTTAAAATTTTAAGACTTCACATTTCCCTCTCCTTGCTTACATTTATTATCATCCAAAGATGTATGGTATTGTTTTCAGAAGTTATAAAGAGACTCAATTGTCAAATAATAGTATAACATACGAAATGTTTGCCGACGATGTCATTTAACACAATAGTAGCAACCTAAACACCTTAGATATAGTAATCAGTGAGTTTGAAGCTAAGTTTAGATTAATGATTTTTCCTATGTGTGCCCATGTTGTTATAATGTGGCACACAATGTGCCCCTAAAAGTTAAAATGATACACTTGAGTCCTCGTGGTTTCAAAAGTGTCCTTTTAAGAAGCAAGATCAACTTTTCAAATGCAAGTTGAAAAGTTGGTTCCCGTCTGAGTCCATGTGGTTTATCTTACCAATTCGGTTTGAGTCCCTACAAATTCAATGTTTTCACCCTAACACTGTATGTTTTCTTGGTGGTGGTGGTGGTGATCTCGCCGAAGGTGGTGGTGGCTGAAATGAAGGCAACAGTGGCGGTGGCAGAACTAGAGGTGGCGGTGGGGGAATTGGAGATGGAAGCAAGCTAAACCGAAAGTCGATACTTCTGTTGTTGATGTGGATGAAAATAACTAGTTAGGGCCGTTAAGACTTAGGGTATGGTGGTGATTAGGGGGAAATTATGTATATATAAATGAGGAAATTACATAAACAGAAATCAGATGAAAAACAGCTAATACCGTCGCCTCTTGGAAAAATCAGCTGAATGCTTTTGTTTATTTGTGTTGAACGTTGTCTCGTTTTCATGAATTTTATTAATGAATGTGATTGTCCCTTAATTCAAGTTATGTATCATGATGATTCAGTATCATGTGTAAAACCTAAATGTGTTTTGAACTCCAGTTTCATTTTTTTTTAAAATTAAGTTAATTTATAGGTTTTTGGATTATTATTTTCCTTTTAGCATTAAAAACTAGAAATTGACATCCCACTGCTTGATCTGGTAACTTTAAGATAATTATTAGGTATGCTACAATGAGCTATACTTACCTATACTTACCTGTGCAACGCATGCAATTCCAACCCCATGAAAAAAAGCTCCTAACTTAGAATTTAGCTTTCAATTTCTAAGCCAATTTCGAACATCTCAAAACTAATTTAAGCGTATTTCATCATGTTTTTAGATACTAATTACAAATTTGGTTAATTGAGCCACTAAAAATGTTTTGGGATGGTAATTTCAATTACGCAACGGTGGTGGGTGGCGGCATCCGGTGGTGGTGGTAGTGGCGGTGGTGGAGATGGAGGTGAAGATGATGAAGATGGATGGATACAAACTTAATGTTTCAAAATTATAGGGACACGATACATACTTCTTACATTAGCAGGAGGGACTTAAAGTTGGCCCATTTTAACCACAAGGACACAAATAAGAAAAGTCTCTTTAAAATATTAAGGTGGTGAAAAAATACAAACGAAAACAAAACTAACAATAGGGAAAGATTAATAAGGAGAAATGATATCAAATAACTAACATACTTATATTATGATATAAAAAGTATTAATGATAATAAACCAATAATAATATTAATAACAATATACTAATAACCTTGATAATAATAATGATAGTAATTATTATTATTGATTTTTTTTCTCTTGAAGGAATGAACAAATAAAACACATGTTCTCAAATAGTGAAAATATTAAAAATGGAAAATGCATGAAAACCACACTTGACGCATAAGAATGAAAAAAATTAGAAATAGAAAATACATAGCAATTACACTCCATGCAAAAGAATGAAAATATTATAAATAGAAAATTCATGACAACCACACTCCACGCATGTTTTATTTTATTCCGCATTCCATTTATTCATACAATCATACTAGATGCTACCTAAAAGTTTTGTAATAACGTGAAGAAAAATACATAAACTTGTAAAATTCACAATCTTTAAGGTACATATAGATTAAGATAATTATTTTTTACATTTGGTAATCATACCAACTACACTGATTAACGTATTTATAAAGAATAAAAATACCAAAAATAAGATATTGTGAAGGGTTATTATTTTTCTCTAAAGTTAAACAAGGTGAAACCACCACTAAAAGGCACCCTCCAGTCCTCCACTGTCAATAATATGAGATCTTTTGTCGTCCGGTCAATAACCTAACTAATATACCAATGAAGTTTATTTTACCTTTTAAAAAAAATCAATTAATTTCGATAATTGAATTTGAGTATTTGATACACCACTATAATTTCTCCTATATAACAAGCATCAAAAAGGTTCAAATAATATACAAAAAAAAAAAAAAAAATGGACAAAGCCATGAGATGCCTTGCATCGCTACTCTTTCTTCTTCTTCTTCTAGTTGCACCACCATGTCGCTTGGCCGGTCCACCGCCACCAAATAAAGCAAGTTGGTACACACGTTCCGCATCAAAGACAAAGATATTAAAGATCTTAAGTTTTGGTGTGAAATTCCAGACGTTCTAAACGATGGGGAGATGCTTGAGGATTATACGCTTCAACCAGGCCAGGAAGTTAAATCTTTTTTTGCAAGCATCGATGATTTTTACTGGTGCCATTTCACGTGGCAATCAAGAGAGAAAACTGTTACAGTTTTTGATGAAAGTATGCTTAGTGATTGTGTTGGGGGGTATGTTAAAGATTGCATATGGGAGGCAAGAACAGATGGTTTTTGGTTTTATGATAACAAGAAACATTGGATTAAAAAAGATTATTGGTAGATCAATGTTATTTATTTATATATTTTCTGGTGTAATGGTACCATGAATTTGATTTAAGAAATGCTATCATTAATTCTAAGCACAATTTAATATATTGATACTTATAAACAGGGATTTTAAGTGTTTGTGTCCTCAAATTTGGGTCCCGATACTATTAGAGATAATATATTAGTCAAAAGTTATTGTTACATTCATATTTGATTAGTTTAATAATTTATTTGAATTTTGTGTTGTTAGGTAGTAATATTGTTTTTCTTAAAATAAATAGCAAGTGTACCCGTGTTGGGTGTTGGGTTATGAAGGCCTTCGGGCCGGTTTTATTAGAGGCCTGATTTTGGTTTCTAATTATGTTTAACCATAATCTTATTTATTATATATATCCCATCATGTAATTGTAATCTTTGTTCTGAGCTAATAAGTAAATCTAGTTGCAGCCCGTGGACGTAGGTCCCCTCACGGGGAGCGAACCACGTAAAATTCTCGTGTCGTTCATATTTTGGTTTATGTGTTTATCGTTGTGCATGTGTGTGTTGTTTCGCTTCTGCGCTCCGCTTTGTTTCTAACAAGTGGTATCAGAGCTTTGCCTCGTTGTTACACACGGTTGCACAAAGACGATTTGTAGAAATTGGTTTATCCTCATTCGTTTAATCAGACACTATGGTTGGCGGCTGATTAAGGCTCTTGAATGGGATGGCAATGAAACCCGAACCCGATGGGAAAACCCCGAAACCCGACATAAATGGGACGGGTAACACCCGACCCATTAGTGTTTGGGACGGGTTTGGGATTAGTTTTAAAATTTTTTGCGGGTTTGGGACGGGTTGGGATTTCTAATATACCCGATTACCCGACCCAATTACCCGATAACTGTAACACCCCGGCTAAAGCAGAATACGTCTGAGTGTGACGTACAGATTGCCCAAAACACATGTGACACTATTAAGTGACACTATTATCATTAATTAATTTAAACGTCAAGTACACAAGTTTGTAACAAGAAATATAAGGGAAATACAAGAAAAATTAACAACTTATCTATTTATTAATATAACCAAAGTTCTAGTGTCCTCGTCACGGCAGCATTTTCTAAATAAGGTACCTGTAGCATATATATAAAATAAATTCAACTAATTGAATAGTTGGTGAGTTCACACAAGTTTTGATACAAGTATTTAAAAACCATACAATTCCATGAACAAGTGTAAATGTGCAAGTAAGGTTCTTTCTAGTTAGGATTGAGCACCAACGTACTCGGATAATAGCGCAATTAAGTGTCTTTTCTGTTGGTAAAAACCAACATACTCGGATCGGGGGTCCATATTCCACTCATAACATCGAGGTCCTGAGTGCATAGGGGGGCGTATGATCATACTTAATGAGGAAACCATGAGCACGTAATCTTTGAGCAAGTAAGCAAGTAAACACACAAGTCCATGTAACAAATTGTAGTTTGTAATAATAAATAAACGAAATTGAATTTTTGATAGGATATATATGCTACCCTCAAAATAGTTAAAAAGGGCGGGGGTGTGAGAAACTCACCTTAATTTTGAAGACAAACTTGAAATAAAAACCGGAAGTACATAAATGAAATCGAAGCAATTGAACGTCCCGAACTAGAATTAAAAAGGAAATACAAAATTTAAAGACTAATTATTGGGATTATAAAAGTTAAATAATATTAGTTTTAGGAATGAGGCATTAATTTTAATATATATATTTCATTAACCTATGGCAAATGGGGACTTGGGGATTTGTAATGAGTTTAACAAAAATGAATAAAGTTTATATAAATCATTTGATGCTTATTAGTTAAAGAATGATTTGTAAATAAATAATTATAACTTATTAATATAAGATTAAATAACAATATTAATAAAAATTTATGATTAAACAATTTATGTTTATTCTAGCAACATAATTAATTAATTTACTAATTAATTAACTTAAATTTTTTGCATGAAATTCTTTTAAAGAAATTATAAATATTAGTTTATGTTGAAATAAAATAAACAATAATTAATTTACTAAATTATTAATTTAAATATATGAAGTATGCTATATCTATTGTAAAATATTTTAAATAAAATAAATTTTTATAAATCATTATATCTAAAAGAAAGTATATAAGTTTATGATGATCAACAAATCAAAAGATTTAGATAAATATATATTCATGCTTGTTCTTGCACAATAACTAGGTTTGATCCAAGATTTAGAAAAATCAAAGTGTTTATTTTGGATATCCATAATTATAATGATTCTTAAGACCAAAATATAAAATTTTTATGATAAAAGTAACATGATCATGAAGAACAAATTATGAACATTCATCATTAAATCAAAACAAAAACTATAAAATGCATGGAATCATAAAACTTACTTGTTAGTGCTTTCAATCTTAAGAAAATAATGAATTGAGGTGTGAAAATAATGGAGGATTTGTCCTCCTTTTATAGTGAAGATATGAAGTGGTTATGTCTTATGGGATTTATGAAAATTAATCAAATTTAATATAACTAAAAATAAAAATTAAAATAGTTTAAAAGGTTTTAAAGTGTTTTAACTCTTTTAGTAAATTTTATTTAATTAAAACATTAATTGCTTTATTTTTATTAGTTAAATAAAAAAATAACATATGAAAAAGATGGTAATAATAATAATCCAAGATTTATTCTAATGATTTGAATGGGAAAAATTCATGAATAAATAATCTTTAAATGAGTATGCAATACTACAAGGATGGTAAAATGTATATTTGCATAGAAATGATCACATAAAATACATTAATGAAAACTGAGATTAATTAATAGTATTATAAAAATATATAAATTTAAATAAAAACAAAACCGAAAATTTAAAATGGGTCGAGTTTTCGGGTTTGAAAAGTAACGAATGTTACAGGACTTAAAACTTTTAGAAATTTCGTCCTGAAATTAGAATAAAAAAAAATTATAAGATAACCACTAATAAACGGAGTTGTTGGAAATTTTAGCAATTTTATACATGCACAATTAAAATAAAATAACGTAGATTTTTGAATGACCCGAAAGAACGCCACAAATAGGAAATATGACAAGGACACTTATATATAGGATGTACCAGCGGCGTATCCACCATGCCCTAATCATATTGTATTTGCCCCGTTCTCCAAAAATCATTCCAAGTTCCGAGTTATTTCACAGAACCGTACTTATTATATTTTCTATGCGAGGACTTTGATAATTACGTGTCGACCCGTAATTACCTCTATCGTTGGATGGTCCATATAACTTGCTTTATTGTGTGGTTTTAAGACATAGACCTTAGATAAAGAAAAAAAATATTCTCATATAGAACTTCAAAAAAATAATGAATTAAAAAGGGTAAAAACATTACAAAACACATTAATAGACCGTTCAGGCCAAGGACAACTTTAAAACACTAAGTCAAGTAAATAGAATCATTGTGTCTAAACCAAGTGAACGATGTTGAAAACGAAATAAACGAGGTAATGAAATTAAAGAACGAAACATTTAGAATTATAACCATCGTAACATGTAATTGAAATACCGGGATCGAGAATAACGTGGTAGGTAAATGTAGCATTTAACCAACGAAATATGAACATGTAAATTTGATAACGCATTGGGTACGAGAATAGATTAGGTAAACGAAACTGTTATATATCAAAATATCAAAAAGTTTAACAAATGTAAATCTCTGAATAATATTCAACGTAACTAGCGGCAACATTGAGATGAATAAACAATTACATCTTACGAACATGTAAATTTATAATAAAGTGAAATGGGTGAACGAAATTTTAATATCAAAATCACATAGGTCTATAAAAAGAAATTCCAATAATAACTTTGAGTTTATCAAAGTAAACAATTGAATTTTTTTCTTTTTTTTAAAGCAAAATAACGCATTTGTCCCAGATTGATGAAATCACAAACAAACAAAATGGTTCAAATAAAATATTGTGTGGAAGAGAAGTAAACGAATAATCCAAAACAATTTGTGTAATAAATTAACATAACATAAACTCAGCATGTACATGGGACACAATTCCGGTTCAAAGTAAACGAATTTATTAAGAGAGAGTCTGTCACAAATATTCATATGTAAAAATATCATGAAAACACGGTTTCTATTAGGTAGCTTGTTGGTGCATTATGTCAGTAGTTCAGTATCTAGTGTCTGTAATCGTGTTAGTTTGTTTTGTTTTGATTTGTATAGGTTGTCTCACAAGTTCGCCTAATATAAGCGAACTTGTGGACAAGCGAAGTTATAGACAACTTCGCCTAGTCTGTTAGGCGAAGTTGTCGATAACTATATATGCCTTAGCTACGGCTTTTGTTAAACAAGTTTTCAGAACGTGTAATTGTGATTTTCATATCACGTGTTAAAGGAGTTGCAATACAACGTGTCTTTTGAGTATTGTAACGTGTAATTGTGCTTGGGTTTAACGTATATCGCATTCTACGCTCGTATCGTCTTACGTAGGGATTCCGCACCTACGTAGTACGAGATACTTCCGTGTAGATCCGGCTAGGAACCTACAATTTGTATCAGAGCTTTTGCTCGTGATTGTGTGGTTCGGGATTATCACACGAGTGTAGAAATCTTTCCGTTCGACTATTCGCGGGACAAGTTTACGTTGAAATACCGAGTTTTTGTGTCCTACTCATCTACCACTATCAAATATAACCCATTACACCTTCGCATACCTCGCAATACGTCAAATTAAAACCTGCAAAATCCTTGTGTTCATCAGGCGAAGTTGCCGTCACTGTTTGTAGGGTTTAGGCGAAGATATAAGTTTAAGCGAAGTTATCATTAACTTCGCTTGTCTCACAAGTTCGCTTGAATTAAGCGAAGTTGTCAAGAAGCGAAGTTAAACATCAAGCGAAGTTAGGGTTTAGCGAAGTTGTGTATCAAGCGAAGTTAAGGTTTAGCGAAGTTGTGTATCAGCGAAGTTAAGCTTAAGCGAAGTTAAGCATAACTTCGCCTACTGGGCACTGTTCAAAATAATAAAAAATTATTTTATACTTTCCTCGTGTGTTGAGTTGTGTTTATTTCAACGATGACTTCAATAAACATCACGGAACTAGTGAAAATGGAAGTTGAAGCCGGTTCAGCAACTAAGGCTCCGAAAATGCTTAAGGGTACCGATTTCGTTGCTTGGAAAGATCGATTTGAGCAGTATGTTAAATATTAAGATGCTAAGATGTGGGTGTGCATACAAGATGGATACATTCCACCAACGGCCTTGTTTGAGGGTCGTGATCAAATAAAGAAGTACAGTAAGATGGATGAGGAGGAGAGGAAAATGTATGAGGCAGAGAGTAAAGCTCATGCGGCTATCACCATGGCTCTTCCACAAGAGATTCTTCACACCTTCAGGAAATACAAAACCGCTAGAGAGCTATGGGAAGCGCTAGAAAATCGATATGAAGGGAATGTGGGGATACGTGCATCCAAAATTAAGCTACTAAAAACCCAATTCTCGGTGTTCAAATATTTGAAAAATGAATCACTTGATGATATCAGCACAAGATATTATCACCTGATGACCGAACTCAGCAATTACTCCATTGTATACAAAGAAGAGGAGATAGTAGAGAAACTTCTTGATGCTCTTCCACCGAAATGGGAAATGTACACGGTTTTGATGAGAGAAGATAAAGAGTTTGCCGATATTGATTTGGAAACAGCAGTCAATAAATTACGAACTTTTGAACTAAACATTGTAAGGCCCCGTTACCGGTAGCCCTACTTTCGTGTTGGATTTACTCATAAACACAGTTCTAAATATCAGAGTTAATTAAAACATTTACGCGGAATATAAAACTTTCATAAAACTTTACATAATTCATAACTTGTCTCAAAACATCCTTTGTCTTTCAACATTAAAGCATTAAAATTAAAACATCATAAGTCTTCAGATGTCAGACTCTTGTTCAATGCCACGTGTCTCCTCAAGCGAGCTGCCTCATCCTACTCACCTGCGTGCATACTAAAAGTCAGCTACGCTGAGTGAGTTCTAGTTAATCATACACTATACAATACACGTAAACTTATATTCTTTCATTCATACTTTCTTACTTTCATACTTTCATTCTTTCATACTTTCATTCTTTCTTTTGTATTAACTTACCTTCATATCTTACGTTATAAAGAGCATTACGCCCTACATTCCTCGAGTATTATTAGGGCTCGGTACCCTCCTTCCTCGAGTATTATTAGGGCTCGGTACCCGCCTTCCTCGAGTATTATTAGGGCTCGGTACCCTCTTTCCACGAGTATTATTAGGGCTCGGTTTCCCTCTTTCCACGAGTATTATTAGGGCTCGGTTTTCATCTTTCCTCGAATATTAGTAGGGTTCGGTTCCCTAGTTCTCGAATATTAGTAGGGTTCGATTCCCTCTTCGTTACCATACAACCATACATCATACCTCGAGTATCATTAGGGCTCGGTACCCTTTTCGTAACCATACAACCATCATTTCCTTCTTTTATTAACTTTATCACATTCATACCCATAAGCATTCATATCATACTTACCTTATACTTAGCGTTACAACCTGACAATACGTGCAATATCCGAAGATCGTTCACGTACCGTCAAGCCATCATTCATACATATCACATTATTCACATAAGGCATACACTTATCTCTTAGGATAAGCGTATTAACAAACATATTGAGTATGCACACCGCCCCGAAAACATAACACATAAATGGGGCTAGAAACTCACCTGAACACGGTTACGTTCACCGTTAATCGTAATTCCTTTCTTCAGTTGTGCACGGCTGACTGTATAACAAGTATACGTATCAATTAACTATCACTTCTCATAATGTATTTCTATCTTTATATGACCCACAACGAACGGGGGTCCGGCGGCAGCGCCCCTGGCAGCGGGGTTTAGGGGCGGCAGCCCCTAGCAGGGTCCAAGTCGAGCTGCCAGGTTAGCTTGGAAAAATTTTATTTCCATTAACTGTCTTAACACATTTTTCATTAGATTTTTAATTTATTTTTTAAACGAACTTGACTTTAGGCGAAGTTAAACCTTAGGCGAACTTAGCTTTAGGCGAAGTTATCAGGCGAACTTGGTTTTAGGCGAAGTTAAACCTCAGGCGAACTTAGCTTTAGGCGAAGTTATCAGGCGAACTTGGCTTAGGCGAAGTTACCAGTTAGGCGAACTTGGCCGTAAGAGAAGTTATCAATTAGGCGAACTTGGCCTCAGGCGAAGTTATCGCTTTGAAGGCGAAGTTATCGCTTTGAAGGCGAAGTTGCCCAGATGCAGGCGAAGTTGCCCAGATCAGCCGCTGTTTAGTTTCTGACCAGCATTTCGAGCGATTTTAACACCCTTGCTATGGTTCGACATCACCCCCTACGTTCCCCAACCGTTTCCGGTCGTATATACGCTATAAATCTTGGATCTTTAAACTTCTAAGATCAAGAACCATACCTTTTTGAGCTTGTTTGGATCTCGTTTAACTTGTTATCACAACTAATCTCTCTCTCTTTCTCGGATCTCGCTCGTTCCTCCCCTCGGCTGGCCGGCGGGTGTGGTGTGTGGTGTGTGTGTTTTGGAGTGTTTTTAGAAAATAGATGAAATGAAAGATAGTTTGGGGTTTTAGGGGATATTTATATCCCTTAATTCCCATGGACCTAAGGCCCCTTTCTCGTTTAACCCATCTCAATTAATCTAAGTCCATGATCCGCTCCTTACTCGATATTTAATAATTAATAACGCGAAATCACTAAACATAACTTTCTTTATTCAACATTATAAATTTTAGGATGTTACAAGTCTTCCCCCCTTAAAGAGGTTTCGTCCCCGAAACCTAACTATTACATAAACAAACTAGGGTAAAACTTGCGCATCTCATCCTCGGCTTCCCAAGTAGCATCCGATCCTTTGCGGTGTTTCCATATCACTTTTACCAAATGTATAATCTTGTGACGAAGCTGCTTCTCCTTGCGATCAACGATCTCTATCGGTTGCTCGATGTAGTTCAATTGTTCATCAACCTCAATGTCCATCAATGGCACGTGAGACGTGTCATCAGCTAGAAACATGGAAGGTTGAATGAATTCCTTCTAACTCATCGGGTAAATCCAATTTATAAGCTACTTCACCCACACGATCTACAATCTTGAACGGTCCAATGTACCTCGGACTCAACTTTCCTCTTTTCCTAAAACGGATAATCCCCTTCCAAGGCGAGACCTTGAGCATCACATTGTCACCAACGTCAAACTCAATTGGTCGTCGCCGCTTATCTGCATAAGACTTTTGTCTGTCTTGAGCGACTTTCATTCTTGCTTTGATCTGATCGAACTTTGAAGACGTTTCTTGAACCACTTCTAGGCTTCCCATTTCTTTCTGACCAATCTCACCCCAACACACCGGGGTTCTACATCGTCTACCGTAAAGCATCTCAAACGGTGGCATGCCAATACTTGAATGGTAACTGTTGTTATAGGAGAACTCTGCCAGGTGCAGATGATCATCCCAACTTCCACCAAAATCTAAAACACAAGCACGTAGCATATCCTCAAGGGTTTGGATCGTCCTTTCAGACTGTCCATCAGTTTGAGGATGATACGCCGTACCGATGTTCAACCTCGTCCCCATAGCTTCTTGGAATTTCTTCCAAAACCTCGAAGTAAACCGTGTATCTCTATCAGACACGATCGATAACGGTACTCCATGCTTGGTTACAACTTTTTTGATGAACAAGCTTGCTAACGTTTCTGACGAGATGGCCTCTCGTATGGGCAGAAAGTGAGCACTCTTGGTCAAACGGTCCACAATCACCCAGATGGTATCATGTTGCTTAGCTGTACGAGGTAGCTTAGTTATGAAATCCATGGTGATGTGTTCCCATTTCCACTCAGGTATCTCTAGCAGTTGCATCTTCCCATAAGGCTTTTGGTGCTCGGCTTTGACTTGTAAGCAAGTTAAGCACTTACTAACATAATCCACTACATCATTCTTCATTCCTGGCCACCAGTAATCTCTTTTCAAGTCTTGGTACATCTTTGTAGCTCCAGGATGGATTGAGTACCTTGACTTATGAGCTTCATCTAAGATTCGACTTCTAAGATCACCGTGGCGTGGGATCCACATACGGTCGAACCTAGTTTTAACACCATGAGTGTTTTCCATTAATTCATCTTGCTGGCCATAAATCCTTTCTTTCTTTACTAACCCTTCATCTACTAACACCTCTGACTGCACCTTGATGATTTCTTCAAAAAGACTTGGGTTCATGATCAACTTGTAGGACTTCACTGTTGCAAGGACTTCCTCATTCTTACGACTTAGCGCATCAGCGATCACGTTAGCTTTACCGGGGTAATACTTAATTTCACAGTCGTAATCCTTTTTCAATTCTAACCATCTTCTCTGCCTCATGTTCAATTCTTTCTGCTCGAAGAAGTACTTTAAACTCTTATGATCTGTATAGATAATACACTTAGTACCGTACAGATAATGCCTCCATATCTTAAGAGCATGTACTACAGCTGCTAACTCCAAATCATGCGTCGGATAAGTACTCTCATGGACCTTCAACTGCCTAGACGCTTAGGCTATCACCTTCCCCCATTGCATCAACACGCAACCTAACCCTTGATGCGAGGCATCAGCACAAACAACGAAATCCTCGTCGCCATCAGGTAGAGTAAGGATGGGAGCTTGCGTGAGTCTCTTCTTCAATTCTTCAAAGGCTTCTTCCTGAAACTTTCCCCAACTGAATACTATCGACTTTCGGGTCATACCGGTCAGCGGTGCGGCTATCTTGGAGAAACCTTCGATGAATCTCCTATAGTAGCCAGCTAACCCTAGGAAGCTTCGTATATCAGTCGGATTCTGCGGAGTCTTCCAATTCGTTATCGCTTCAATCTTAGTGGGGTCCACGGTAATCCTCTCCGGATTAACCACATGACCTAAAAATTGCACTTCTCTTAACCAGAACGCGCACTTCAAAAACTTGGCGTACAACTTCTCTTTCTTCAGAACTTCCAATACCTCACTCAGATGCTCGGCATGGTCAGACTCACTCTTTGAATAAATCAATATATCATCGATGAAGACGATAACCGACCTATCCAACATTGGTCGACACACCCTATTCATCATGTCCATAAATGCTGCAGGAGCATTGGTTAGACCGAATGACATTACGAGGAACTCGTAGTATCCATACCGCGTTCGGAACGCTGTCTTAGGGATGTCTGCCTCTTTCACCTTCAGCTGATGGTAGCCTGATTTGAGATCTATTCGGGAGAACCAACTTGAACCTTGCAGTTGGTCAAACAGATCATCAATCCTTGGCAACGGATATCTATTCTTTACCGTAAGCTTATTCAACTCACGATAGTCTATGCACATCCTCATACTTCCATCCTTCTTTTTCACGAACAATACTGGTGCGCCCCACGGGGAAACACTCGGTCTTATGAAACCTTTTTCGAGAAGTTCTTGCAGTTGGGACATCAATTCTTTCATCTCGGACGGTGCTAGACGGTAAGGCGCCTTCGCGACAGGTTGGGCTCCTGGTATTAGATCTATCTGAAATTCTATCTCTCGCTCCGGTGGCAACCCCGGAAGATCCTCAGGGAATACTTCTGGGTAGTCGCGCACAATAGGAACATCTTTCATTTCTTTCGTCTCGGTCGTAACGTTGAGGACATACGCCAGGTAGGCACAACACCCTCGCCTTAGCAAACCCTCGGCTTTTATCATCGAAATGACATTAAGCCCAGAACTTTCCTTATCACCGTAAACTGTCACCTCACTACCATCCAATGACTTTAACCTTATCAACCTACTCTTACACACTATCTGAGCCTCAAACTCAGACAACCAATCCATACCCAAAACCACATCGAACCCTCCCAAGGTCATAACGTACAAGGTAACCGGGAACTCATGTCCTTCCAATTCTATCTTACAGTTCTTAACCATCTTTGTTATTTTAACCGAAGTGTCACTAGAGGTTTCTACTACAAAAGTTTGAGACACTCGGCAGCCTTTCATTTTAGCGAGTTTACTAAATGTCGTAGCTACAAAACTTCTATTTGCACCAGAATCAAATAATACGGTAGCAGAAATGCCATTTACTAAGAACGTACCGGTCACAACATCAGGAATCTGTCTAGCTTGCTCTTGGGTCAACATGTAGGCTCTAGTTCTTGGCCTAGCTTGATCGGCATCCTTCCTTCTACTACCTCCAGCTTCACTCTCGGTACACTCCCTAGCAAAATGACCTGTCGTACCACACTTGTAGCATGCAGGCTTAGAACTGCACTCATGAGCATAATGACCTGCCTTCCCACACTTGTAGCAAACATTCGACCCCAATCTACATTCTCCGGCATGTATCTTTCCACACTTATGACATGTATCCGAACCCTTTCCCCACCTACACTCACCACTGTGTGCCTTGCCACAAGTCTTGCACGACCTGTTCTCCCAAACTCTCGGCTGCTTGTTCTTAGGGTTCCACATCTGGGTACCGGGTCGTTTAGCAGGAGCGACCCATTTCTTTTCTTTCTTCTCGTCTCCCACCACCACATCATCCGCAGCCAAGTCTGCATAGACCATTTCTGCGAGTTTGACAGCGGAATCGGAAGTAGCAGGTTTACTTGTCCTGACAAACATGCAGACTCTCTGTGGTAATCCCCTCACGTAACACTTGATCCTTTTAGCCTCAGTGTTGACCATATCGGGCACCAACCTAGACATTCGATTGAACTCGGTGGTGTACTCACGATGTGTCATTGTCCCAGCTTTCAAGTTTAGGAACTTCATCTCCGCCCTTTCAACCTCGGCGTCAGCACAGAACTTCATCATCACTAACTCCTTCAGATCGTCCCACTTCATCTCTTTGATCTCTTCACGGGTCTTCCTCTGCTCCACACTCTCCGACCAATACATAGCCTCATCCTCGAATGATTGAGTAGCATAACCTACCGCTTGATCGGGACGGCACTCGCTAATGCGGATAACCTTATCCATGGCGGTTATCTACTGAAGAGTAGCGATTGCATCTCCTAAACCAGTCAGCTTAGGCGGGTCACAACCTTTGAAGGACTTATAGTTGCAACCGCCTCGGCCCCTCTTCCTATCATCATCTTTCACGAACCTTACCTCACTTGAGTCACCCCTTTCCCTCTCGTCATCCTTTCTATCATTACCACCTGCCCCTTCAACAGTTCTTTCACGGCTTCCAGCAGACCTTCCCGGGGTAATATTCTTCACAGCAGTGGCCAAAGCTTGAACAATAGCTGCTTGAATGGCGGGATCCAGTTGAACTCCTTCATTGTTTTCCGGGTTTCTTCCCGTTGTGCTTCCTTCAGCTTCGGTGTTGGAAGCTGTCTCAACCAAAGGTTGCTGGACACGACGAGGCCTGCCGCGTCGTCCAGTGCGACCTCCAGCTCCAACAATGTCTCCAACTCCAGCCATCGTATTCTAAAAGGGAAAACACAAAATCATCACTCAAGGAACTATTTAGTACAAGGATAGCAAGGCTAACAGGTAATAACAGTGGCCAGTTGTGATTAGCTGATCACGTAACTTTCAGTGTCCCATACACTTCCCTTTATGAGTCTATTTGTGCTGGTCCTATTTAAGCAGTTTGTCAAATCAAACAATCAGTTATTCCTATCCCTGTCGTTCACGTATCTTTTCTTTCTCATTAACATGTATCATTTAATCATACACTTTACCTTCACTGATCTTGCTTGAGCGACACTTGGCATTCTTGAACTGGCATCTTCTTTCCTTTCTTATTTATATCCCATACTCTGTTCGAGTCTAAGCATGTAGGATGCTTAAATCTCTCGAACTATGCTCTGATACCAACTTGTAAGGCCCCGTTACCGGTAGCCCTACTTTCGTGTTGGATTTACTCATAAACACAGTTCTAAATATCAGAGTTAATTAAAACATTTACGCGGAATATAAAACTTTCATAAAACTTTACATAATTCATAACTTGTCTCAAAACATCCTTTGTCTTTCAATATTAAAGCATTAAAATTAAAACATCATAAGTCTTCAGATGCCAGACTCTTGTTCAATGCCACGTGTCTCCTCAAGCGAGCTGCCTCATCCTACTCACCTACATGCATACTAAAAGTCAGCTACGCTGAGTGAGTTCTAGTTAATCATACACTATACAATACACATAAACTTATATTCTTTCATTCATACTTTCTTACTTTCATACTTTCATACTTTCATACTTTCATTCTTTCATACTTTCATTCTTTCTTTTGTATTAACTTACCTTCATAACTTATGTTATAAAGAGCATTACGCCCTACATTCCTCGAGTATTATTAGGGCTCAGTACCCTCCTTCCTCGAGTATTATTAGGGCTCGGTACCCTCCTTCCTCGAGTATTATTAGGGCTCGGTACCCTCTTTCCACGAGTATTATTAGGGCTCGGTTTCCCTCTTTCCACGAGTATTATTAGGGCTCGGTTTCCCTCTTTCCTCGAATATTAGTAGGGTTCGGTTCCCTAGTTCTCGAATATTAGTAGGGTTCGATTCCCTCTTCGTTACCATACAACCATACATCATACCACGAGTATCATTAGGGCTCGGTACCCTTTTCGTAACCATACAACCATCCTTTCCTTCTTTTATTAACTTTATCACATTCATACACATAAGCATTCATATCATACTTACCTTATACTTAGCGTTACAACCTGACAATACGTGCAATATCCGAAGATCGTTCACGTACCGTCAAGCCATCATTCATACATATCACATTATTCACATAAGGCATACACTTATCTCTTAGGATAAGCGTATTAACAAACATATTGAGTATGCACACAGCCCCGAAAACATAACACATAAATGGGGCTAGAAACTCACCTGAACACGGTTACGTTCACCGTTAATCGTAATTCCTTTCTTCAGTTGTGCACGGCTGACTGTATAACAAGTATACGTATCAATTAACTATCACTTCTCATAATGTATTTCTATCTTTATATGACCCACAACGAACGGGGGTCCGGGGGCAGCGCCCCTGGCAGCGGGGTCTAGGGGCGGCAGCCCCTAGCAGGGTCCAAGGGGCAGAGCCCCTGGCTGGGGTCGAGCTGCCAGGTTAGCTTGGAAAAATTTTATTTCCATTAACTGTCTTAACACATTTTTCATTAGATTTTTAATTTATTTTTTAAACGAACTTGACTTTAGGCGAAGTTAAACCTTAGGCGAACTTAGCTTTAGGCGAAGTTATCAGGTGAACTTGGCTTTAGGCGAAGTTAAACCTCAGGCGAACTTAGCTTCAGGCGAAGTTATCAGGCGAACTTGGCTTAGGCGAAGTTACCAGTTAGGCGAACTTGGCCGTAAGAGAAGTTATCAATTAGGCGAACTTGGCCTCAGGCGAAGTTATCGCTTTGAAGGCGAAGTTATCGCTTTGAAGGCGAAGTTGCCCAGATGCAGGCGAAGTTGCCCAGATTAGCCGCTGTTTTTGTTTCTGACCAGCATTTCGAGCGATTTTAACACCCTTGCTATGGTTCGACATCACCCCCTACGTTCCCCAACCATTTCCGGTCGTATATACGCTATAAAGTTTGGATCTTTAAACTTCAAAGATCAAGAACCATACCTTTTTGAGCTTGTTTGGATCTCGTTTAACTTGTTATCACAACTAATCTCTCTCTCTTTCTCGGATCTCGCTCGTTCCTCCCCTCGGCCAGCCAACGGGTATGGTGTGTGGTGTGTGTGTTTTGGAGTGTGTTTAGAAAATAGATGAAATGAAAGATAGTTCGGGGTTTTAGGGGATATTTATATCCTTAACTCCCATGGACCTAAGGCCCCTTTCTCGTTTAACCCATCTCAATTAATCTAAGTCCATGATCCGCTCCTTACTCGATATTTAATAATTAATAACGCGAAATCACTAAACATAACTTTCTTTATTCAACATTATAAATTTTAGGATGTTACAAACATGGTTCAGAAAGAGACACCAACTGATCAGGTTCAGGATCCGGGAATGTACGGTGCAAAAGTTAGTTCAAGTTCAAGTTCAAGGTCAGAATCATCTGCTTACTACTCAAAGGGAGACTCAAGATCAACTCATGATGGTCATGTGACTCTCAACATGGATGGTGATGTATGTTTTGTAGCTGGAGGAAGTAATTCTTCAAAACCTCAAGCCACAACTGGTAGTTTTTCCTCAAATGTTCCGACCAACAATTAGTCGCAGATGCCCATGAGTGTTAAATCAGTTGAACAGCAGTTTGCTCTCTATGCATCCTTAATTGCATCTTACGAAAACTACATCAAAGGTAAAATAGTCGACCATGCAACTTTAGATGAAGACTATGATCAGATCAATGCTGATGATCTAGAAGAGATGGACCTGCAATGGCAGATGGCTATGATAGTAAGAAGGGTTAAGAGATTCATGAAGAAAACAGGCAGAAAGTTCGTTGGAGAAAGACCAGGGTTTGACAAATCAAAGGTTAGATGCTACAACTGTCAACAAAATGGTCACTTTGCCAAGGAATGTACCAATGAGAGAGTCGAACGTAGTCAGAACAGGCCTGCACAACAGAATGGGGGAGATAGTGAGAATAAGGCTATGATATCTAGACACAATAGTGGGTATAACTGGAATCTACAGGTTGAGGAAGTCTTCGAACAGGCAAATTTGGTGAACATCGAAACTGCAGGAAGTGAGAAAGTGACGGAAGAAAATCAAGCTTACATGGCAGAAGTGAACGATCAGCTCTCTGAGGTAAGTTTTGAACTTCATTGTATGCAATGTGAAAATCTGTCTGAACAATTGATAACAGTAACTGATCAGTTTGTTAGTTTGGACGCTCAATTTAAAACGTTAAAAGAAGATCATCATCACACTAAAACTAGAGAAAACAGTTACTCGGTAAAAATAAAAGCTAGTGAAAAAGATATCAGAAGTCTTAAAGCCAGTCTAGCTGAAAAAATACAAGTAATTAATCTTAGTTATGAAGTGTTAGAGGAAAAAAATAAACTAATTGCTGACAAGGATAAACAGATAGCTGATTACCAGGTAAAAGTGGTGGAATTAAAAAGAAAAATTGAACAATTTAGAAATTCCTCAGCAATGCTTGATCACATCGTAAGTGTTCAACGTTCCCCAGTTAACAAAGGGGGAATTGGATTTTCTGAGGTTCCACCACCATATAACCATAACTATACGTATGATCCTAGTAATCTGAAATATGTTGATGTTGAAATTAGTCAGACAGTTCCTGTCAAAGTTTCGATTAAAGAACCTGAAGTTAGTAAAAGAGAAACATGTAATCCTGTTTCAAATGTTAGGATTTCTGTTCCTAGTTCTGTCTCATCAAATTCGGACAAGACATCCGAATCTAGTGAGATAAAAGAAGAGGTAGTGTTACTAAAACGTGGGGAGGAATATAAGCCAACTGAAAAGAACTCTCCCCTAAACCCGTTTGTCCCACCATATGTTAGACAAACGAATAGTAATGCAACCTCAACATCTGAAACAACTGTTGAGACGAAAGTTGAACACAGGAGCTGTTTCAGATGCAATCAAATAGGACACCTGATTGCTGATTGTCCTCTAAATCAGAGATTCAGAGGTATGAGGCCTCCGAAAACTGAGAATAAAACTAACAGTAATTACTATAATGGTAAGAATGCTAACTCTCCAAAATTCAGACATTGGACTAATCCAAGATTTCAAAGAAATCGATCTCAGTTTTTCCCAGTTAACAACCGAACCAACAATTATAATTCAGTTAATCCACTAAGGTTTGGATGGCCTCATAGTCAATTCTCAAGAAGGTATCCCTATAGAACTTACAGAAATCATTCTCAATACGGGATGCCGTTTAATAGATTTAATCGACCCAAGACCAGTAGGTCTTGGGTCCCCAGATTTTAATCCTTTTCTTTAATCGTGCAGGAACAGTTGAACAGGACTGCAAACAATCTGTGGGTTGTGGACAGTGTCTGTTCCCGGCACATGACTGGTAACAAGAATTTGTTACACGAATGGAAACCTGTTCAAGGAGGAAGAGTTAGTTTCGCTGGAGATAGCGGTGGTAGAATTACTGGTATTGGAACTGTGATAAATGGTAAAATGAAGTTAGAAAAGGTGAATTTTGTAGAAGAGTTGAAGCATAATTTGTTGAGCGTATCTCAGATTTGTGACAAAGAGTACACAGTGCACTTTACCAAAGATGAAGCAATTGTTTAGTATCCTGGTTTCAAGATACCAGAGGCATGGGTGTTGATGAAAGCTCCAAGGGAAAAGAACACATACGTCATGGATATGAGGTCAACTGAGATGGCAACAGAAGAATCATGTCTTTTGTCAAAAGAAACTGAATCGGAGTCCGAGTTATGGCATCTAAGAATGGGGCATATACATCTTCGAAAAATGAACTACATTGTTAAGAATGGGCTGGTGCTTGGTGTTCCCTTAAAGAATTTCAACTCTGAAGACCAATGCTTATCGTGCAAGAAGGAAAAGCAACACAAGAAACCTCATCTCACCAAGAAGGTTAATTCAATTGTCAGTACCCTAGACCTACTTCACATGGATCTTTTCGGTCCCGTGAATGTAAAGAGTCTAGGTGGAACGACATACTGCTTGGTAATAACCGATGATTACTCTCGATACTTGTGGGTATACTTTCTGAAGACAAAAGATGAGACGGTTCAGTTGGTAATTAACTTGATTACTAAGGTTGAGAATATTGTGGGGAGAAAGGTTAAGTACATCAGGAGTGATAATGGGACAGAGTTCAAAAACTACCAGATGGAGCTGTTCTGCTTACAGAAAGGGATAGACCACCAGTACAGCGCTTCGTATACTCCGCAACAAAATGGGGTGGCTGAAAGGAAGAACAGGACGCTAATTGAAGGAGCCAAAACCATGCTGGCTGATGCTAAACTTCCCGTGGTGTTCTGGGCTGAAGCAGTTGCCATAGCCTGTTATATCCTTAATCGTGTTTTAACTGTTAAAAGGCTAAATAAAACTCGTTATGAACTTATGCATGGTCGAAAGCCAAACTTGAATGGTCTCGAACCATTCGGGTCCCCATGTATGATTTTAAAGACAAACTCTAAATTTGGTGAGAAAGCCGAAGAAGGTATTTTAGTCGGATATGTTGTTGGGACACCCAACAGAAGAGTCTTTAATTTATCGAACAGCAAGGTTGAATTGGTATGTAACACCGACATCACGAGTTACAAACCACCAATGCCCAGCACGGGACCCGCTGAAGCTTTTGACTATGATAAACTGTTCAAATCCTTTAATATGCCTTACTTGGATTTTGTAGAAGTTGATGAGAAAATTGCTTCACAGATTCTGTATGATGAGGAAGAAAATATTGTGCAACGTCCGCGATACGATGAGTGTTATCCCTCCTCGTCAAGAACCGCTGATATTCCTGCTGCCTCTACTGAGGAAGAATTCTACAATCCTTTTCACTCTCTACATCAATCACCCATTGATGAACTCTCTTCGAACTTGGAAAACAATCTGGAAGTCAGTACGGTTCCGACTACTGGAGTTCACAAAAATCATCCTTTGGAGAATGTGATAGGTGATCTGTCTGACGGTGTACAAACAAGACGAAGCTTGAATGAGCACACTTGTGTTTTCGCAAGCATTAAAGAAACGGGTATCTTAAATGAATGCTTGTACACCTGCTTCATCAGCCAGATTGAACAAAAGAATTATCAAATGGCTCTCAAGGATAGCTCGTGGGTCGAAGCCATGCAAGAAGAGTTAGCTCAGTTCGAGAAGATGGAAGTCTGGAAGTTGTTAGCAAAACCGAAGAATGTACATGCTATTGGCACAAAGTGGGTCTTTAAGTGTAAGTGAGATGAGAAAGGAATAATCATAAGAAACAAGGCGAGGCTGGTAGTTAAAGGGTTTAATCAGCAGGAAGGAATCGACTACAATGAAGTGTTTGCTCCTGTGGCAAGATTAGAAGCGATTCGACTATTTTTGGCATTTGCTGCACACAATGAGATGAAGGTATTCCAATTAGACGTGAAAAGTGCTTTTCTTAATGGTAAAGTCGATGAGGTAGTATACGTTGAACAGCCTCCGGGTTTTCCTGACCCTGACTTTCCTGATCATGTTTACAAGCTGAGTAAAGTGCTATATGGACTACATCAGGCCCCTCGTGCCTGGTACGCCACCTTATCTGATTACTTACTTGAGAATGGTTTCGAAAGAGGAAAGATTGACAGCACGCTGTTTGTCAAGAGAAAAGGGCGAGATTCTCTACTAGTTCAAGTCTACGTAGACGACATCATATTTGCTGCATCAAAAGTCGTCATGTGTCAGGAGTTTGAAGAAGTCATGAAAAAGACGTTTGAAATGAATGCAATGGGTGAGTTAACTTTCTTTTAAGGATTGCAGGTTGATCAGAAGAAAGATGGGATGTTCATCCATCAAACTAAATATGTCCAATACGTTCTCAAACGCTTCAAGATGGAGGACAGCACTCCATTTGATACTCCAGTTTGCGTCAACCACAAACTGGGTGCTGATTCTGACAGTGATGCAGATGTGGACCCCACCCAATATCGAGCAATCATAGGTTCTATAATGTATTTAATTGTATCTACACCTGACATTATGTTTGCAGTTTGTCTCTGTGCTCGTTTTCAGGCAAACCCAAAGGAATCTCACATGAAGGGAGTGAAGAGAATACAACGGTATCTGAAAGGCAAGCCTAAGCTGGGATTGTGATACACGAAAGAGGGAGACCTGGACTTGGTTGCTTACATAGACTCTGACTATGGAGGGTGCAATCAGAACAGGAAGTCGACAACCGGCGGATGTCAGTTTCTGGGAGGAAGATTGGTGTCATGGCAGTGCAAGAAGAAGACCTCAGTAGCCATTTCTACCTGTGAAGCAGAATACATGGCAGCATCAAACTGCTGCTCCCAGGTTCTTTGGATACAACAGCAATTGTGCGATTACGGTCAGAATTTTACTCAAACTCCTATTTGTATTGATAACACTGCTGCAATCTCAGTAACTAACAACCCATAAAACATAGCAAAACTAAACACATTGACATTCGTCATCATTTTATACGGGATTGTGCTGAGAAGAAATTAATAGTGCTCGAAAAGGTTGATTCGTTAGATAATTTCGCTGATCTTTTTACTAAAGCGTTTGAAAGAACTCGTTTTCAAAATCTCGTTGAGCTTAATGGGATGATCAATCCCGAGTAACCGTATTTTTCGTTTTTACTTAAAAAAAAAAAACGTCACTATCGCTTAGAATTATGTCGGTTGCTTCAGTTTGAAGGACATATCTTCGGATGTGTTTGGTCCTCACTTCTACCAGTAGATTATGAGGATAGCCATTAACCGGATGACTGAAAGTGACCGGGGCGGTTTATGATGTGGTTTTATTCTTTCGCTGAAAAATAGTCGTTCATACTTAGTTAGAAGGACACATATTCGTATGTGGTCGGTCCAGCTGATCCATTGGATCTTTAGGATAGCCGTTTACCTGAAGACTTTGACTTGATCGGGGCGATAGAATTTAAAATTTTTTTTAGGGAGATGATATAATTTTTTAAGTCTACAACTTCGAAAGAAGTCTCTATACAATGTTTCTAAGAAAATTGATCCAACCTTGGAAAATGATACATAAACTATTTCTGTGTGCTTAACTAGTGAAATTATTAGGCCTAAAAGACTCTAGAACAGTCATTGTATGTTATGGTAGCTTTTTATGGTGCGTAAAAGTTAAAGTGATACTAACTAAATCTTCTCGATTTAAAGGGAAGACTCATTAAGAGTTGTTTATGTCTCTATATACATCTTTCCGAATGATAGACAGAAAAGCGATTACCCAGTCATACACGAGCCCGTGAGTGTTCTGATTCCCAAGAAGATAGTGTGTCAAGTACCTGCAGTGATCCAGATTCGGGACTTGCAGTAGTCTACTGTTTTAAGCTATGTAAATCTTTATTATTTAAAAAAAATAAAAAAAAATGATGATGTTAAGCTTCTGAAGCCTATTATGTTATACTTATCAATCAAGAGGCAAGAAAGAGAACGGGAAAAAGACTCTAAAGATCAAGATGTACTTACTGTCTAATCAGGCACTACGGGTCGAGGTCAACTCGGGGTGACTCGGGGAAAGTCAAATAAGCTTTGAGATTAGATGGGAGGCATCACAATCTCTGATGGGTTGTCCGTTTAAATTTTGAGCTTAATTGAACCTAATCCGTATCACAGATGCGATGAAAACCATACTAAGTCGTATACCTACTTACAACCTGTTTCTTTATGTCATAATACCGCTGAACATGGATCTATGTGACAGTCATTTAATTAGTATGATTCCTGTTCGGATCTTTTCTAAAACATGTTAGTCCCTGTCAAGACTGAAATTTGATCCCGTGTATTTTATTTCTAAAATTTTCATTGCATATGTCGTTTTATGGTTTAAAACTTGGTTACTTGGTATTTGATCGTAACATTTAAATCTTCAAAGGAAGTTGCATAATGCTCCCTTGGTAAAAGACAATTGCATAATGCTCAAATTTATAAGGGGCTGTTGTGTAATTACTAATACTAAGCGAAGTTGTTTAAAGAGGCGAACTTGTTAACAGGCGAAGTTAAGGGGTAAGCGAAGTTAACCCTAACTTCGCCTGTACAATTAAACCATATATAAAGAGATTTTCTGGTCAAACTCTTTATAATTTTCAAAAAAAATACCCAGCGAAGTTACACCACGGCGAACTTATAATATTAAACCCTCGGCGAAGTTACCTCTCGAATCATTTCTTGTTGTTAATCTCCGTTTTAATCCGTGTTAAAGGTGTGTAGGATCGAGATGACATATAATTAGTGTCAATGGTGTTAATCAGATGTCGTTTTGGTCCGATTTGAGAACTCGTTCATGCAAACCTTAAACACCCACTTTTCAAACTCGTTTTAACGTGGTCGTAACCAACTTGATCGTCTAGATCTCCATAAAAACATGTTTTTTAGAGACCACAATCATCAAATTCTACAAAAGACATCTCGTCTGGCCTTCTAAACCTTTGCCGTTTCAGATCAGGCTAAGTTATAGTTTAGGCGAAGTTGTTCTCAACTTCGCCTTAGTCTTAACTTCGCCTGCTGCTTTAATTTTTAACTAATCAGGGGCGAAGTTGTTCAAGGGGCGAAGTTATGGTTAGACGAAGTTATCCTTAACTTCGCCTTAGACTTAACTTCGCCTTGTGCTTTTCATATTATTTTAAAGTTAATCTGTTGTCAGGCGAAGTTATTGTATAGGCGAAGTTGTGCTCATCTTCACCCTATGTCTAACTTCGCCTGCACACTAAATTTTCTCGTAACTTCGCTCATGGTAATAGGCGAATTTATGATTTGCTTCGACGATTTTCTAACTTAGTCCGTTTGTTATGCATATATGGCAGCTGTAGCAGGAGCCGGTGGTGCTGGTGGTGACGAAGGTGGTAATAACGACCGTCAGTTCTTTCCGGGGCACAATATGTACATAACACTGGACCCGGATGCTTGCGGTGTTGATGATTATCGCGAGATCATCACTTTTCTCATTCGCTCCCGTATCTTCCATGCTATTACTACAACTCTGCCCATTTCTCTGCCGAACATAGAAGACTTCTGGCAGGCGGTTGAATACGATTGTAGAGTCGAGCCGCCAGTCATGCGCGCACAGTTAACAATCAAGAGGTGCAGTTCTCATCGGGACAGATAAGGGTCGCATTGCAGTTTGGGAATGAAACAAGAGATGATCCTACAGACTTTGTTGCTCCATTCAGAGATGGTGCTTTTTTAAGAATGGGCTATTCTGGTCCATTGGGTGACACTCAGAGACGTAAGGGATTTTTGTTAGATCAATGGCGTTTTCTCATGCATGTGATGATCGTATGCATGTCGGGTCGTAAGGCTGGTACGGACGGGATGGGTGCGACGATGCAGTCGGCAATGACAGCACTGACTTACAACAAGCGTTACAGCTTCAGTCCGATGGTGTTTTATGAGATAGACCGTCAGAGACGTGCAGTAGCTCGTGAAAGATTCTTGATGTATCAAAGATTCTTACAAATGATCTTGAATCATGTGGCACCTACGCTACCTCAGCGCCGTCCCATTCGATATGTAGAGAGCGTCAGCAAGAGGATATTCGCACAGTGCAGAGCGTCGAGTGCTCGAAGTAAACCAGAGCTTCGTCCACGACATACTCCGCTTTTTGGTTATTTGATCAACCCGGCGTATGTTGCTCCTCGTGGGGACGAGTTTCGGGATCCGGAACCGCAACAGGCTGTTGTTTCTCAACCACCACCTGTGGTACAGCAAGCATTGCCTGCTGCTCCTGTTGTGGCACCGGAGGAACAAGTAGACCTTGAATCTGCTTTTGGTGGCCAAGGAATTTTTGATATGGAACGAGTTGATCCTCAGGCAGAGGTTCAGGTCTCAATAGCAGAGGTTACTGGTGTTGAAGTGTCAATGGTAGCTACGTCTGTAGCTGATTTTGAAAGAACTGACTCTGACTCCTCAGCTGATGATGTTGCTGAAGCAAGACAGATACTGGTCGCCCAAGAAAGAATTCATGGAAAAAGAAAGAAAGATACAGATGACAGTGAGTCTGATTTTGAGGAGGAGTTGGGCCGTTTGATTCGTCGATCTAAAAGGGTTAGAACTGGTGAAGGATCGGGAGCTGGTGAAAGCTCGAGGGTGGTTCGTTTCTCTCCACCCGCCTTATCTGGTATGACTATGGTCCCTGCGTCCATGACTGTGACAGGACCAATCACCTCGGATGTTCCCGTGGTATCTACATCATCTTCATTTGGCATTCCACCCACTACTTTTCAGTTTTCGGCTCCAGAAATTGTTTCTTTGCCACCTCCTACACTTACTCCATCGGAGGTTGTTGCAAGTTTCGTTGAGTCGACACTGGTTTCCACTGCAGGGTTATCTGTTAAAATACCACATGCGGTTACTTTTCAACCTGATTCTGATGTTCCGGCTACCTTGGGAATCCCTCCTCCGTATGCTCAAGACACTTCTCATATGAGGTTTGATTTTGATGCAACTTTATCTGACTCAGACAGGATAGCAGCTCTTGAGAGGGTCATGGCAGAACAGTCAAGAATCAACCTGATCCAGACCCACACTATTCAGCGCCTTGTTGCAGAGAATCAGATTCAGTCGTCCCTCCTGATTGAACACGGTAAACTTTTTGATGCTTTAAAACAGTTCTTAGCATCTCAGGGGGAGACGAGCTGCAAGGGCGATGAGTTGCTGTTGGTACATGATGTCAGTAGTTCAGTATATAGTGTCTGTAATCGAGTCGTTTGGATTTGTGTTTTGTATGTAGCGAAGTTAGCTCACAAGTTCGCTGATACAGGCGAACTTGATGAGTAAGCGAAGTTAGTGACAACTTCGCCTGAACATGCCAGGCGAAGTTGTCGTGGTTATATAGCCTTAGGTTACGGCTGAGTTAGTAACGAAGTTTTTAGTTTACGTGTTTACGAGTTGTGTAATCAGTGATTGATATCACGTGTTTCCGGTTGCAATACAACGAGTCTTTGTTTATTGTAACGTGTGTTCGATTGTGTTAACGTATATCGTCTTCTACTCTCGTAACGTCTTACGTAGGGATTCCGCACCTACGTAGAACGAGATATTCCGTGTAGATCCGGCTGGGAACCTACATTTGGTATCAGAGCTTTTGCTCGTGATTGTGTGGTTCGGGATTATCACGCGGGTGTAGAAATCGTTCCGTTCGACTATTCGCGGGACGAGTTTACCGAGTTTTTGTGTCCTACTCACTTCCCACCATCATAAACAACCCATTACACCTTCACATACCTTGTAAAATCCAGAAATCAAACCTGCAAAACCATCGTGTTCATCAGGCGAAGTTGCAATCACTGTTTGTAGGGTTTAGGCGAAGATATAAGGTTAAGCGAAGTTATCCACAACTTCGCCTACCTTCTCAAGTTCGTTTATCTCAAGCGAAGTTACCCACAACTTCGCCTACCTCACAAGTTCGCTTACCTTAAGCGAAGTTATACACAACTTCGCCGAATCAGGCGAATTTAAAAAAAAAGGGAGCGAAGTTCGGAATCAGCGAAGTTCAGACTTAAGCGAAGTTATCATTAACTTCGCCTACAGTACTGTTAAGAATAAAATTTTTATTTTTCGGGTTTCTTTGTGTTTCGTGAAAGATGTCTTCAATAAATATTACGGAACTGGTGAAGATGGAAGTGGAAGCGGGTTCAGCTACTAAGGCACCGAAGATGCTTAAGAGAACCGATTTTGTGGCGTGGAAGGATCGGTTTGAGCAATATGTCAAATACCAAGATACTAAGATGTGGGTGTGCATACAAGATGGTTACATTCCACCAACTGCTGAGTATGAGGGTCGTGATCAGATTAAGAAATACAAAGAGATGGAAGAAGAAGCAAAGAAAATGTATGAGGCTGAAAGCAAAGCTCATGCAGCGATAACAATGGCTCTTCCACAAGAGATTTTTCACACCTTCAGGAAGTATAAAACTGCTAGAGAGCTTTGGGAAGCAATTGAAAACTGTTTTGAGGGTAATGTGGGGATTCGTGCATCAAAGATTAAACTTCTCAAAACCCAATTCTCGGTGTTCAAGTACTTGAAGAATGAATCACTTGGTGATATCATCACTAGATATTATCATCTAATGACCGAACTCAGCAACTATTCCATTACTTACAAAGAAGATGAGATCGTTGAAAAGCTTCTTGATGCTCTCCCACCGAAATGGGAGATGTACACTGTGTTGATGAGAGAAGACAAAGAGTTTGCCGACTATGACTTGGAAACAGCAGTTAACAAACTACGAACGTTTGAACTTAACATGGTTCGAAAAGAGACACCAACTGATCAGGTTCAGGATCCAGGAATGTATGGTGCAAAAGTTAACTCAAGTTCAAGTTCGAAGTCTGAATTATCTGCTTACTACTCTAAGGGAGACTCGGGCGCTAACTCAAAACATGAAGGTCATGTATCTCTCAACATGAATGGTGATGTGTGTTTTGTAGCTGGTGGATCAAACGCTTCTAAACCTCAAGCAACCAAGAGTAGTTTTTCCTCAAGTGTTTCGAACAACAACTACTCAAAGATGCCCATGAGTGTTAAATCTGCTGAACAGCAGTTTGCTCTCTATGCATCTTTCATTGCTTCGTATGAAAATTACATTCAGGGTAAGATTGTTGATCCTGCAACATTGGATGAAGACTATGATCAGATCGATGCTGATGATCTGGAAGAGATGGATCTGCAGTGGCAGATGGCGATGATTGTGAGAAGGGTTAAGAGGTTTATGAAGAAGACAGGTAGAAAGTTTGTTGGTGAGAGACTGGGTTTTGACAAGTCAAAGGTGCGATGTTATAACTGTCAGCAGAATGGCCACTTTGCGAAGGAGTGCACAAATGAACGTGTAGAACGCAGTCAAAACAGGTCTACACAACAGAATGGGGGTGGTAATGAGAATAGAGCCATGATTTCCAGACAGAACGGGGAGTACAACTGGAATCTGCATGTTGAGGAAGTTTTCAAACAGGCCAATTTGGCGAACATCGAAGCTGCAGATAGTGAGAAAGTGACTGGCGAAAATGAAGCTTTCATGGCAGAAGTGAAAGACCAGCTCCGAGGTAAGTACTAAACTCCCTTGTACTAAATGTGAAAATCTGTCTGAACAATTGATAACTATAACTGATCAGTTTGTTAGTTTGGATGCTCAATTTAAAACATTAAAAGAAGATCATCATTTCACTAAAGCTAGAGAAAACAGTTATAAAGTAAAAATAAAAGCTAGTGAGAAAGATATTAGGAGTCTTAAAGCAAATCTAGCTGAAAAAATTCAAGTAATTGATCTTAGCTATGAAGTGTTAGAAGAGAAAACCAAACTAATAGCTGAAAGGGATAAACAGATAGCTGATCACCAGGTGAAAGTGGTGGAACTAAACAGGAAACTTGAGCAATTCAGAAATTCCTCCGCTATACTTGATCACCTCGTTAGTGATCAAGGTTCCCCAGTTAAAAGGGGAGGAATTGGATATCATGAAGTTCCACCACCTTACAATCATAACTACACTTATGATCCTAATAATCAGAAATCTGTTGATGTTGATTTTGGTCAGACAGTTCCGGTTAAGGTTACTATTAAAGAACCAGAAGTTAGTAAAGGCGAAACAAGTAAGCCTGTTTCGAATGTTAAGATTTCTGCTCCTAGTCCTGTCTCATCAAACTCGGACAAGTCATCCGAGTCGAGAGAGACAAAGGAAGAGGCGGTGTTACCAAAAAGTGGAGAGAAACATAAAACAACTGAAAAGAAATCTCCACTAAACCCATATGTCCCACCATATGTGAGACAAATGGGCAGTAATGCAGCCTCAACATCTAAAACAACTATTGAAAAGAAAGTTGAATACAGGAGTTGTTTTAGATGTAATCAATTAGGACACCTAATTGCAGATTGCCCTCTGAAGCAGAGATTCAGAGGTATGAGGCCTTAAAAAACTGAGAACAGAACTAACCGTAATCACTATAATGGTAAAAATGAAAACTCATCAAAGTTCAGAAATTGGACTAATCCTGGTTTTCAAAGAAATCAATCTCAGTTTTTCACTGCTAACAACCAAACCATAAGTAATAATTCATTTAATTCACGAAGGTTTGGATGGCCTCATAGTCAATCTCCAAGAAGTTATCCTTTTAGGACTTACAGAAATTATTCCGATACTAACTTTGGACAGCCAAAGTACGGGATGTATCGACCCAAGACCAATAGGTCTTGGGTCCCCAGATTTTAATCCTCTGCTTTAATCGTGCAGGAATAGTTGAACAGGGCTGCAAACAATCTATGGGTTGTGGATAGCGGCTGTTCCCGGAACATGACGGGTAACAAGAGTTTGTTACACGAATGGAAACCTGTTCAGGGAGGAAGAGTGAGTTTTGCTGGAGAGAGCGGTGGAAGGATCACAGGAATTGGTACGGTGACTAACGGAAAGATGACGTTAGAGAAAGTAAATTTCGTTGAAGAACTAAAGCATAATCTGCTGAGTGTTTCGCAGATCTGTGACAAAGATTACACCGTGCACTTTACCAAGAATGAAGCGATCGTGCTATATCCTGGTTTCAAGATACCAGAGGATTGGATAGTTATGAAGGCTCCAAGAGAAAAGAATACGTATATTATGGACATGAGGTCGACTGAGATGGCAACAGAAGAATCGTGTCTTCTGTCAAAAGCAACTGGAATCGGAATCCGAATTATGGCATAGGAGAATGGGGCATATTCATCTTCGGAAAATGAACTACATTGTCAAGAATGGGCTGGTGCTGGGTGTTCCCTTGAAGAATTTCAACTTTGAAGACCAATGCTTATCGTGCAAAAAGGGAAAGCAACACAAGAAATCCCATCACACCAAGAAGGTTAATTCAATAGTCAGTACCCTAGACCTACTTCACATGGATCTCTTCGGTCCCGTGAATGTAAAAAGCCTAGGTGGAACAACATACTGCTTGGTGATCACTGATGATTTCTCTCGATACTCTTGGGTATATTTCCTGAAGTCAAAAGATGAAACGGTTCAGATGGTAATAAATTTGATTACCAAAGTTGAGAATATTATGGGGAAAAGAGTTAAATACATCAGGAGTGACAATGGGACTGAGTTCAAGAACTATCAGATGGAGATCTTCTGCTTACAGAAAGGGATAGAGCACCAGTACAGCGCTCCGTATACTCCGCAACAAAATGGAGTGGTTGAGAGGAAGAACAGAACGTTAATTGAAGGAGCCAGAACCATGCTGGCTAATTCGAAACTTCCTATGTTGTTCTGGGCTGAAGCTGTTGCAACAGCCTGTTATATCCTTAATAGAGTTTTAACTGTTAAAAGACTGAATAAAACATGTTATGAACTTATGCATGGGAGAAAGCCCAACTTGAGTGGTCTTGAACCATTCGGGTCCCCGTGTTCGATATTAAAGACAAATTCTAAGTTTGGTGAAGTAGCCGACGAAGGAATTTTAGTCGGATATGTTGTTGGGACTCTTAACAGACGAGTCTTTAATACATCGACCAGCAAGGTTGAGGTGGTGTGTAACACTGATATCACAAGTTACAAATCACCAAAACCAAGCACGGGACCCGCTGTGGTTTTCGACTATGATAGACTTTTTAAATCTTTTAACATACCTTACTTGGATTGTGCAGAAGTTGATGAAAGAATAGCTACGAAGATGCTTTACGATGAGGAAGACAATGTTGTGCAACGACCGAAGTATGATGAATGTTAGCCTTCCTCGTCAAATGCTGTCGATACCCCTGCTGCCTCTACAGAAGAGGAATTCTACAATCCATTTCACTCTCAACAACAATCACCCATTGATGAGCTACCTTCGAACCTGGAAGACAATCTAGATGTCAGTGCGGTTCCGACTATGAGAGTTCACAAAAATCACCCTTTGAAGAACGTGATAGGTGATCTGTCCGACGGTGTACAAACAAGACAAAGCTTGAATGAGCACACCTGTGTTTATACAAGCATTAAAGATTCAGGCATTATTAACGAATGCTTGTACACCTGCTTCATCAGCCAGATTGAACCAAAGAACTATCAAATGGCTCTCAAGGACAGTCGTGGGTCGAAGCCATGCAAGAAGAGTTAGCCCAGTTCAAGAAAATGGAGGTATGGAATTTGGTTGCAAAACCGAAGAATGTGCATGCGATTGGCACCAAATGGGTTTTCAAATGCAAGAGAGATGAGAAAGGGATTATTATCAGGAACAAGGCGAGGCTGGTTGTAAAAGGTTTTAATCAGCAAGAGGGGATTGATTACACTGAGGTGTTTGCTCCTGTGGCAAGATTGGAAGCCATTCGATTGTTTTTGGCATTTGCTGCACACAAAGAGATGAAGGTATTTCAGTTAGACGTGAAGAGTGCGTTCCTTAACGGTAAAGTCGATGAGGTTGTGTACGTTGAGCAACCTCCTGGTTTTCCTGACCCAGACTTTCCTGATCATGTGTACAAGCTAAGTAAAGCACTGTATGGGCTACATCAGGCACCTCGTGCCTGGTACTCAACCCTATCCGACTACTTGCTTGAGAATGAGTTTGAAAGGGGAAAGATTGATAGCACATTGTTCTTTAAGAGAAAAGGAAGCAACTTTCTTCTGGTGCAAGTCTACGTGGACGACATCATCTTTGCTGCATCGAAAGTCGCCATGTGTCAGGAGTTTGAGGCCGTCATGAAAAAGAGGTTTGAAATGAGTGCTATGGGTGAACTAACTTTCTTTTTAGGACTGCAGGTTGATCAGAAGAAAGATGGGATGTTCATTCATCAGACTAAGTATGTCCATGATGTTCTCAAACGCTTCAAGATGGAGGACAACACTCTATTTGATACTCCAGTCTGCGTCAACCATAAATTGGGTGCTGATTCAGAAAATGATGCAGACGTGGACCCAACCCAATATCGGGCAATAATAGGTTCTTTAATGTAATTAACTGCTTCTAGACCTGATATTATGTTTGCTGTTTATCTTTGTGCTCGCTTTCAGGCAAACCCAAAGGAATCTCACTTGAAGGGTGCGAAGAGGATATTACGGTATCTCAAGGGCAAACCTAAGCTGGGGTTGTGGTACACGAGAGGAGGAGACTTGGAGTTGGTCGCCTACACAGATTCTGATTATGGAGGATGCAATCAGAGTCGGAAGTCAACAACAGATGGATGTCAGTTTCTTGGAGGCAGATTAGTGTCATGGCATTGCAAGAAGCAGACCTCAGTCGCCATTTCAACCTGTGAAGCAGAATACATGGCAACATCAAACTGCTGCTCCCAGGTTCTTTGGATTCAACAACAGTTGCGCGAATATGGTCTGAATTTCACTCATACTCCTATTTGCATTGATAACACTGCTGCTATCTCAGTAACTAACAATCCCGTAAAGCATAGCAAAACTAAACATATTGACATCCGTCATCATTTTATATGGGATTGTGCTGAGAAGAAACTGATTGTGCTCGAAAAGGTTGATACGTTAGATAATTTCTCTGACTTGTTTACTAAAGCGTTTGACAAAAATCGTTTTCAAAACCTTGTTGAGCTGAATGGGATGATCAATCCCGAGTAACCGTGTTTTTGTTTTTGTTTAAAAAAAAAAAAAAAAAAAAAAACGTCACTATTGCTTAGAATTATGTCGGTTGCCTCAGTTTGAAGGACATATCTTCGGATATGTTTGGTCCTCATTTCTACTTGTAGAATATAAGGATAGCCATTAACCAGATGACTGAAAGTGACCGGGGCGGTTTATGATGTGTCTTTATTCTTTTGCTGAAAATTATTCGATCATACTTAGTTAGAAGGACACATACTTGTATGTGGTCGGTCCAGCTGATCCATTGGATCTTCAGGATAGCCGTTTACCTGAAAACTTCAATTTGATCGGGGCGATTGAAGTTAAAATTTTTTTTTCGGGAGATGAAATTATTTTTCAAGTCTACTACTTCGTAAGAAGTTCCTTTACTATGTTTAACAGAAAATTGATCCAACCTTGGAAAGTGATAGATATACTGATTCTGTGTGCTTAACTAGTGAAGTTATAAGGCCTAAAAGACTTTAGAACAGTCATTGTATGTCATGGTAGCTTTTTATGGTGCGTAAAAGTAGAAGTGATACTAACAAAATCTACTCGATTTTACGTGGAAACTCCTTAACAGTTGTGCATGTCTCCATATATATCTTTCCGAATGATAGGCAGAAAAGCGATTACCCAGTCATACACGAGCCCGTGAGTGTTCTGATTCCCGTGAAGATAGCGTGTCAAGATACTGCAGTGATCCAGATTCGGGACTTGCAGTTGTTTACTACTATGAAGTTTGAGTAAATACTTAAAAAAAATGTGAGTTATTGAGACATTCTAGAGTTCATAAATTAATTCTTCTCAATCAAGATGTAAGAAAGAGAACGGGAAGAGGAGTCTAAAGATCGAAGAGTACTTACTATTTAATCAGACACTACGGGTCGAGGTCAACTCGGGGTGACTTAGGGAAAGCCAAATACGCTTTGAGAATAGATAGGAGGCATCATAATCTCTGAGTTGTTGCTCACTTAAGTTTTGAGCTTAATTGAACCTAACCCGTATCACAGAAACGATGAAAACCATTCTAAGTCATTTACCTGCTTACAACCTGTTTCTTTATGTCATAATACAGCTGAACACGGATCTGTGTGACAGTCACGTAATTAGTATGATTCCTGTTCGGATCTTTTCTAAAACATGGTAGTCCCTGTCGAGACTGAAATTTGATCCCGTGTACTTAAATTTTTAAAAGTATTTTTCTACTTATGTAGTTGTATGATTTTATACCTGGTTACTTGGTCTTGATCGTAGCATTTAACGCTTTAAAGGATGTTTTATAACTTAATTGCAAATTGTTCAAAGTATGGGGTTTGTTTTGAAAATTTTAATATCGGCGAAGTTATCCCTAACTTCGCCGGCAATAGGCACTTCGCCTGTATAATTTTGACCCTATATATAAGGATTTTAATAGTCAAACAGTTCATTATTTTCAAACCAGCGAACTTGTAAGCAAACCAGCGAACTTACTTCTGGAACCCTAAGCGAACTTATCGTTCGAATCCGATTCGTGTTATATTTTCTTCGATTCTTATACGATTAAAGGTGTGTAGGGTTATTGTGTCGAATATTCACCGTAATTGATGTTATTCAGAGGTTGTTACGACTAGTTTCATAACCTCGGTCTTTCGAAACCTCCACAACCGATTTTCAAACATGTTATTACGTGGTCGTAAACATATTAAACATCTAGATCGTCTTAAAAACGTGTTTTACGAGATCCGCGATCTCCAAATTGACCAAATCAATCCGTTCGATAACGTAAACTGTTGCCGTTTCATATTCGGCGAAGTTACAGTTTAGGCGAAGTTATCCGTAACTTCGCCTGAGGTTTAACTTCGCCTTATAATTAATTACGTAACAGTATTTGAGGCGAGGTTGTGGTTAGGCGAAGTTATCATTAACTTCGCCTGGCCCTTTTTACTTAACTATTATCCGGCGAAGTTCAAGTTCAGGCGAAATTGTGATTTGCCTTGACGTTTATCTAACTTCGCTCATGGTAACAGGCGAACTTGTGATTTACCTTGACGTTTATCTAACTTAGCCTGTTTGTTGCAGATATGGCTGCTGTAGCTGGAGCAGGTGGTGCAGGCGGTGATGATGGAGGAGACAACCAACGACAGTTCTTCCCGGGTCACAACATGTACATAACATTAGACCCAGACGCGAGTGGTGTTGATGATTTTCGCGAAATCATCACATTCTTACTCCGCTCGCGTATATTCCACGCGATTACAACAACACTACCGATATCCTTGCCAAACATTGAGGATTTTTGGCAGACCGTGGAGTATGACTGTCGCGTAGAGCCCCCGGTCATGCGTGCAACGGTCAACAATCAGATTGTTCAGTTCTCATCTGAACAAATCCGGGCGGCTTTGCGGTTTGGAGATGAGACGAGGGATGACCCGACAGATTTTGTGGCTCCATTCCGTGATGGAGCGTTTCTGAGAATGGGATACTCTGGTCCCTTGGGGGACACTCAGAGACGGAAGGGGTTCTTACTGGACCAGTGGCGCTTTCTCATGCATGTCATGATCGTGTGCATGTCAGGGAGAAAGGCTGGTACACATGGCATGGGCGCGACCATGCAGTCGGCGATGACTGCTCTGACTTATAATAAGTGTTACAGCTTTAGTCAGATGGTCTTCTATGAGATAGATCGACAGAGAAGAGCGGTGGCGCGTGAGCGATTTATTATGTATCCAAGATTCATTCAGATGATCTTGAATCATGTTGCCCCAACGCTACCTCAGCGCCGCCCAATCAGATACGTGGAAAGTGTGAGCAAACGGATCTTCGCCCAATGCAGATCTTCCTGTGCGAGGAGTAAACCTGAGCTCCGTCCTCGACATACTCCACTATTTGGGTACTTAATCAACCCGGAGTATGTGCCAGCTCGTAGGGACGAGTTTCGGGACCCGGCACCACAACAGGCAGGAGCACCTCAAGCTATACCTGCTGCTCCTGTTGTGTCACCAGAGGAGAATGTAGACCTTGACGCAGAGTTTGGCGGTCAAGGATTCTTTGATATGGAGAGGGTTGACCCTGAAGAACATGTACAGGTCTCAGTTGAAAGGGTTTCGAGTGTGAATGTCACTAGGGCAGCTACAACGGTGGCTGACTCTGATTCAGAAGATGATGTGGCTGTAGCGAGACGAATTCTAGTTAACCAAGAACGGGTTCAAGGGAAAAGAAAGAGAACTAATGATGACAGCGAGTCAGATTATGAGGAAGGGGTACAACAGTTGATTCGTAGATCAAGAAGGGAACGGGCAGGTGCAGGTTCGGGAGCTGGTGAGAGCTCAAGGGTGGTACGTTTCACTCCACCAGCACTGTCCGGTATGACGATAGTCCCTTCATCATTACAAGTTACAAGGCCAAGCGCCACGGATGTTCCCGTGGTGGCTACCTCATCTGCATTTGGCCTCCCACCCACTACATTCCAACTATCGGCTCCGGAGATTGTATCGTTGCCACCTCCAACTCTTACTCCAACGGACGTCGTGGCACGATTTATTGAGTCGACGGTTGTGGCCACTGCAGGGTTATCGGTGACGATACCACCTGCTGTAACGTTTACACCTACTTCTGAGGTCCCGGTTACATCGGAAATCCCTCCTCAGTACACTCAAGATATATCACATCTGAGGTTTGATTTCGATGCAACCCTATCAGACTCTGAACGAATAGCAGCACTTGAACGGGTCGTGGCAGAACAATCAAGGGTGAATCTTATCCAGACCCATGCTATTCAACGCCTCGTTGCAGAGAATCAGATACAGTCGTCCCTGCTGGTAGAACATGGCAAAATCATTGATGCTTTGAAGGAGTTCTTGGCATCTCAAGGGGAGACGAGCTGTAAGGGCGATGAGCTGAGGACTAAGAAGAGAAATGATTGAGACGATGATCCCAATGCATCGAAAGGTGCAGGTGGAGAGTTGCCAAGAACTGAACAAGCTCTTGGGACTTCCACAACTCAGGGGGAGTCAACAAGTGCAGCTGGCGGTATAGGTGATGATGTGGTGGTAGTGGACGTTGAGGAGATGGATGATGACATTGTAGGTGATGACGATGTATTACCAGTTGATGAGATAGAGAAGATTGGTGCAGAGATTGTGATTGATAATGATATTGAAGAGGGAGAGATTGTAGAAGAGAATGTGGAGTATGAGATTCCGGAAGTCGATAAGGCAGATATGAGTCAAGAGATTGGAAATGATGAGACTGAATGGGAAGAGCAGCCTAGATGGAAAGAAGGCTATGCTCAGTGGTTTGTAAAAATGAAGAAACCGGCGGTCCCTACTATGTTTAAGAAGAGTTACAACATTAGAGGCTATGCTGAATCGAGAAAGGGGATTATATGCTGGATATATGATGAGCAGTTGAGGCTCTTTGTAATTAAAAGATATGATGGCGTTCAGTACTTCAAAAGATTGTTGAGATCATTGAATACATTGCCAGAATGTGAAGTGAAAGACTTAGCCAGATTGGGGTTGATAAACAGAAGTGATGATAACATGGCTAGAGTCATTGGGAAGATTGTTTGGAAGGAAAGTATAAAAGAGAAAAAGTTTGAGCTGTTGAAACCACAAAAGGGAAAACTCATTGAAGACAAAGATAGAGGGTTGAGAGCAGATGACAAGCCTTGTATGATTATGAAGTATAAGCCGATCCGGTGTCTAAAAGAGGTGCCGATGAAACAAATGCCCAAGGATGTGCTGAAGGATCTGAAGTGGTGGTATGTAGATTGTGAAACAGCTGAAGCAGTAATGGAAGACGAAGATGAACAAGTGCTGCTGAGAGTCTATGATCCGATGCATCTAGTGAACTTGTCGCAAGCTGATCTGCAAGTGCTGAATGAGAAGAAGATATTTTATATTCCTGCTTGGAAAGACGAAGCGAAGAAATATCAAAGAATTGTATCAGTTTGTGTACGTGAAGGAGTTCATGCTTAAAGATGAAGATACAAGATTGTTGAAGATTACAAGACACGTGTTTGAAGATAAAGATTGAAGCTACTGCCAAGGGGGAGTCTGTTGGTACATGATGTCAGTAGTTCAGTATATAGTGTCTGTAATCGAGTCGTTTGGATTTGTGTTTTGTATGTAGCGAAGTTAGCTAACAAGTTCGCTGATACAGGCGAACTTGATGAGTAAGCGAAGTTAGTGACAACTTCGCCTGAACATGCCAGGCGAAGTTGTCGTGGTTATATAGCCTTAGGTTACGGCTGAGTTAGTAACGAAGTTTTTAGTTTACGGTTTTACGAGTTGTGTAATCAGTGATTGATATCACGTGTTTCTGGTTGCAATACAACGAGTCTTTGTTTATTGTAAAGTGTGTTCGATTGTGTTAACGTATATCGTCTTCTACGCTCGTAACGTCTTACGTAGGGATTCCGCACCTACGTAGAACGAGATATTCCGTGTAGATCCGGCTGGGAACCTACAGTTGCGGAAGAAGAAGAGTAATGATAGAGACGATGATCCCAATGCATCGAAAGGTGCAGGTGGTGAGTTGCCAAGAACTGAACAAGCTCTTGGGACTTCCACATCTCAGGGGGAGTCAGCTGGTGCAACAGGTGAATCAGGGGGTGAAGATGTGGTTGTAGTGGATGATGAGGAGATGTTGGACGATGATATTGTAGGAAAATGTTGAGCATGAGATTCCGGAAGTTGATAAGACAAATGTGGGTCATGATATGGGAAATGATGAGACTGAATGGGAAGAGCAGCCGAAATGGAAAGAATAATACGCTCAATGGTTTGTGAAGACAAAGAAGCCAGCGGTTCCTACTATGTTTAAAAAGAGTTATAATATCAAAGGGTATGCGGAATCGAAGAAGGGATTATATGCTGGTTGTATGATGAGCAGCTGAGGCTTTTTGTGATTAAACGTTTCGATGGGGTCCAGTACTTCAGAAGGTTGTTGAGATCGTTGAATACCTTGCCGGAGTGTGAGGTGAAGGATTTTGCCAAGTTGGGGTTGATAAACAGGAGTGATGATAATATGGCTAGGATTATTGGAAAGATTGTGTGGAAAGAAAGTATAAAAGAGAAAAAGTTTGAGTTGTTAAAGCCGCAGAAAGGGAAGCTCGTTGAAGATAAAGACAGAGGAATGAGAGCTGATGGCAAACCTTGGATGATAATGAAGTATAAGCCTATCCGGTGTTTAAAAGAAGTGCCGATGAAACAATTGCCCAAGGATGTCTTAAAGAATCTGAAATGGTGGTATGTCGATAGTGAAACAGCTGAAGCGGTGATGGAGGATGAAGATGAACAAGAGTTGCTGAGAGTGTATGATCCAATGCACTTGGTGAATTTGTCTCAAGCTGACTTGCAGGTGCTGAACGAGAAAAAGATATTCTATATTCCTGCATGGAAAGATGAAGCCAAGAGATATCAGAGAGTAGTTTCTGTTTGTGTCAGAGAAGGCGTTCATGCTTGAAGACGGGTGACTCGAGTTTTGGGATTACAAGACACGTGATTGAAGATAGAGATATGAAGCTACTGCCAAGGGGGAGTCTGTTGGTGCATTATGTCAGTAGTTCAGTATCTAGTGTCTGTAATCGTGTTAGTTTGTTTTGTTTTCATTTGTATAGGTTGTCTCACAAGTTCGCCTAATATAAGCGAACTTGTGGACAAGCGAAGTTATAGACAACTTCGCCTAGTCTGTTAGGCGAAGTTGTCGATAACTATATATGCCTTAGCTACGACTTTTGTTAAACAAGTTTTCAGAACGTGTAATTGTGATTTGCATATCACGTGTTAAAGGAGTTGCAATACATGTCTTTTGAGTATTGTAACGTGTATTTGTGCTTGGGTTTAACGTATATCGCATCCTACGCTCTTATCGTCTTATGTAGGGATTCCGCACCTACGTAGTACGAGATACTTCCGTGTAGATCCGGCTAGGAACCTACATAGCTATGTACACATAAATGTTCATAGTCTCAATTTTCACTTAACTGGTATTTTTAAGAAAAATAATGGGTCATAGACCACGAGATTTGAAATAACAATGTAACCCAATTTAGCAAAGCGAATAAGTATGATGTACGAATTTACGTTTCGTAAAAATACAAACGAATATGGATCCAAAATCAACGGACAATCAAAATAAACTACGTAAATAATATTCTAAAGAAGTGGATGTAAAAGTCACTTTGGGTAAGTTCGAAACATACGTGAAAGAGAAAAATAAAGAAAAGTAAATGTAGCTTGCGACGCTTGTCTTCTCGAATATAGGTTTGTTTGTGGCATGAAGGTTGCCGTGAAAGGTGGCGCCATGATTTTATAGCCGAAAATCATTGGCGTTAACGAAGGGGAAAGAAGGGAAGGGATATATCACATCGGTTGTAAATCGTAGTGTTTTTATATCTCATTGTGAAATAAAATTATTCTATTTTAGTTAGGCAAAACATTTTTAACTAGCGCTAAAACTTGAGAATTATATGAAATCCTTAACGTAAAAATAAATGTTTTCTTTTGGCCAGCGGCCTAGGAAAGAGATTGTCAAATAACCTGACTTGTTGAATGAAATATAGCCTCAAAAGGGCTTAAGATTTGTTTGAAATAAAAAGTTTACTTTTAATACGGTTTGAAATAATAATTACATTATTATTATAGGTGAAGATAATACTAGTAATAATAATATTACTAATCATCATAATAATAAAAATATTATTGAATAAAAAAAATAGTTTCAAATGGCTCAAAACTTGTTTGAAGCAAATATTTTACTTTAAATATTATTATGTAATAGTAGTGACGATGATACCAGTAATAATAATATTACTAATATCAATAATAATAAAAAAATATTAACAATAATAATAATAATAATAATAATAATAATAACAATTCTAATAATAATCATATTGATAATCACCATAATAATAATAATAATAATAATAATGGTGACGGTGATGGTACTAATAACAATAGTAGTAGTAATATTAATAATGATGGTAATATCAATAACTTTAATAATAATAATAATAAAAATAATAATAATAATAATAATAGAGGTAATAAATTCTTTTTAAAGAAAATAATTTGATTGAAGATTAAAATAACTAAGGATTTGGTATTTGGTACGAGGTGTTAGTAAAAGAAATAAAATGTAGAAAAATATGCAAAAGAAAATGTAGACGAGTTTGATGAGTTTTGTAAAAGTCTAAGAATTGAAACCGAAAAATCGTATAAGGTCAACAAAGGATGCGGGGTTAGGGTATTGCATGGCGGAAAAAAAGTTAGGCCTTCCAAAGTATGGCAAGTGTGTTAAGGTCACCACAATGTTAGTAGACTTGAAGCGTGAGGTTAAACATGCGATTGAGACAAATGGTTAGGTACATGTCTTGCAGATGGGTAACTGGTGTTGAGTTTGGGTAGGTTTTAGCAATAAGCGATAATTGAATCTATCACAAATTGAAGTATATCAACGTTTCAAGGAAGCAAAGCGGTGGATTTACACATACTATACAAAGGACGTGTTTCTGTGCGAGGCTCTTTGGTTGGGATTGGTTTGCGTTTCCAAGAAAGGTGCTGGGTTTGAATTTTAATTTACTATAGCGATGAAGGTGGGTGCGGTCAAACATGGGGTGATCGGGATCGCGGAGGCCATTTACTTGATAACTTGGATTGTCATTTCGCGAGTTGAGTGTGACAACTAGGAAAACAAGGAAGCATGATACGAAACGTGAAGAATTCGCGTGACTTGAGACGTAAGTATGAAAACGACTAACAGATACAAGTAAAGAAAAGAAATCGCATGAAACAAATTTGAAATCGAAATTGGAATTCCCATGAAACGTCATGAATTTTCACCTTTCAATAAATGAAAACCTCATAAATTATTGAATAATCATATGAAAAAAATATTAAACTTACAATAAATAATGAAATCGAATTGAAAATCGAATGTTCATAAACCACCATGACTTTTTAAATTTTCACTTCTAAAACATAAGGGTAAATGAATATGGAAATAAGGTAATCGAATTGAAATTCGACCATTCATGTATCACCATGACCTTTCGAATTTTCAATTCTAAAACGTAATAGTAAAATAAAAAATGAATCGTTTGAAATTCGGTTATTACTTTGCAAACTTTTAAAAGTTTAAGCCGTAAATGAGCGTATAAATAAAGAAAACATGTCACAAAATTTTTTAAAACTTAACTATTCTCGTATAAAAATGCGTAATTAAATCGAACCGAAAGCTGGGTATTCGTGTACAGACTTCCAGTTAAAACACATTGTAAAACATAGAGGAGTGCAACCATATTCTTTTCTCAAAGAGAACATGGCCGCGTTTGAAAACTTAAAGTTGTGATTCATATGGCGTTGAAAGTGGTATGCTTTGGCTTAATAGAGTTCGTGATCTTTCCTAACTCTCCAGGTAAGCAACTAGGTCCTGCGTCTGATTGGGATTTATACGCATTGCTTATCCTTAGGTTTCAATAACCTTGGTGTCAAAAATTTCGGAAAACAGGCACGTCCTCCTTACAGTTTACTACATACCCGCCATATAGAACCATCTTTAAGAAGAATAAATATCGGAACACCACAATAAAAATCAATAATTGAAAATGTTAGAAAACTCTTTGTTTTTAGGCATAAGCCTTGGACTTGTGTGTGCTTGTATAATTGAAGTAATTGAATCATCAATATAATTGTATTTGCATACATGAGGCATAAACAAATTAATAATAACCAAATAATGTACATTGAACAATCAAATAAGGCTCACATAATTTCTAATCATGCAACCTAAACAATTAAGCAAATAAACTATAACCAACTAGAACACTACGTCTAATGTCCTATCTAATAGTCACGGCTCTGATACCAATCTGTAACACCCCGGCTAAAGCGGAATACGCCTGAGTGTGACGTACAGATTGCCCAAAACACATGTGACACTATTAAGTGACACTATTATCATTTATTAATTTAAACGTCAAGTACACAAGTTTGTAACAAGAAATATAAGGGAAATACAAGAACAATTAACAACTCGTCCATTTATTAATATAACCTAAGTTCTAGTGTCCTCGTCACAGAAGCATTCTCTAAATAAGGTACCTGTAGCATATATATAAAATAAAGTCAACTAATTGAATAGTTGGTGAGTAACACACAAGTCTATGTAACGAATTGTAGTTTGTAATAATAAATAAACAAAATTGAATTGTTGATAGGATATATATGCTACCCCCAAAATAGTTAAAAAGGGAAAAAATGGGGTGTGAGAAACTCACCTTGATATTGAAGACAAACTTGAAATAAAACCGGAAGTACATAAATGAAATCGAAACAATTGAACGTCACGAACTAGAATTAAAAAGGAAATACAAAATTTAAAGACTAACTATTGGGATTATAAAAGTTAAATAATATTAGTTTTAGGAATGAGGCATTAATTTTAATATATATATATTTCATTAACCTATGGCAAATGGGGACTTGGGGATTTGTAATGAGTTTAACAAAAATAAATAAAGTTTATATAAATCATTTGATGCTTATTAGTTGAAGAATGAATTGTAAATAAATAATTATAACTTATTAATATAAGATTAAATAACAATATTAATAACAATTTATGATTAAACAATTTATGTTTATTCTAGCAACATAATTAATTAATTTACTAATTAATTAACTTAAATGTTTTGCATGAAATTCTTTTAAAGAAATTATAAATATTAGTTTATGTTGAAATAAAATAAACAATAATTAATTTACCAAAATTATTAATTTAAATATATGAAGTATGCTATATCTATTGTAAAATATTTTAAATAAAAGAAATTTTTATAAATCATTATATTTAAAAGAAAGTATATAAGTTTATGATGATCAACAAATCAAAAGATTTAGATAAATATATATTCATGCTTGTTCTTGCACAAGAACTAGGTTTGATCCAAGATTTAGAAAAATCAAAGTGTTTATTTTGGATATCCATGATCATAATGATTCTTAAGACCAAAATATAAAATTTTTATGATAAAAGTAACAAGATCATGAAGAACAAATTATGAACATTCATCATTAAATCAAAACAAAAACTATAAAATGCATGGAATCATAAAACTTACTTGTTAGTGCTTTCAATCTTAAAAAAATAATGAATTGAGGTGTGAAAATAATGGAGGATTTGTCCTCCTTTTATAGTGAAGATATGAAGTGGTTATGTCTTATGGGATTTATGAAAATTAATCATATTTAATATAATTAAAACCAAAAATTAAAATGGTTTAAAAGGTTTTCAAAATGTTTTAACTCTTTTAGTAAATTTTATTTAATTAAAACATTAATTGCTTTATTTTTATTATTTAAATAAAAAAATAACATATGAAAAAGATGGTAATAATAATCTTTAAATGAGTATGCAATACTTCAAGGATGGTAAAATGTATATTTGCATAAAAATGATCACATAAAATACATTAATGAAAATTGAGATTAATTAATAGTATTATAAAAATATATAAATTTAAATAAAAACAAAACCGAAATTTAAAATGGGTCGAGTTTTCGGGTTTGAAAAGTAACGAATGTTACAATAACAAAAACCCATTTACCCGATTATATACTCGATGTACCCGATATAGCTTACTATATTATATATATGATATATTCCAAATATATTATTTATCGTAAATTGTTTATATTAACTATTGGAGACATTTTATCTTTCTGGTAACAATCTTTGTAATCGATTAGTTAAATATTGTCAAAACCCGGTAGAAACCTAGCAGGTTTTGAGACAGATATAGCTTACGGGTATTTTATCAAAACCTAATAAGAAACCCGAAACCCAAGGGGAAAACCCGAAACCCGACGGGTAATTACCCGATTAAAACCCGACGGGTTTGGGACGGGTTTGGGATGGACTTTCATAATAGGGTATGGGTTTGAGAATACCTAAACTCGACCCACACCCGACCCATCGCCATCCCTACTCTTGAAGAATAGATGCTTGAAAAAAGAATATACATATTTGGCCATGTGAAAGAGAACCAAGAATATTTTTTTGCTGGTGTGTTGCCTTGGAGGAGCCGCCAAAGTTTTGGCGTGTCAGAAGCAACTTTGCAAAATAGGTGGTTTTATTTCTTTAGGGTTATTATTGTTATTTCTTTTATGTGATTAGGATTGGGTACTAATCCGTGGAGCTATAATTCTTGAGGTGTTCTTCTGGTTTAGTTGCAACAACAGAAAAAAATAATATAAAGGTATTATTTTTTTTATTTGATGAGATTGGTACCAATTTGCTATTAAATCCTATGGTTGTTTTTATTTTGTTTCAATCGAAAGTCAAGGCTTTTTTTAGTCATTGTTTAGCCGTGGTCGAGCATGTTGACCGATTAGGGTTTGGTTAAAAACTCTTGGATTCGTTGGGTGTTGCTCGGGCTGTGTCAGTTTTGGATTTGGGACTAAGATTGTTAGCGTTTGACTGTAATTGAAGACCGGGTTAGGGTTTGTTTACTGAGTTCGGGTATGAGTAGTTATTATCAACCGTATTTTGGGAAACCGTGTTTTGTGAAGAACAACTGTTTTGGGTCAGATTTGTCTACAGGATATCGGTCAGAGGTCAGAGGTAACTGTTTACAATTTATTGTAGCATCCTACTTTCGGTTATATTAATAAAATAAAGTTCGTTTATTTTATAGCGGGTCGTTATCGGTTTAGTTGAATAGAATACAAGATGGACTTGTGTTGGGTAAATGGATATGGGTTATGGACTTGGGTTATGGAGGAATGAAGGAAAGACCATGGGCTTAAGCCCATGATCAAAAATATATATACCCTTAATCCTCCATTTAATTCATTTACACATATACCTTACACCATCCAAAACACACACTTAAGATTCTCTCTCTAAACGATATCAAGAAGGAAACCGAGAACCGACCCGAGGTAATGATAGTATTTTATTGTTTGAGATTAAATCCGCTAGATATAATCATGAAACGACGAGCCGACACCGTTAAACCGTTTAAGTCATGAGATCCGGGTGGAATAGGGTATAAACCGAACCTAATATGAGCTTAGGGGTCACCCTAGCTCAGATCTGGATCGAACGGGACGAAAAACGATGAAAAATGGTGTAAAACGGTGAAGATACGTTTTTCCGGTGAGTTTTCCGGAAATGGCGACGCCGGAAAAACGTGTACGAGGTTGTCAGGGAATGTTCTGACAAATCTAACCTAACCCTAGTTCGCCAAGGAATAACTAGCGAATTAGAGGTAATTCGCCAGCTGATTCGCTAAGGAAAGATTAACGAACTAGCTGTAGTTTGTATCCAATTCGTTAAGGGAAAAGGGTAACGAATTACCCTTGATTCGTTATGACCAGTTCGTTAAAGGAGATAACGAATTAGAAGGTCCAATTCGCTACTTGGACTGGTTCGCTACATGGACTGATTCGTTAAGAGTCCAGTTCGTTAAAAGTCCAATTCGTGTAAGTAACCAGTTCGTTAAAGGTTCCAATTCGTTACAAGAGCCCGTTCGTCATGGCAAGTCAGTTCGTTAAGGATAAGTAACGAATTAGAAGTTTAAAAGAATGACAGAATGGTCCCTGGACTTAGAAAAGAATGATTTAATTACAAATAAGCCCTTGAACTTTTAGTAGCATATTATTCAATGATTCAAAATGCTAATGGAAAATGTGTTAAGACAGCTTAACCCCAGCCAGGGGCTCTGCCCCTTGGACCCCGCTAGGGGCTGCCGCCCCTAAAACCCTGCTGCCAGGGGCGCTGCCCCCGGACCCTCTTTCGTTGAGGGTAATAATTAAACTAGAAAGGCGATATGTGTAGTGATAGTTTACTGAAACGTATAATTATTATACAGTTAGTCGTGCACAGCTCAAGAATGGAATAACCATAAACGGTGAACGTAACCGCATTGAGGTGAGTTTCTAGCCCCACTTCCTTGTTATGTTTTCGGGGCTGTGTGCATAGTCGATGTGATAGTTAATACACTTACCTTAAGTGGTAAGTGTATGCCTTGTATGATGTATGTATGATGATTGCTTGACGGTGCGTGAACGATCTTCGGATATTGCATGTACCATCAGGTGGTAGCTAAAGACGTGATTGCTATGTATGATGTAAGATAAGATGCATGTATGAATATTTATGATGTATGCATAATGTACGTATGATAAGTTAATGGTATGTGAACGCTCTTCGGAGATTGCACGTATTGTCAGGAAAAATATTTAAGGACAGGTATAGTGTGAAGCAATGGAAGAATGGGTACCGGACCCTAATAATATCCGAGGATGAAGGGTACCGGACCCTAATAATATCCTAGGATGAAGGGTGACCGGACCCTAATAATATCCGAGGATGAAGGGTGACCGGACCCTAATAATATCCGAGGATGGAGGGTACCGGACCCTAAAAATATCCGAGGTATGTAGGGTGAAACGCCCTTTATAATGTATGGTTAGATATGAATGTGTATGGACGAATGCTGATCTGGATATGTTGTAATGCGTACCTTCGGGCACGTATATGTGTATGAAAAGTAAGTTATGTGATTAACTAGAACTCACTCAGCATAGCTAACTTTTAGTATGCACGCAGGCAAATAGGTTGAGGCAGCTCGCGTGACTGAAGACACATGGCATGGAAATTGAAGATACTGGCATCTCGAAGAAATGTTGTGATGTTTTAAAGACTATGTTTTGTTTTAATTGACTACGAATGTTTTATAAGACATGATTTGATGGTTTTGTAAAATGTTATGGTTGAAGTTTTATTATTCCGCGAAAGTTTTTGTTAACTCTGATATTTAGAACTGCGTTTATGAGTAAATCCAACGTTAAAGTAGGGCTACCGGTAACGGGGCCTTACATTTATTTACAGCTTCTGATTTATCGGTTGTTGCTGGTGACGACATAAATGAAAAATAATAGATCAGTTGCAAGTCATGTGAACTATTGCTCGTCTGGATGATCTTTCGGTTAGGGTTTGCGTTAACTGATCGTGTGTACGGTCATAGAACCCTTGGCACCGCTTGTTTTCCACGAAAGTTCTAATGTAATAACTTAGAAGTTTGGTGACGCAAGTGACGTCATTGGTTCACTTGGCGGCACCCAATAGGTTACCTTTTTTGTTTTGAATTAAAATTTGATTTCTAAACGTTTATTCGTGTCGACAAGCCTCCATAAATTCTAAGATGGTCAACGCTCAGGTTTTACCAACGATTGAGTTTTACCAAAATATTTTTGTTTTAGTTTCGGTAGCGTAGCGAACGTAACCGAATTCGACTGAATTCGTATCTACTCAGTGACACAATGTCTAGAACAGACAACACTCGGGTTTTATCAACGTCAAGGTTTAATGAAAGCCAATTTTGTTTTTGTTTTGTTTTAGTTATAATATCGTAACGAATGTGACGAAAACCGGCTGAATTCGCATAGACTCACCACATTTAGTTTTAAACGCCCGGAACGACATCGGTCGGGTTTTACCATACTTGAGTTTTACTGACCAAAACCACCCTATTGGTGCACCTTAATTTTCATATTTTTTTTGTTTCATTATTGGTTTTAGTTCTAATACAAAAGCGCATGTTACTAAAACCGACCAAATACACGTAGACGTACCACCTCAACGCTTAGGACCAACAACGTTTGGGTTTTATCACCGTTCGAGTTTTACCAACCTGTCTCGGCGTAACACACCGGACAAAACACTAGTTCGAGAATAATAAATGGCAGGTACAAATGCCAAAAGTTTTTAATATTATTTAGGACAAAGGTCGAAAACCCATAACAATTTTCAAACCAAAGAAGCTATAAGTCAACCTCAAAAGTCAAACTTTTCATATGGACTATTATAAGTTTATAACATATGCATTCTTATTTTGCCATTCCGCTGTGAATAATAATTGATTCATGAACATTACTACATTTGTGTGGTATCCATACAAAACAAATTAATGAAAATTTAAAACGTTAATATAGCAAATTATAATGAATGTCACATCTTCCGTTGTGGCAATTTCTTGAACAATAACAGATAAAATGGTTTTAAAACACATTCAACTATTACCTCATCTGCTAACTTTTTAGTATTATATGTTCTGCCTTCATACATTACACTGAAAAACACAGAAAGAACTCAAAACAATCAGTTGATTTGTGAGTTCAACTTGACTCGGGAATCAGAAACGCCAATAGTCAAAGCTTGCATGAGAAATTGATTTAACACGGTATGAAAGAGTGTAACTACCATTTAATGACTTTCTAGGACCATGATTAAATCTTGGGGACCTTATAGGGTTTACTTTGAATGGGGCGTTGGTTACTCTCTTCTGTAACCTATCTATCTATCTATCTATCTATCTATTATAAAAAAAAAATCTACAATTTTTGCCACTTGTCAATCGCATGACCCTCATCTTTTTTTTTAATCAATTTTAATATATGGTCTTCATCTTTTAAATCATTTCAATATATGAATAAAAGTTTGTTTTTATTAAATGTAAATACCAACTGTTATATTCATCAACATTAATGGTGAAATAAGAAAATATCAAAATTGAAGTTGCATGCTTGTTAAAATAAAATTTGAAAGTCATATTTAATTGCAAATTAAAAACAATAAAGGTGCATCATTATCGAAGAATTTGAATTTGTATAGTAAACTAAAAATTGTTTTTAAGCTGGGATTTGAGCAGCAGTGCATAATTGTTTTATATAAGATTGGTTTCAAATTTGGATTTAAAATTTTCTAATATGCATTTGAACTCAGGAAATGCGTATTTTCTTAATTTTCTACAAACATTTTGTATAAATATTGCAAAAATGGAGAATACCTATTTTATATATATATATATATATATATATATATATATATATATATATATATATATATATATATTGATGTTTAGCATTAAATCATTGAAGTTAAATATTATAACTTTAATCCATATGCATAACGATTTACTATATGAACTATCTGTCATATATTTATATGATTTTTTTGTGTAGTATAAAGGGTTTTAGCAATAATAAAATCAATATTTAATTTTCAATATTTTCTTTCAAAACTCAGACCAAAATGCTTTAGAAACATATATTTTATGACTTAATTTATACTTTTTTTATACATTTAATTAAATATATTTAATTTAATATGGCTTATAAGATAAATAATTTAATTAAAATAATTTAGTATTTTAAACCAAAAAATTTGTTTCAATTCCATTCCATTAAATCAAATTTGGATTTAAAATTTTCTCATATGCATTTGAACTCAGGAAATGCGTATTTTCTTAATTTTCTACAAACATTTTGTATAAATATTGCAAAAATGAAGAATACCTATTATATATATCTTGGTGTTTAGCATTAAATAATTGAAGTTGAATATTATAATTATAATCCATATGTATTATAAATATATATGATTTTAAAACTAAAAGTTTATTCGGGTTGACCCGAAACCTAGAATTTGGACCCAAGAACCAACCTGAATGACTTCGGTTCAAGTTTGTGTTAGTATTTCTTGGGTTCGAGTTTCTTGGGTCGGATTAGTTCGGGTTCGGGTACATGTTTTCTCAGGTTGGGTTTCAGGTTACGGATAGAAGTGACAGCCCTACTTTCAACTATTATAAACAAGAATCCCTATATTCACTTTATGCAACTTTAAATCTTCTAATATTCTTCAAACTCAGAATAATCACTATTATTTAAACATGATTTTAAGGTTAGTATGTATTTGTCATTTTCATGACAATTACATTCATATGAAATGAAATAAATCATTTTGTTATATTTTAATTTTTGGTTTTAATGTTGCTTGATTATACAATTTTTAATTGTAAAATATAAAGTCACTTAAAAATTTGTCATACATAGAATATTAATGACAACAAATTTATCATGATCAATCAATTTCAAATTCTAAAGATTCTAGGATGATTATTGTTTTGGTCAAAAATCAACTAATAATGTAACCAAATTCGTAATTGTGGGACTTGGTGTTTGCGATTGTATATGTAATATGTTGATGAACACAGAGATTCATACGAGGAAAATACCTTGATCTTTAAAGGATCGTCGGCATAAAAACCTCGGGTGATGACAATTGTCTATCACCAATTTATTAATCAAGAAATCGGGTTACAAATGGTGGAGTTTATGATCAAAGATTACAAAGTAGCTAAGTGTGTGTGAACTGCTTAGAGTGTTCTCGAGAGAGTGTTTATGAACGTGACCAGTAAGTGTGTTGTGTGTATCTGTGACCTAGTTTGATCATAACCTCGACATATAACAAAAATAACAACTAATAAAAATTCCCTACAAATCCGCCACCTTCCCATTATCTTCATCACCACGTGCTGAACAAGTCCAGTAGCGGAATGTCAGGTAGACTAGGGTCTTTTAGCCGTTACACTTATTAAATATCAACCTATACATAAGAAACAATCATTAGGAATACCAATTATTGAGGATCCTTGATCCTGACAAAATCCGAATCTCTTCAGAAGGATAATTGATCCAGACTCGTCTTCAAGAATAACGTATCCTCAGTACTTAATTATTTGTGATCTAACAATTATATCATCAAAGTTCAGGTAGTATGGTTTTTGAGATAATCATGTTTTTTTTCTTTTTTGATAGAAATGAGCAGATGTTCTCAAATGACATCATATTAATTGATTAAAAGCTTTGATATTTTATTTGTATGAATATGTTTTCTATTAGCTTCATGGATATATTATCATTTATTTAGAGTTTGGTATGTACTTGGAGAACCTTTTTTCGTCAAACGGATAACTATAGGTGGCTATATCAAGAGTTATAAACAGACCTATATGTTACCTTATTAAGAGTTATAGGGAGATATGTGCTAAAGATTTTGATATTTGATAAGCAATTTACACCTACTAATACAACCCTAAATGTAGTGTAAAATGAAGTTTTTACTTAATTTTAACATATTTGTGTAATCTTAGTTTTGTAATTTTTTAATTTTAATGGAAATTGTAATTGTATTAACAATATATGATCAATTTGTTGACTATATTTTACTTAACGGTTAAAGTTTAAAATTTTCATCAATTACGCGTGTAATACACGGGCCTCAAACTAGTAATATATAATTGAGATCCAATTTGTTGACTTTCTTTTTACTATATTTGAGTTTGGTCATATAAATAAGAGCATATGTGATATTGATGTATCATACTGAAACTGAAATTTAACTTGAATTAAGGAAATGAGCATTATTTTGTTTTTTACTTTCGTACGACCTACACACGAGTATCAGATCAAAACCCTCAAGCTCATGCATAATGGATTTTGCAGGTATAAAAGCTCTACTCCTTTTTTTTTAATGAGCATTAAATTATCAGCCAACTAGTTATCTTTCTTTATATTTATTTTCGTCTTTAGTCTATTCCCGTACAGACACTTATTGTCACGAGTTGGTCATATGTAATAGATAAATAGTAATAAAGTTAACTAGAAGTTATGTAAGATTACATACTACATACATGTTCACATAGTATTACGTATATGTAATAATGTCCTATTACATATTTTACACATTATTGTAACATGTTATATTACACATACGTTTTAATCCAAAACCGTTAGCCAACACGATATAGCCAATTAGCCGTTGTTTTGCTGGATTTAACCTTGTTATAGAGACATGATATCATAAGATAACAACAAACCACCTCATTGGTGACAGACCAAAAGAGGCCTAACCCTTTGTTAACAAAGAAATACAATAGTTAAAATACCCTAATTTGTAAATTTGTGCTCCCATAATACACATAATCCTTGTTTTTTGTTGCATGGCTATGATCCTTGTATAAAAGCGTTCAACAACTCAACGGATGACTTTAGAAATCTTTTAGTCAACACCAGTGCAAACCAACGTAAAAACATTTGTACCCATTACTTAAAACACTTGTATACACATATTACTATTATAAAACCACTTGCCACACTCTTATTTTATCTCCTTGTCAGCAATACGGATGGTTCTTGCATTTCTATATTCAAAACTACTCTCTTGAATACATTTATTATGATCAAATTTTAGTTATTTAAAATTGTAATAAAAGACTTGATACGTAGATATCAACAAAAATAATTAGTTACACAAGTGATTTAGGCTTCATACTCTTGTATTGTCCATTTTCAAACTTGATTATAATTTTTTTTTAATTCGGGTAATAAAACCATTCCCTCACGTGTACATACGGGACAACCTGCTGCTCATGATCTTCAAGAAAATCAGGTAACACATTGATCAGATTGATTTCCTCTCCACATGGAAACTCTTTCCTAACTTCAATTTGGTGAATTTGTTGTTTCAATAGATTGATGAATAACATAACTGACTCGATATTCTCCCTTTATACTGTTGTTAAATCACTAAACACAAATTCGTATTTTCTCAAATATGCACAATATCTCCAACCAACAATTGTGGACATTATGAATATCAATTCTGATATGTTTAGAGAGACGAATAAAGTTTTGGAATGCAAATCAAAAATATGATTGAAATTGAATATTAACCAAATTAAGTAATCGACGGTTTTGTGTTTCCAAGGATTTTGAATGATTATAGCTATCTAATAAAGTATTATAAGAATAAATAACCCTATTTTTGTGATTTCTTATTATATAATATTTTATTTTATATATTTTCAATAATTAACCTGTAAAAAAATTAAATACAACTGTTGTTAAACATTAAGTTTTTATTAATAGATTATATTTTAAATATTTTCAATAGTTTTCTTGATTTTTTAATTTATTATTGATTTTACAATAGATACTCAAAAATGAAGTATTTGATTCGTAATTATCTAAATATTTTTTTCAAAAGACTCATGAATCAATTAATTTAAATGGAGTAATGCGAATTAAAATGTATCACTTAATATTAGGATTAATTTTTACGGTATTCATATTATCTTATAATTTTAAATTACAAAATCAATACTTAAGTTATTCTTTCCTAAGTGAATTAATAAAAATCTTAATATTTACATGGCAGTTGATTTGACTAACAAGTATCCCTCTAAATAAGACTAAATTGGAGGGTTATGTTATTGTCTATTTATAATCACATAAAAAGGTAAAATATTATCTAAATATTGTAAAACAAACTTACACCTATACTTATTAATTTATAATGTGTCTAACAGAAACATCATTTATGCCAAACTAATAGCTTGGTCTTCCCTTAACATATGTTTACCATAACACCTACAGTTACATACGTAAATACTATATATTGATTTCATTTTCTTGATTTACATTTGACATTATATATCTTATAACATAGAATATGTGAATAATAATACATGCTTGGTTATAAAGTTTGAGATTGAAGATTATTAGAGTCTTCATTCCGTGTTAACTGCTATTATACATTTGTAGTAGACAAAGGTATGAACGTTTATTTTGTAAAATGCAATCTTTTGTTAAATTAATATAATCATACGCTGATGATTTCCACCAGATTTCCCGCCTTTTCAAGGAATGATTCCTTCGGTCTTAGAACAAGCTGATGAAATCCGTCAACAAGAGGCATCCGTGGAAGCATTCTTCAACCATCCATTTGAAGCCCCCTCATCGCCGTATCCGAAAAATCACTATGATAACGTGATTATGGGATACCGTGATCCGCCTCCACAATACGGATATCGAAATGTCATTCCATAATCTCAGGAGGAACATCTGGACCGGGCATTGCATGAGACTGATGAGTTGAGAAAGAAGGTTGCTAAAGACGAAAGCAAAAAGAAGAAGATAGGAGACAATCTTTTTCACAAATGAAACAAGATGACAAAGATGGTTAAGAAGTTTATTAAGGATTAGGATCTACGAGGGTGTGATCAAGTGTTGTGATGTAATCGTTATGTATATTTAAAATAAGAACGATAAGTCGTTCTAGTATGGATAGGGATATATATATATATATATATATATATATATATATATATATATATATATAAATGTACAAAAATAAATGAATAAAGTATGTTTTAAAGAAAAGAATGTAAATATTTTAGAATGTCGAATCAAGAAAATCCTCATAATGCGGAAGCTCCTCGAAAGGGGGAAGATAACCGCGCCCAAAATGAACAAGATCAAAGAATACTCGAACAATACATGAAACACATTCAAGAAATGATAACAAAAGCCGTGAGAGCCGAATCACATCTTAGAACCGAGTCTAGGCAAACTCGTAATACCGATCATTCTCGAAAATCAATAAAATCTAATCCCGTCCTAATCCATCTCACCCCAAAGAGAGCGTTCATGAATCCAACGCCGGTGGTGATTTCAATCACAAGTTTAAGAAACTTAGAATCGAAAGCTGTTCTTTCAAAGATTTCAAAAACTTCAGTCCAAATGAATTTTATGGCGACAAGGGCGCCATTGCAACACTTAGATGGCTAGAGGAGATGGAGTCAATTTTAATCATAAGCAAAGGTGCCAAGCAAGAAAAGATCCAATACACGGCGCAAATGTTCAAAGGTGAAGCGTTAGAATGGTAGAACAATCTTATCATGAGCAAAGGGAGAGAAGTCTTGTATAATCTGATGTGGGAAGAGTTCAATGAGATGGTATTGGCGAAATTCTGCCAAATGCACGAAGCCGATCAAATCCAATTAAAATTCCTCAATCATAAAGTCGTTGGAATGAACCATGATGAGTAGAACACCAAATTTCATGAGTACTGTAGACTCGTGCCCCAGCTGGTAACTCATGACTCTAGCAAAGTAACACGATACATTTGGGGATTTCCTCGAGAAATTCGTGATATGGTGAGGTCTCACTTGCCTCAAACCGCTGATTCTGCCATAGAATTGGCTGGTTACTTAAAGAACGGATTAATCCGTAATAAAGAAGAGGGCAAGAAGGTGGTGACATCAAGCGACCACAAGACATGAGGAAACACCCGATTCAAGGGCAAGGGTGTGGAACAATGTAAAACCAGATTCAACTCTAACTACACCCAATGTAAGTTATGCAAGAATTATCATAAAGGTCGTTGCCATTTTGCTACTTCTGTATCCACTGTCTGTGACTCGTGTCACAAACCCGGCCACGCAACGGCCGACTGCTGGAACAAAACCATGACTTGCTACAACTGCAAGGAAATGGGACACTTTAGCTTTGAGTGCCCCAAGAACAAATCCGCTGTTGGTGGTGCGGGTGGAAGTGAACAAAAGAACGAGACAAAGAAGGGAAATGCAAGAGTCTTCGTTCTGGACACCAAGAAAGCCACTGATATACCGAAAACCATCACAGGTACGTTCTTATTTAGTGACACGAATGCTAGAGTTTTTTTTTATTCAGGCCCCAACTTAAGTTTTATAGATTATAGTTTTTGTAGTCTATTAAACGAACCTTTAACGAAATTCAATAAAATTTTAAGCGTCGAGACCGTTAGTGGTGAATTCGTTAAAATCTACGAAGCCTTAGAAAACGGAAAAAATCTTTATTAGCTGGTTATGTTCTACCCATCCAATTGTTACCCATGACTCTTGCTGGTTTTGATATAGTATTTGGTATGGACTAGTTATCTAACAATCATGCTCGTATAATTTGCAATAGCAAAATCGTTGAACTTCGAGCCCCTAATAAACGAACTATTCGAATTGAAGGAGACAAAGACGCTGACCAAGTTAGCACAATCTTCATGATTAGGGCTAAAAAATGTTTAAATCAAGGATGCTTAGCATACATGGCCTATGTCACCAAAGAATCCAGACCAAAGGAGATACAGGACGTACCTGTTGTCTCCGAATTCACAGATGACTTTCCCGACGAACTGCCTGTTATTCCTCCCGATCGAGAAGTCGAGTTTAGAATAGATCTTATGCCCAGAACTACGCCAATCACCAAAGCCCCGTATCGGCTAGCTCTAACCGAGATTAAGGAATTGAAGAAGAAATTAGACGAGCTACTCGAGAAGGGCTTCATTCGTCCAAGTTAATCACAGTGGGGAGCGCCGATTCTCATTGTCAAGAAGAAGGATGGATCCATGCGAATGTGTATCGACTGCCGAGATCTAAACAACGTAACCATTAAGAATCGATACCCACTACCTTGAATCGATGATCTGTTCGACCAACTGCAAGGAACAAGCTATTTCTCTAAAATCGATCTGCGTTCTGGTTATCATCAACTCAAAGTCCAATCCGAAGATATTCCGGAAACCGCGTTTGGAACAAGGTATGGACATTATGAGTTCACAGTTATGCCGTTTGGTCTCACTAATGCCCCAGCCGCGTTCATGGACATGATGAATCGTATCTGTAAACCTTACTTGGATAAATTTGTTATCGTATTCATAGACGACATGCTTATTTATTCTAAGTCAAAAGAAGATCATGAAACGCATCTCCAAATCTTACTTGAATTACTTAGAAATGAGAAGTTGTACGCCAAGTTCTCGAAATGCGAATTGTGGCTTCACGAAGTACAATTTCTTGGTCACGTCATAAACGTGGATGGAATTCAAGTCAGTCCCGCTAAGATTGAAGCTATCTCAAAGTGGGAAATTCCAAAATCGCCAACCGAGATCTGAAGTTTCTTAGGTTTGGCCGGCTATTATCGTAGATTCATTGAAAAGTTTTCTCGTATAGCAGTTCCTCTAACTTCGTTAACTCATAAGAACATCAAGTATGAAAGGGGAACCAAACAATAATAGGCATTTGATATACTCAAACAAAAACATACCCAAGCACCTATACTGGCCTTACCAGAAGGTACCGAGTACTTTGTTGTCATTAGTGACGCGTCTCATTCCGGTTTAGGATGCGTACTAATGCAACGAAAGAAAGTAATCGATTATGCCTCTCGTCAACTCAAGGTACACGAAAAGAACTACACAACTCACGATCTGGAGTTAGGCGCCATAATCTATGCCTTAAAGATATGGAGGCACAATCTCTACGCAGTAAAAATTATCATATATACCGAACACAAAAGTTTAAAACACATATTTGAACAAAAAGAGCTCAACACACGTCAAAGACTCTTGATGGAAACATTAAATGACTACGACTGTGAAATCGTCTATCACGAAGGTAAAGCCAACATTGTGGCCGACGCCTTGAGTCATAAGGAACATGAAAATCCAAGAAGAGTCCGAGCGTTACGACTAGAAATCCAAGTAGATCCAATCGAGAAAATCCGATTAGATCAACTCCATGCAATCAAAGAAAACAAGATCTCAGATGAAAAACGTAACGACACTATTGATTCGCTAGTCAAAGGTGACGATTGTATACTTAGACTTGGAAACAGGATTTGGGTACCAATTTTGGAGACTTGCATGAAAATATCATGAGCTAAGCTCACAAGTCCAAGTACATGATGCATCCCGGTAGTGACAAAATTTATCAAAACCTTAAACCAAACTACTGGTGGAATGGAATGAAAGAGGACATCGCTTTGTATGTTGCAAAATGTTTAACGTGTTTGAAAGTCAAGGCTGAACATCAAAAGCTATCGGGATTGCCTCAGTAACCCGAACTTCCCGTTTGGAAATGGGAAATGATAACCATGGCCTTCATCACGAAACTCCCGAAAACCACTCGTCAACATAATGCAATTTGGGTTATCGTCGATAGATTAACCAAATCTGCTCACTTTATACCCATCAATGAGACATACTCTATGGATAGATTAACGCGAATTCATGTGAACAACATCGTTGCTTTGCATGGAGTGCCTTTGTTTATCATCTTTGATCGAGACAGTCTCTTTACGTCTCATTTCTGGAAAAGCTTCCAACAAGCCTATCATCCCTAAACCGATGGGCAAAGCGAAAGGACAATTCATACGCTTGAATATATGCTCCGCAGTTGTGTGGTTGACTTAGGTGGAAGTTGGGACGACCATCTTCCCCTAATGAAATTTTCGTATAACAATAGTTATCACACGAGTATTCAAGCCGCACCGTTCGAAGCGTTATACAGTCGAAAATGTAGAACACCGATATGCTGGTCTGAAACCGGAGATAATCAATTATCTGGACTCGAGATAGTCCAAGAAACCACTGACAAGGTGTTACAAATCCGTGAACAACTTAATACAGCGCGAGAACAAAAAAAAGGTTACGCCGATGTCCGTCGTAATCTGTTAGAATTCAATGTAGGCTATAGAGTCTTGTTGAAAGTTTCACCTAGGAAGGGTGTTGTTCGCTTCGGTAAGAAAGGAAAACCGAGTCCACGTTTTGTAGGACCATTCGATGTACTTGAGTGAATCGGTACTATCTCTTATCGTCTGCGACTACCAGAATAAATGAAAGGGATACACGATGTATTCCACGTCTCTAATCTGCGTAAATGTTTAGCCGATGAATCTTTGTCAATGCCTCTAAAAGATGTCGAAATATACGAAAACCTCAAATTCATAGAACGACCTCTACAAATCGAAGATTCTAAAACAAAGAAACTTATGAGATGAACATTAAAATTAGTCAAAGTAAAGTGGGACTCACGAAGAGGCCCCGAGTATACTAGGGAACTTGAATCCGAAATGAGGAAAAAGTACCCCCACTTGTTCTAAGAAGCGAATCTCGCGGACGTGATTCATTCCAAGGTGGGGAGGATGTAACATCGTGAAATTTTCGGATAAAAAATGCCAAGTTTTAAAGTCTAAGGGCTAAAAAGAAAATTTTGCTGTTATGTCCGATCGCGATACGCGACGCCCTTAGACCCAACGTCATCGCGTATAGCGATAACGTGATCTGACAGTGAGACACGTGTCCCCACGTGGCACTACGTCCGCCACGTGTCCCCACATGGCACTGCGTCAACCACGTGGCATACGTGGCTAGGCTACGTGGTGCGTCATCACCCTATATCATGATACGCGACGGCCTGTCACTTGGTCCATTGCGTATCGAGATGGATCCTAAACTCAGCCTATAATAGGGGGCCATCAGTCTTCTCACTCATCACACAAATTTTGTTAAAGCTTTCTCTCTCTAAAATATCTCTCTCTCACTACCTCGATAATCGTGCCGACCCCCTCTTAATTCGTGCCATAAACTCACGATACCTCTAAGTACGTGCAATACATCAACAACATTATCTCGAAAAACATGCTAACCCGATACAATCCGACGCCAACCTCGAAGTGCGTGCCAACGATTTTGATGACCGACGTGCCTCAATTTGCATGCCAAGGAGTTGTTGATCAAAATTCTCGATATACGAGCAAGCGTCGAAGTGCTGCCTGAGTGTCTAGGGATTTATAAGCCAACCAAAGTAGGGATAATGCCCAAATAAAATATTATAAGGCTTAGACCCTAGCCGAGGTTATACTTAATACCTCGAAAATAAACAAAATTATAAAGTAAAGAAAGTAAAACAAAGAAAATATATAATGATAAAGATATGAATATAATTATTTTTTATAAAAAAATATAATTATTATTTAAATGATTTTAGATAACAATAAAGAAATAAAGTATACGTTTCTTCAAGAAGAAGAAACGTAGTATTTAAAAAAATTAAATGTATAAAACTAAAGGTTTAACTTGTAAAAGAAACAAAAGTATTTTGAACTAAAGGTTAATAAAGAAAATATAATCGAGGCAAAGATTATACAAAAGAGACTAAAGGTTTTAAGCCAGATTAAAGATTCTGGTATTAACTAAAGGTTATACTCGTACTATAGGTCCGAGATAGCAAAGACGAACTGATCAGTGAAGTGAAGCTGATCCTTTCAAAAGGTGAATATGCCCCAAACTTTTATAACTTGTTTAATCGAGTCAAAGTAAATTGTTCACATGAGATTACGTATCTATAAAACATTATAAACAAAAGTAATCGCTGGCCCTCAGGCTGTCCTTTACGTTTGTTTGAACACAGCGCCACACCTGGTTATAAGCATCCACCATGATGGGCCGAATCTAAGTTGCGTCAGAGAGAGGGTAATCATGTGTATACTGATGGTAGCTAAGTAATCTCGAACGCTGCGGTGTTTGCTAAGCGGTTTCGAGTAGAGCTTAAGTTTGTAATTGTGTTTTATGTTTTAACTTGATTATTCCTAAGCCACGATGGGCCGAGACCTAAGTTACGTCTCGAGGGGTTATTAAGTAAAGAAAATGTATTATGCGTCAGCTTATTCATCAGCATGTGTTGCTGACGTATTTTCAAATTGTTACACAGGTAATGAAGATTAGCCGCTTGAAGCATCAAAGTTGGAATAGGCGATCTGATGGCTCAGATCATTTTTGTTAAATATTAAAATTAAATGGTGGTTTGTAGAAAACAAGTAATATTTTGTAAACACTTTAAACGGGTATTTTATAATCGCGTCTTTTGATATGTAAATATTTTAACCCACGCTAATATATCTCCACATTTAATCCGCAACTCTGATTTAAATACAAAAACGGTACCAACTATTGGTCACACACCTAGGCCCAAGATGTAGGTGTGACAGTTTATTTCGTAAAATCATTCAAGTCCGTATAAGTTTACTATTGGCGTATAAGTCACTATGGGCATTTAAGTAAATTCACCATATAAGTCCTTTTTCCAACGAGTAAGTCATCCAGCGTATACGTAGTTCCCAACGTATAAGTCATTCATACATACATATACGGCACACATACGTACATACACGCTATATACATATACAGGAATTACATATACATAGACGTTGTATACATATACGGGCATTACATATACGTTCTATACTTATGCGCTGTCATACTTACATGTTACATATATATGCGCTACTAGACGTATACGCTCCAACTTATACAGTGTATAAGTACAGGTCATCCCCTTTTTCACGTGTTTTTGAGGTTTTTCTTTGTTTACGGCACCGTCAGCCACCGTTAACCACCATGGTTGGTCGAGGTTTGATCGTTTATGACCTGGGTAGCTTCGGGGTGTCCAGATCTGAGCTAAGGTGGCCCTTAAGCTCGTTTTTTGTTGATTAAACACCCAGATAAAGCTAGATCTAGATCCAAACGGCTCATTCGGCATCCCGGGGCTGCGGTGTCGGGTTCTAATATGTTGGGTCAGCTGAGATAAATGATCTCATACCTTCGGATAGTCTCGGATCGTTGAAAGGAATAACGTAGAGAGTGTTTGGATTAAGTGTGTGTTTTTGATGGTGTAGGCTAAGGTGTAGAATGATAGAGATAGAAAGGGTTTAGGGTTTGAGCGGGTATTTATACTCCCTAAGCCCATGGACCTTAGGCCCATTCCATCTTAAGTGCATGATTAATTCTTTTTGTCTAGCCCACCATCATGTTATTTTTATTATTATACTATTATTATTATTCTACTAACTTAAACCATTTCTTCTGCTGTAAATAATATATTAATTATTATTCATATAAAATTCAGGATGTTACAGAGATTTAATACAATCATACCATTAAATAATGCAACTACTTCACGAATTGGGCAACAATATCAAACATTGGGTTCTTTATCGACATGTAACGGTACCGGTCAAAGTACTTTCGGTTAGTTTAGTTTTCTTTATTTGATTAACATCCAAATTGTTATCAATTTTATGTTTTCATAAGTCATAGATGGATGCTATGTGGTATATTCGGATGAGCCAACCACATACCGAGATGCAATGTCACAATCTGATTGTGACAAATGGCTTGAAGCCATGAACGTAGAGATGCAATCCATGCATGATAACCAAGTATGGGACTTAGTTGTACCACCTCTAAATTCCAAATTGGTTGGAAGTAAGTGGGTTTTCAAGAAGAAAACCGATATGCATGGAAACTTGGATACTTATAAAGCTAGACTTGTAGCAAACGGTTTCACTAAAACTCAAGGGATTGATTATGATGAAACTTTCTCGCCCGTGGCGATGCTAAAGTCTATAAGGATATTGTTTGCCATAGCCGCATATTATAACTATGAGATATGGCAAATGGATGTCAAAACTGCTTTTCTAAATGGACATCTTAAGGAAGATGTCTATATGGTTCAGCCTAAAGGTTTTGTCGATCCACAACATCCTAATAAGGTATGCAAGTTAAATAAATCAATCTATGGATTGAAACAAGCATCTAGAAGTTGGAATCACCATTTTGATGATGAAGTTAATAAATTTGGATTCATCAAAAACGCTGATGAAGCTTGTGTGTATAAGAAAGCTAGTGGGAGCATCATCACCTTTCTGGTATTATATGTCGATGACATACTACTATTTGGAAATAACATTCCAACCTTGGAAGGTGTAAAAGCCTGGCTTGGAAATTGCTTTTCCATCAAGGATCTTGGTGAAGCCGCCTATATTCTGCGAATAAGGATCTATAGGGATACATTAAGGCGGTTGATAGGTTTGAATCAAAGTGCATACATTGACAAAATCTTGAAAAGGTTCAAGATGGACAACTCTAAGAAATGCATGGTACCTATTCAAAAGGGAACAATATTTAGTGCATCTCAATGTCCAAGCTCGAAAGATGAGCAAGATAAAATGAATAGATTCCCATATGCACCTGCTATAGGATCCATCATGTATGCCATGATATGCACGATACCGGATGTGTCATGCGCTTTGAGCATGACAAGTAGATACCAACAAAATCCGGGAGCAAGTCATTGGATGGCGGTTAAGAGCATATTGAAATACCTTAGGAGGACTAAGGATATGTTTCTAATATATGGCTCTGGTGAGGAGGAACTAGTTGTAAAGGGTTACACCGATGCGAGTTTCCAAACTGATTGAGATGATTCTCGATCATAATCGGGATATGTTTTCATTCTAAATGGTGGTGTTGCCTCTTGAAAGAGCGCAAAACAAGAAGTGGTAGCGTTGTCCACCACTGAATCTGAATACATCGCTGCCTCAATGGCAGCTCAAGAAGATGCATGGATTAGAAAGTTCGTGGCCGATCTAGGAGTAGTCTGTACCATTCAAGACCCCCTAGAAATCTTTTGTGACAACGAGGGTGTGATTGCTCAAATCAAGGAACGTTGTGCTCATCAAAAGACAAGGCATATTGAGCGGAGATTCAACTACATAAGGGATGAAGTTGAAAAAGGAAAGATATGTATTCGCAAAGTTCACACTGATCAAAACATTGCAGATCCACTCACGAAGCTCCTTGAAAGGCCGAAGCATGAGGGTCATACTTGTGCCTTAGGACTTCGATATTCTAGGATTGGATTATATCAAATTTTGTATTTGGATATCGGAACAATGTTATTTTGACTCAATCATATGATTATGGTATATGATTATGCTTTTGAGTTATGTTCCATTTTATCATGTTTAAATCCATGGATAAGTTAATTATTCTAAATGCCTGTAGTCGAATCACATTTGTGGGAACAAATGTGAAGGTAAGACTATTATGAACTTGGATTGGTAGATATTCATGAGGTATGAATATAGCAAGGGTTTGCAGCCAAGGTTCCTAGATATTTATGGGATAAATATTGGACTGACCCGCCCTCAACTTTACTGCATGGAATCCTTGTGATTTGTGGTTATAAGTAAATTTGAGTAAAGGCGAACATCATAGTATCCTCCGACCTGAGATACATATTGGTTCTTGATATTCACCGACTATTATACTTTGACTTAGTTCTTCACTACTCTGAAACATGACGGTACATAAGGCTAAGATTAGGTATGATACGAGGTGATTGTGAAAGACGTATGTAGTCTATAGGGGATTTGTCACTCTTATTCGTTGAGTGTGAGATGTCTAAGGCCTGCTAAGTTAAATCAACAAAGAATGATCACTCAGTGTCTTTGGATTTGACATGACATCCGTGGCAAAAGGATAAATGATAGTTTCACCTAAATCATTTTCAAGTAAGGGACTTGAAGGGGATGATGTTATTGAATGGCACTTCGTCATACGTATTGGGCATAGTAAACCGTTGTGAGGCGGTATTTGCTATTTGCATCAATCTTCTATATATCTTGTGCAAGTGGGAGATTGTTGAAATTGATCTACCCAAGACACATATTTGAGTTGATGTGGCTAGTACATTATGATCCAAGTCGGGTCATACCCAATAATAAGCTAGACAAATGCCACGATAATTATTATTAGATAAGATCTAAGTAATAAATATCAACACTTATAATATTTGGAAAATGGTTTTCTAAATATTTGCGCTTGTGTATTAAATAAATTATATGGATAATTTATATTTTGAGAGATGTTATTTAAATTGGTTAAATAACATATTGCATGATACTTATGTTATGTTTTATAACATAAACACTATAAGTAAATAAATGGTAAGTAATAAAAGTGGATTTGAAATTTGGGTGGGAAAACCCCTCCCTCCTCTTTCTCCTCCTTTTGTTTCTTCCAAGGACATTCAATATAGTTGGTTGGTTGATGGTTTTTGACCAACAACAATTGAAGCTCATTTTCTCTCACACACAAGCTCTCCTTTTCTCTCTTTTTTTCGACCAAACAAGAGGAAAAACGCAAGGGAGATTTTGCAAGTGAAAATCCTAGAAACTTGGTGTTTTGTTGGAAGGGTTGAACGGGTATACAAGCTTGAGGTCTTCTCCTTTTAAGGCTTGTCATTCACAACTTCATCTCCTTCATATTTCTTAGCATCTTGAAGGTAGAATGCTAAACACCCTATGGTTGTTTTTGATAGCATGTATTTTGTATTGGATCAGGGCATTGGGTTAATCTATATAAAATCCGTTTTATATTTATCAAACTAACAAGATTTAAATCATTTATCCGCTGCGTTTTTTAACATATAATGGGTTATATGGACTTTGATAATCGTGTTAAACCCCGACAATGGCATCAAGAGCCGCTTATATGGACGGATACATGCTTCATAGATCTTAAAATTTTCGGGTTTTATGGTGTGTTTCACCATATAGCCGAAAGTTTTATGCTTTTGGTTACCCCTTGGTTAGATTATACTTTACATGCATGTGATAATCTTGAAGAATTAAGTCATATGGATGATTAATTATTTTGTTTGGACAAAACCGAAACTTTCAGTTTTGTTTCTCTTGGCCGAATGTTTTATGGGTAAGAGGAGAATCATTTTGGTCTTTTAAGACCTTGCATATTTGGATGTGCATTTGGATGTTCATAACCTAGCCATGACCTTTGGATGTGTGTTTGTGCTGTGATTTATTCAATATTCAATTTGGCTGTAATATTCATTTATTTGGGTTTGTAATCTATTTATTTATTTCATATTGGTTTGAAATAATAAGTAGATTAGTTGTATTTCTTTTACTAGAGAAAAATGTATTAGGATATATTTTTTGTAAAAGAAGTTGCAACAAGGTTACGTTTTTGGTTTTGGGCCTTAACGGACCTCATAGTCCAAGATGGAATTTTAGCCCAATGACCAAAGCCCAAACTTGGAGGCCCATGGAAGCTAGGAGCCGAAGTTGGAGCCCATATGAAGCCCAAATAAAGTGGAAGAGTCACAACACAAGGTGGACACTTGAAGCATATGGATGCGGGATCAAGTGGGAGTTCACCGACACATGCCTTGTGTCATTCTCGTCCCTTAGGAGAGACCTTTGGGCACACTTGTTTCGGTTAACAAGTGTTGTCATTTTAGGTGGCTATGGTTATGGATTTGTGGTTGTTTATTTATGCTTTTTTGGTTGATTTATATTTATTTTTGCATTTGGATTGTTAAAACTTAAAATCAACAACTTGCATAAAACTGGTTCCTTAAAAATCATTAGGTAATAAAATTGGCTTTATTAAAGGGTTAATGATTTCATAATAAAATGGGTTTTATTAAAAGGAAATTTGAAAATGGGTTTTCAAACTAATGTACCATACATTTGAATGCACGCAAATCTTGGTACATAAATGTTTTCCAATCTAGAATTTAGAAAACTTAAATCCCTTTTAAAACGGGTTTAACACCATCATTTCATACAACACTCGAATCACATGGGAACTTGATGTGGGATAAAGGTCACCTAACCACATTGGAGGAAACTTATGAGTATGAGGTGGGTTTGCCATATTTGTGGGATAAAGGTCACCTAACCGCTTGTATGTGCAAATTCACACTTGTGTGTAAGTAGGACGACTTGATTTGGAAACCATGTGAATAGGGTCACCGAAGCATGGGGTAAAAAGGTGTTGATGGGATTAAACATGCCAACTAAACATATGATGTTTAACCGATCCCATAAAACTAGAAGTTTCAAAGGGTTGCAATCGTCAAACGTTGACTACCTTGTTAATTTGAATAGTAGGATAAAGGTCACCTACCTGCTATTTAAATGTAACGTTGGGTTCTAGATTTTAATCATTAATTGTCTTGGAGACATTAAAGGGTATTAACGATTAAAATTTATTAATGATGTCGAAAATACTAAAATTGAGCTTTGTTAAATTCTTTTATAGATGGCCGCAAACAACGCACCTAACGCTATTATCCCACATGTGCATAATCAATCACTAAGATCCATTCTGGATAAGAATCATCTAAACTATAATAACTTTATGGATTGGTATCTAAACTTGAGAATTGTTCTCAAGCAAGAAAAGAAATCCTACATTTTGGACGATCCTATTCCCGATGAACCTGATGTCAACGACTTGGATGCCTATGCGGATTGGTGAAAATACACCGAGGATTCGGTTCAAGTTTTTTGCCTCATGTTGGGAACAATGATTCCCTAGATCCAAAAGGATTTCGAGAATCATGGAGCGTATGACATGATCAACCAGCTTAAGGAAATTTTCCTTACTCAAGCTAGGGTGGAACGCTTCGAAATGGTTCGAGCGTTTCATGCATATCGTATGGAAGAAACCCAATCTGCGTCATCTTATGTACGTAAGATGAAAAGCCACATTGATTGGCTTGAACGACTTAATTGTCCCATATCAAGAGAGTTAACCACGGATTTGATCCTCAATAGCTTAACTAAAAGGTTTGAGACGTTCGTCATGAATTACAACATGAACGGATGGGACAAGAGCATTGGTGAGCTTCACGCAATGCTCAAGACAGCCGAAGCTGGCATGGGTAAAAAAGGTTTTACCCGTTATTGCGATCAATGAGGGTGGCTTGAAAAGGAGGCATCACCCAGAATCAAAGGCAAAGGATGCTATTTGTAAGGGCAAGTCAAGAATGGGTTCAAGGGAAAGTCAAAGGCGGAACCAAAATCCAAGAAGCTAAAGGCTAGCGCTGAGGATCCGTGCTTTGGTTGTGGAGAGATAGGCCATTGGATGAGAAATTGTCCAACCTATCTCAAGGAGTTGAAAGCTAAGAGGGATGCAGGGCAAACCTCAGGTACAACTTTCATGATCCATATTGATCTTAACATTATTTCTTCTAACACATGGGTATTGGATACCAGATGTGGAACTCATATATGCAATTCATTGCAGGAGTTCAAAAGAAGAAGTGATTACAAGAAAGGAGATATTAGTCTCTTCATGGGCAATGGAACAAAGGTTGACGTCCAAGCTCAAGGAGATTATGTTTTGAAGCTTCCAAATGGTTTGGAAGTCATTTTGAAAAACATTTTGTATTCTCCTAGTTTGACTAGGAATATTATCTCTGTTTCTTTGTTAAGACAATTTGGTTATGATCTAAAGTTTGTAGACAATGGTATTTATGTTTTTATGAATGATGTCTTTTATTTTAAAGCAATGCCTTCTAATGGCATTTATGAATTAGTTCATGATAATACATCCATTGATAACTCGTTATACCAAGCTAACACCAAAAGACTCAAATTGGATTTGAGTGAAACTTTTCTTTGGCATTGTCGCCTTGGCCACATAAACAAGGATCACATTCATACATTTCAAAAGAATGGTCTTTTGGAATTAAATGATGATTCATTTGATAAGTGTGAATCTTGTTTTTTGGGAAAGATGACCAAGGAACCCTTTAGTAGAACTAATGAAAGGGCGAAAGATTTATTAGGTATCATACATACGGATGTATGTGGTCCTTTTAAGACAATGACAAGGAATGGTAAAAGATACTTCATTACCTTTACCGACGATAATAGTCGCTATGGGTATTTGTTCTTGTTAAGACACAAAGATGAAGCCTTTGAAATATTCAAAGTCTTCCAAACTGAAGTACAAAATCAACTTAATAAGTCAATCAAAGTACTCTGATCCGATATAGGAGGTGAGTACCTCAATAATGCATTTCTAGATCATCTTAGGAGTTGTGAGATTGTCTCACAACTTACTCCACCCGGAACACCACAACACAATGGTGTGTCCGAAAGGAGGAATCGAACTCTATTGGATATGGTTCGATCTATGATGGCTAGAAGCACATTGCCTCTATCATTTTGGGGTTTTGCATTGCTATTGGTAGCCAGTATTTTAAATATGGCACCAACCAAGAAAGTGGACAAGACACCTTTTGAAATATGGCATGGAAGGGTTCCATCGTTATCATATTTAAAGGTATGGGGTTTTGAGCCTTATGTCAAGAAGAACACCCAAAACAAACTTGAAAGCCGATCCACTTAGTGTATCTTTGTAGGATATCCCAAAGATTCGATGGGATATTATTTCTACAATCCAAATGAACATAAAGTGTTTATAGCTCGAAAGGCTGAGTTTTTGGAAAAAAAGTTCCTTATGGAAGGAACTGAGAGAACTGTGGAACTCGAGGAGGATCGAGAACCACAAGCCGATACACGTTTGGTTGACACTAGCAATCAACAAGTGGTTGTTGAGAATGATCAAATGGTTGATCAAAACACACAAAACGTTCGCAAATCTGGTAGAATTAGCACCCCACCTGAAAGATATGGATTTTTCATAGATGGATGCTATGTGGTAGATTCGGATGAGCCAACCACATAACGAGATGCAATGTCACAATCTGATTGTGACAAATGGCTTGAAGCCATGAACGTATAGATGCAATCCATGCATGATAACCAAGTATGGGACTTAGTTGTGCCACCGCTAAATTCCAAATTGGTTGGAAGTAAGTGGGTTTTCAAGAAGAAAACCGATATTCATTGAAACTTGGATACTTATAAATCTAGACTTGTAGCAAAGGGTTTCACTCAAACTCAAGGTGTTGATTATGATAAAACTTTTTCACCCGTGGCGATGCTAAAGTCTATAAGGATATTTTTTCCATAGCCGCATATTATGACTATGAGGTATGGCAAATGGATGTCAAAACTGCTTTTCTAAATGGACATCTTGAGGAAGATGTCTATATGGTTCATCCTGAAGGTTTTGTCGATCCACAACATCCTAATAAGGTATGCAAGTTAAAGAAATCAATATACGGATTGAAACAAGCATCTATAAGTTGGAATCACCATTTTGATGATGAAGTTAAGAAATTTGGATTCATCAAAAACGCTGATAAAGCTTGTTTGTATAAGAAAGCTAGTTGAATCATCATCACCTTTCAGGTATTATATGTCGATGACATACTACTATTTGGAAATGACATTCCAACCTTGGAAGGTGTAAAGCCTGGCTTGGAAATTGCTTTTCCATCAAGGATCTTGGTGAAGCCGCCTATATTCTAGGAATAAGGATCTATAGGGATAGATCAAGGCAGTTGATAGGTTTGAATCAAAGTGCATACGTTGACAAAATCTTGAAAAGGTTCAAGATGAACAACTCTAAGAAAGGTTTGGTACCTATTCAAAGGGGAATAATATTGAGTGCATCTCAATATCCAAGCTCGAAAGATGAGCAAGATAAAATGAATGGAATACCATATGCACCTGTTATAGGAACAATCATGTATGCCATGACATGCGCGAGACCGGAAGTGTCATGCGCTTTGAGCATGACAAGTAGATTCCAATAAAATCCGGGAGCAAGCCATTGGATGGTGGTTAAGAGCATATTGAAATACCTTAGGAGGACTTAGGATACGTTTCTAATATATGGCTCTGGTGAGGAGGAACTCGTTGTAAAGGGTTACACCGATGCGAGTTTCCAAACTGATCGAGATGATTCTCGATCACAATCGGGATATGAATTCGTTCTAAATGGTGGTGTGGCCTCTTGAAAGAGCGCAAAACAAGAAGTGGTAGCGTTGCCCACCACTGAATCTGAATACATCGCTTCCTCAATGGCAGCTCAAGAAGCTGCATGGATTAGAAAGTTCGTGGCCGATCTAGGGGTAGTCCATACCATTCAGGACCCCTAGAAATCTTTTGTGACAACGAGGAACCCTGTGCACATCAAAATACAAGGCAGATTGAGTGGAGATTCAACTACATAAGGGATGAAGATGAAAAAGGAAATATATGTATTCGCAATGTTCACACTGATCAAAACATTGCGGATGCACTCACGAAGCTCCTTGAAAGGCCGAAGCATGAGGGTCATACTTGTGCCTTAGGACATCGATATTCTAGTGATTGGATTTGATCGAATTTTGTATTTGGATATCGGAACAATGTTATTTTGACCCAATCATATGATTATGGTTTATGATTATGCTTTTGAGTTATGTTCCATTTTAGCATGTTTAAATCCATGGATAAGTTAATTATTCTAAATGTTCGTAGTCGATCACATTTGTGGGAACAAATGTGAAGGTAAGACTATTATGAAATTGGATTAGTAGATATTCATGAGGTATGAATATAGCAAGGGTTTGCTACTAAGGTTCAAAGATATTTATGGGATAAATATTGGACTGACCCTCCCTCAACTTTACTGCATGGAATCCTTGTGATTTGTGGTCATAACTTAATTTGAGTAAAGGCGAACATCATAGTATCCTCCGACATGAGATACATATTGGGTCTTGATATTCACCGACTATTATACTTTGACTTAGTTCTTTACTGCTCTGAAACATGACGGTACATAAGGCTAAGATTAGGTATGATACGAGGTGATTGTGAAAGACGTATGTAGTCTATAGGGGATTTGTCACTCTTATTCGTTGAGTGTGAGATGTCTAAGGCCTGCTAAGTTAAATCAACAAAGAATGATCACTCTGTGTCTTTGGATTTGACATGACATCCGTGGCAAAAGGATAAATGATAGTTTCACCTAAATCATTTTCAAGTAAGGGACTTGAAGGGGATGATGTTATTGAATGGCACTTCATCATACGTATTGGGCATAGTAAACCGTTGTGAGGCGGTATTTGCTATTTGCATCAATCTTCTATGTGTCTTGTGCAAGTGGGAGATTGTTGAAATTGATCTGCCCAAGACACATATTTGAGTTGATGTGGCTAGTACGTTATGATCCAAGTTGGGTCATACCCAATAACAAGCTAGACAAATGCCACGATAATTATTATTAGATATGATCAATGTAATAAATATCAACACTTATAATATTTGGAAAATGGTTTTCTAAATATTTGCGCTTGTGTATTAAATAAATTATATGGATAATTTATATTTTGAGAGATTTTATTTAAATTGGTTAAATAACACATTGCATGTTACTTATGTTATGTTTTATAACATAAACCTTATAAGTAAATAAATGGTAAGTAATAAAAGTGGATTTGAAATTTGGGTGGAAAAACCCCTCCCTCCTCTCTCTCCTCCTTTTGTTTCTTCGAAGGACATGCAATATAGTTGGTTGGTGGATGGTTTTTGACCAACAACAATTGAAGCTCATTTTCTCACACACACAAGCTCTCCTTTTATATCTTATTTTCGGCCAAACAAGAGGAAAAACACAAGGGAGATTTTGCAAGTGAAAATCCTAGCAACTTGGTGTTTTGTTGGATGGATTGAACGGGTATACAAGCTTGAGGTCTTCTCCTTTGAAGGCTTGTCATTCACAACTTCATCTCCTTCATATTTCTTAGCATCTTGAAGGTAGAATGCTAAACACCCTATGGTTGTTTGTGATAGCATGTATTTTGTATATGGATCTGGGCATTGGGTTAATCTATATAAAATCCGTTTTATATTTATCAAACTAACAAGATTTAAAACATTTATCCGCTGCATTTTTTAACATATAATGGGTTATATGGACTTTGATAATCTTGTTAAAACCCGACACCTTTCCCTGATGAGGATTTTATTATTGCATCAACAAATCGTTTTATGAACGAGGAGCTAGCGTTTTATGAACATAATTCAAGACTGGTGTATAATCAAATAATGAAAGCAGTTGATCGAAAGTGGGGTGGAATTTTTTTTGTGTACGGTTATGGAGGGATGGGAAAAACTTTTTTATGGAAGACATTATCGGCTTCCATAAGATCTAAAGGTAAAATCGTTTAAAACGTTGCCTCTAGCGGTATAGAATCATTGTTACTTGAGGGAGGTAGAACCGCTCACTATGGATTTTTAATTCCTATAAATCTAATTGAGGATTCTAGCTATTCAATAACAAGAAATCCAAGTATTTGCAACTTAATCAAGAAAACTGATAAGATTATCTAGGACGAGGCTCCTATGATACATAAGCGTGCTTTTGAAGCCTTGTATAGGACATTAAAAGATGTTTTTTAAAAGGTGTTAACCGTAACAATTGTGAACATCCATTTGGGGGTAAGTTATTGTTTTTGAGGATGATTTTAGACAAATCCTACCGGTAGTAGAAATTGGGTCACGTAGTGACATTGTTAATGCTTCACTTAGTTCATCCCACATTTGGTCCAAATGCAAGGTCCTTAGGTTATCAAAAAATATGAGGTTAACATTCGGACGTCAGGCATCAGATTTTGAAGAGAATAGTAGATTTGCCGAATAGTTGTTGGAGGTTGGTGAAGGAAAACTTGGTGATGACAATGGTGGTAACGTCAATATATAAATACAAGATGATCTTTTGATTGGTGATTCATCCGATCCAATTTCTGATTTGATTGATTTTGTATATCCAGCATTATTGGAAAATTTTAATGATATTTCATATTTTCAAGAAAGGGTCATATTTGCACCTTTAAATGAGGTTGTCCAAGACATTAATGATAGATTTTTTATCTTTGTTTCTCGAAGAAGAAGTTGAATATCTCAGTTCTGATAGTATAGACATGTCTGATAGTGATGGTTCTGGTTTCAATCCAGCATTACACTCATCGGATTTTCTAAATGGTTTAAAGATGTCTGGTATGCCTAGTCATAGATTGGTTATAAAAGTTGGTGTGCCAATAATGTTACTAAGGAATATTGATCAGAGAAACGGTTTATGCAACAAAACCCAATTAAAAGTAATTAACTTGGGGAGGCGTTTTATCAAAGTAAATATTATTTCAGGTACTAACATTGGGTTTCGCACTTATATAACTCGTAGTGGTCTAACTCATTCAGATAAGAAATTGCCATTCAAACATACACGAAGACAGTTTCCTGTTGCGGTTTGTTTTGCAATGACAATTAAAAAGTCAATGTCAATCACTATCAAGAGTTGGCATATACTTACGAGAACCGGTGTTTACACATGGTCAACTATATGTGGCTTTATCACGAGTTAAAAGTCAAACTTTACATATGGGCTATTATATGTTTATAACATATGCCTTCCTTATTTTGCCATTCCGCTGTGAATAATAATTTTTTCATGAACATTGACATTAGTGCGGTATTTATACAAAACAGATTGATGAAAATTTAAAACGTTAATATAGCAAATTATAATGAATGTCACATCTTCTGTTGTGGCAATTTCACACCATTTGAACTATAACAGATCAAATGGTTTTAAAACAAATTCAACTATTACCTCATCTGCTAACTTTTTAGTATTATATGTTCTGCCTTTATACATTAAACTAAAAAACACAGAAAGAACTAAAAACAATCAATTGATTTGTGAGTTCGACTTGAATCAGGAATCTGAAACTTCAATCGCCAAAGATTGAATGAGAAATTGATTTAACACGTGATGAAAGAGTGTAACTGCCATTTAATGACTTTCTAGGGCCATGATTAAATCTTGGGGACTTTAAAGGGTCTACTTTGAATGGTGCGTTGGTTACTCTCTTCTGTAACCTATCTATCTATCTATCTATCTATCTATCTATCTATTCTAATAAAAGACTACAATTTATGTCACTTGTCAATCGCATGACCCTCCTCACCTTTTTTTCAATCAGTTTCAATATATCGTCCTTATCTTTTTAATCATTTTTATCTATGAATAAAATTTTATTTTTATTAAATGTAAATACTAACTAATTCATTCATCAATATTAATGGTGAAATAAGAAAATATCAAAATTGAAGTTGCATGTTTGTTAAAATAAAATTTGAAAGTCACATTTTATTGCAATTTTAAAAAATAAAGGTGCATCATTGTCGAAGAATTTGAATTTGTATGGTAGACTACAAATTGTTTTTAAATTGGGATTTGAGCAGAAGTGCATAATTGTTTTATATAAGATTGGTTTTAAATTTGGTTTTAAAATTTTCTCATATGCGTTTGAACTCAGGAAATGCGTATTTTCTTAATTTTCTACAAACATTTTGTATAAATATTGCAAAAATGGAGAATACCTATTATATATATCTTGGTGTTTAGCATTAAATCATTGAAGTTATATATTATAACTTTAATCCATATGTATATCGATTTACTATATGAACTGTCTGTAATCTATCTATATGACTTTTTTGTGTAATATAAAGGGTTTTAGCAATAATAAAATCAATATATAATTTTTAATATTTTCTTTCAAAACTCAGACCAAAATGCTTCAGAAACATATAATTTTTTGACTTGATTTATTTTTTTTATACATTTAGTTAAATATATTTAATTTAATATGCCTTATAAGATAAATTACTTAATTAAAAGAATTTAGAATTTTAGACCAAAAATCTATTTCAATTCTATTCCATTAAATCAAATTTGGATTTAAAATTTTCTCATATGCATTTGAACTCAGGAAATGCGTATTTTCTTAATTTTCTACAAACATTTTGTATAAATATTGCAAAAATGAAGAATACCTATTATATATATCTTGGTGTTTAGCATTAAATAATTGAAGTTGAATATTATAATTAAAATCCATATGTATTAAAATATATATGATTCTAAAACTAAAAGTTTATTCGGTTTGACCCGAAACCTAGAATTTGGACTCAAGAAGCAACCCGAATGACTTCGGTTCAGGTTCGTGTTAGTATTTCTTGGGTTCGAGTTTCTTGGGTTGGATTAGTTCGGGTTCGGGTACATGTTTTCTCAGGTTGGGTTTTAGGTTACGGATAGAAGTGACAGCCCTACTTTCAACTATTACAAACAAGAATCCCTATATTCACTTTATGCAACTTTAAATCTTCTAATATTCTTCAAACTCAGAATAATCACTATTATTTAAACATGATTTTAAGGTTAGTATGTATTTGTCATTTTCATGACAATTACATTCATATGAAATGAAACAAATCATTTTGTTATATTTTAATTGTTGGTTTTTATGTTGCTTGATTATAGAATTTTTAATTGTAAAATATAAAGTTAATTAAAAATTAGTCATACATAAAATATTAATGACAAAAAATTTATCATGATCAATCAATTTCAAATTCTAAAGATTCTAAGGATGATTATATCATCAAAGTTAAGGTAATATGGTTTTTGAGATAATCATGTTTTTTTTTTTTTTGATAAATATGAGCAAATGTTCTCAAATGACATCATATTAATTGATTAAAAGCTATGATATTTTATTTGTATAAATACTTTTTTATTAGTTTCATGGATATATTGTCATTTATTTAGAGTTTGGTATGTACTTGGAGAACCTTTTTTTGTCAAACGGACAACTATACGTGGCTATATCAAGAGTTATAAGCAGATATATATTTTACCTTATTAAGAGTTATAGGCAGATATGTGCTAAAGATTTTGATATTTGATAAGAAATTTGTACCTACTAATACAATTACAAATGTAGTGTAAAAGGAAGTTTTTACTCATTTTTAACATATTTGTGTAATCTTATTTTGTAATTTCTTTAAATTTAATGTAAATTGTAATTGTATTAACAATATATGATCAATTTGTTGACTGTATTTCACTTAATTGTTAAAGTTTAAAATTTTTATCAATTACCCGTATAATACACGGGACTCAAACTAGTAATATATAATTGAGATCCAATTTGTTGACTTTCTTTTTACTATTTTTGAGTTTGGTCGAATAAATAAGAACATATGTTATATCGATGTAGCATATTGAAACTGAAATTTAACTTGAATTAAGGAAATGGGCAAAACTTGTCTAAACAGGTGGGTAACAGATTTTTGTAAGCTCATTATTTTGTTTTTTACTTTCGCTCACACAAACCGAACTTATGCATACTATTCATACGACCTACACACGAGTATCAAATCAAAACCCCCGAGCTCATGTATAAAGGCTTTTTCAGGTATAAAAGCTCTACTCCAATTTTTTAATGAGCATTAAATTATCAGCCAACCGCTTATCTTTCTTTATATTTATTTTCATCTTTAGTCTATTCCCGTGCAGACACTTATTGTCACGAGTTGGTCATATGTAATAGATAAATTGTAATAAAATTAACTAGAAGATAACAACAAACCACCTTATTGGTGACAGACCAAAAGAGGCCCTGACCCTTTGTTAACAAAGAAATACAATAGTTAAAATACCCTAATAGTTAACAAAGAATTTCCTCTCCACATGGAAATTCTTTCCTAACTCCAATTTGATGAATTTGATGTTTCAACAGATCGTTGAAGAACATAACTGACTCGATATTCTCCATTTGTACTGTTGTTAAATCACTAAACATAAATTCGTATTTTCTCAAATATGCACATATCTCCAACCAACAATTGTGGACATTATGAATATCGATTCTGATATGTTTAGAGAGAGGAAGAGAGTTTTGGATTGCGGTTTCAAAACAGTAATATTTGATTTCTTTCGCCTTAATACGGTTTCTATAAATCGAGAACAAGAGCAAACTTACTAATGTATCACCAGAATTGCTTCAAAACACACGTATTATTAGTATACATCGGGTGCTTAAGCACTTACAATACTTGCACGTCTAGTGACTCTTAGACGGCCAAAACACAAATGAACTAAAACCTTAACCCTATACAATACATGCACTATATATAGGGAACCAAAACACCTAAGCCCAAACGAACCAAAAGCCCACCGAGATCTCTTAAGAGATATCGGCTTACACACTAAACCCGTGACCAAAGCCCACATACATGCTAAACCCAAATACAATTAGACCAAGTACAAACCATTCAAAACTAGGCCCAAAAATCTCCCCCCTTGGTTTGTAGCTTGGTCTTTAATCATGCTCCATGTAGTCAATATCAGCATCTTTCAACGCGCCTGCCCAAAACTTGCATCGGAAAATAGAAGCGACCATATTTGAAATGCACTGAGAGTCTTTATGCCCCTTTCTCCCAACTTTAGTAGGTCTCTTGGATCAACAAATATATACTGACCTTTTCCTTTCTCCAGCTTGATAACAACTGTGGCAGTTACACTATCATACATCCAAAATCTCATGTTGTCCAAGGTGCCATCTGGAGTCACTTCAGGTACAGGAATATGAGTGGCCTTGTCTGTAGCAGGCCACATAACATTGACCATGGTTTTCCCTGTCCTTGGATCCTGGACCCCCTTTGCCTTCTTCAGAAAAGACTCCGCAGTCTTCATATTAGGGAAACCTCTATCGACTTGACTCTCAGAAATCCAAAAGTCTATACCACGTTTATCATTCGTTGGGTTGGTGAAAGGAGAGTTTATCAGGTCACTAAGATCCACCTTCGTCCAAGATCCAAAATCTTTCATCTTCTTATAATACTCAGTGGCCCCGGACTTCCTTTTAACCCACCACATGTTCTTATCGGCATCGAAACCCCATGACACAACTCCCGAACGATCGCCATATTTGTCTGAGAAGCCTTTAGGGAAAGTGACAATGAATCTATATGGATGATCTGATGATTGGACATTTTTATTTGAGTTCTTCATTACCAACATCCTTTTCTGAATTCTATCGGACTTTTCTTTGGAGATTGCTGGTGCCTCCATATATTGTTTCAGTGCCTCAGACTCATCAATGTTCTCTACAGGGCGAGTAGTAGAGCTGCCACCTTGATCATCATTGGGTGTTTTAGAGCCCACATCATCACTGCCTTTAAACTCAACTCCATACTTCTGAAACTGTTTTTGTTGGAGGTCAAGATACAAAGCCGTTAATTCCCCCATGTTGGACTGTAGTTCTTTAATCTTGATATCTTTATCAGAGTTGCCTGCTTCCAGCTCTTGAATACAGACATCTTTAACAACTAAATCTTGTTCGAGTTCAAAAACTCGACGTTGGAGAGCTTGCACGTCAACCGGAGCATCTTCAAACACAATGCCCTTGCCCTTGTTCTACATAAATTTTTCTTGCATGGCGAAAATCTCAGCAATCTTATCAGTAACATTCGAACTAGACTGACCTTGATTTTCTGGGTCTGATGAGCTGGAGGGAGCATTATTAAATGACATGTTGGCATCATCATTGTGTGGAATATCTGATTCAAAATCAAAATCACTAGCAAAGTCATTAAAAGCCTGATCTTGAATCAGTTGCTCGGCAGTGGGTGCACTTGGTTCATCTTGAATTTCTGGAGCATGTGTCTCAGGTTGTTGAGTTTGTGTATTGGACTATTGGTTGCATCTGTGGTTGGTCTTGTGGTTGTTTCATGTTCACTGACCATCACGCCAGGCCTCAGGTCTTTCTTTCTTCGTTTGCGTGGACCGAGGTCGGCGGCTGGATCTTCAATCATATCTTCTTCAATGGTTTCAGCAGCTGTCTGAGGAGGCTTCAGAGTAGTTGACTGAAGTTTTTCTTTAAATCTTTCAAAATCTTCTAACCGTTGAGCACTTGGTGCCGTCTCCAAATTACGATGTTCTATTTCTTCACTTTCATCGTCAGAAATTTCAAAGGTCGCAGCACGTGGTTAAACTGTCAGCAACCTGAGCTATAATAGGTCCAATCTCTGTTTCAGCAAATCGTCCAAATTTTACCAGAGCATTGAGACCCTTATACACAATCTTGGATCCTTTTCTCGACTGTTTCATTAACCCAAATGTATTGGGTCCCATTGACTTCATATCCAAAGTATCAACAGACTTGACAAGATCGGTGTCGTGAGAATCGAAGATCATCTGCAGGAATCTTGGATACATAAGGAACATTTCTTTCTTCTTCCTTTTCTTATTGCTCATCATTTCATTGAAAACAAACTTGGAATAATTGTAATTACAATCCATGATCAGAGTAGTGATAGCAGACATCTAGATGTGACTTATCTCAACAGAGCCCCCTTTCCTACCCGACACGCAAGTGAAAAACGTGTGAATCAAGAATCTCCAGTACGGGTGAAATACCTTCTTTATTGCCGGAGGATAGGTTCCCTCATAACCCATTTTGGTGAGAATCTCAGTAACATCAGTAGTGGTATACTCAGTCGGGTAATCAGGTTGATCACCAAATAGCAACACCACTCTGATGATAGCCTCGGTGATGCAGACTGGCTTCTTTTGAATTTTGGAGTCTATTAACATGACTCCATCTTGCCCTCGTGGGTTGATTGAGGCATTGTTCCAAAACTCCGTGATCATCTTCTTTAATATAACAAGATTTTCTCATAATGCATGAGAAATTTTGCACGTGTTGAGACCGACAATCATGGACTTGAATTCTTTGTGGGCCAGTGGTGGATCATATAGATGTCCAGCTATATTGTGCGTATCAACAAACTTTAAAGGAGTCTGATCAGCCATTACTGCACCAAACGAATCAAGTTAGTAAAAATAAAATCATTAGTTGATTTGGGCTTTAAGATTTAAGAATTAGCCCAAGGAAAATCAACATATAGCCCATTAAAAATAATAACACTAATGGTCAAGCCCAATCAGTGAGCCTTAGGCCCATTAGGAGAGATCTCGGTCAACAGGATAAGTTCTCGGTCAACAGTCAACAAAAGTCAACTAAGAACAGGAGTTCTCTGTCTAGTCTAGGTGATCTCGGTCAACGAAAGTCAACTGAAAACACCTTGACAGCTGTTGACAGAAAACCCTTTGGTTTCCTTCTTGGAAATTGTGCAGTCTTCTTCAACCCACCGAGATCTCCATTAAACCTCTATTAAACCTCCATTAAAACCTGCAACAAAAACACTAATCTCCGACATAATACTCTAAACAACCAATTTAGTTTCTTAGTCATTCATACTAAAGATCTACGACCCTTTACAGTCCTCAAAATCTGGTCACACAAATATCAATGCCTTCAAGAACCCACCGAAACACCAAATATCTTGAGCCTTTTTGCTCATTTACCTGTGAGATAATCGATTAGTATCAACGAACGAACTAGATCAATCAAAATATTCAAGAGAGTTTTCGGCAGTCAGGGAGATTCGAAAGCGATGAAGGTTTTGAGTAAATAAGAGAAATAAAGGAGGTTGGGGTTAATTTATACCCCAACCAATGTGGGCCGGGAACCCAAAGTGGGCTCAAAACCATTTGTCAGCCCAGAATTTGTAGGCCCAAAAGCAATAAACAGCCCAACTCCCTTTAAAACACACATTTGAAAGTGGCCCAGCTAAATCACATGTTTCTAGGAGAGTAGTTTCGAGATAAAACAAAAAAAACACAATAAAATAAAATAAAATAAATTGAACTGACTAAAATAAATACCAATAAAAGTATAAAAGAACTCCCTTGAATTTTGTAAGATCGGGATCAAATTTCAGTTTCTGTAAAAACGCCGCTCTTTTATGAAAAAATCTGAACATGGAATCATATCGTTTAAGGGGCTGACACTAGGATTAATGTTCAGCGTTTTTATGATATAAACAGACAGGTTGATAGTAGGTATAACAAACTTAACATGATTTTCATTGCATCGGTGATACGAGTTAGGTTCAGTTCGGCATAAAGCTTAGATGGACATCACTCATGGACCTGTGATGCCTTCTATCTCTTCTTAAACATATTTGGCTTTCCCCAGATCACCCCAATTTGACTCCAACACACTAGTGCTTGATCAAATGATTTTTATATGAGCCAAAATTTAAGCTTTAAGGTTGAACGTTGGACTTACAAGCTAGTGAACTGATAAGCCTTTCATTCGAGACATGACAGAACTTACTTGTGTGCCCTCATCTCTGTAGTTCTAGTTTGACCCTTTAAGCTTTTAAAATAATTTTAATAGAATAAAATAAACTCAAATAACTCTTTTGTAGATTTTTTTTTGCAACTTAATAATAATAATAATAACTTAACAACACAATATTTTTGGTGATCAAGACACTAAAGGGCTCGTGTATGACTGGGTAATTATTTTTCTGCCTATCCTTCGGAGAGATGTATATGAAGACATGCACACTTCTTCAAGATGACTCTCCACAGTAAGTTTAGCAAATTTAGTTTATATCACTTCAACTTTTACGCATCATGGAAAGCTACCATACAAATCAATGACTGTTCTAGAGCCTTTTAAGCTTAATAACTTCACCCGTTAGGCACACAAAAACAATTTATCTATCATTTTCCGAAGGTTGGATCAATTTTCATTTGAAAATATTTTGAAGCTTCTAAAAAGCTGTTAAACTGAATAATAATATCACTTCCCAGGGAGTTACATAAAACACACGTGTTAAGAATTCAGTCACCTCGGTCACTGATAAGCTTTTGGGTAAATGGCTATCCCGTATGACCACAAGTGGTTAATCGGACCAAGCATGTATGAGCATACATGTCCTTCCAGCTCAGAGTTACCGACATAGTTTTAAGTGAAAGAACACAAAACACAAAACACATCATAATCGCCCCGGGTGCTTTCTGTCGTTGGGTAAATGGCTATCCTGTGAAACTACAAGTAGAACACCGGACCAACCATATACGAGTATATCTCCTTCAAACTTGAGCAACTGACATAATTTTAAGCGAGAATGAATCTTGAGACCAAAAAAAAAAAAAAAGACAACGCACATACACTATTTTTGATTTTTTGAATTTTTTAATAATAAAAACAACGCACACACTATTTTTGACTTTTTGATTCCCCCCCCCCTAAATTTATGCAAATATAAACAAAAATGTACAAATTTATACCCAAAAAGACTCAATCCTCGAAACGAGGCATTTTATGAAACCCACAAGCACATTAAATTTTGCTGTTCCGGCTGGTTTTGTAAATAAGTTTGCCACATTGTTGTCAGTGTGGACTTGTTCAAGATGAATCAATTTACGATCGAAACAGCACGAATAAAATGAATTTTAATATTGATGTGCTTGGTTTTAGAGTGTTGAACATGGTTTTTCACAATTGCAATGGCCGCATCATTATCACAAAAAATAGGAGTGTCAAGAAATTCCCAACCGTAATCCAGCAGTTGGTTTTGCATCCAGATAACCTGAGAGCAGCGAGCAGATGCGGCACCATGCTCTGCTTCAGCGGTCGAGGTAGACACCGTCTGTTGTTTCTTACACTGCCATGAAATGAGATGGTCTCCTAAGAACTGGCAACCAACTGACGTGGATTTCTTGTCAATGTCATCTCCACCATAATTGCTATCAGCAAAAGCATAAAGATCAAATTTTGATTGTTTGGGATACCAAAGACCTAACTTTGGTTGTCCATTCAGATATATAAAAATATGTTTAACAACAATTAAATGAGAGAGTTTAGAATTAGCCTGGAAACGAGCACATTGGCAGACTGCAAACATGATGTCAGGTCGACTGGCTGTGAGGTATATCAGAGACCCGATCATCGATCGATAGTATGTTTGATCTACGGGACTCCCATCAGGATCAGATGACAGTAGTGGTCTTTCTGCCATGGGAATGTTGGCACTCTTGGAATCTTGAAGCTCAAACTTTTCCAGCATATCTTCAACGTACTTCCCTTGATGTAGTAAGATTCCTGCCGAGCTTTGTCGAACCTGTAGCCCCAGAAACGTTGTCATTTCACCCAATGAACTCATATCAAATCTCTTCTTCATTACACCTTCAAATTCTGTGCACAACTCATCGCTGGTGGATCCAAAAATGATATCATCGACATAGATCTGAACGAGAATCAAATCTTTTCCGACAGTTTTCCGGAACAAGGTTTGGTCGATGGTTCCACGCTTGTAGCCATGATCAAGAAGATGCGCGGTCAATGTAGCATACCACGCTCGAGGAGCCTGATGTAACCCGTAAAATGCTTTGTCTAGCTTGTAGACATGATTTGGTTTCTTAGGATCAATAAAACCCGGTGGCTGATCAACATAAATCTCTTCCTTAACTTCACCATATAGAAATGTGGTCTTAACATCCATCTGATACACTGTGAACCCAATGAACGATGCGTAGGCCAGAAAAATCCTAATGGCCTCAAGTCTGACCACTGGAGTATATACCTCAGTGTACTCTAGTCCCTCAACCTGACGAAAACCACGAACTATCAATCGTGCCTTATTTCGAACAATAACCCCTGTGTCATCTTGCTGGTTTCGGAAAACCCACCTTGTGTCAAGAGCTTTCTTTCCATCCGGTAACTAAACCAATCTCCAAACCTTCGACTTATCAAACTAATTTAATTCTTCATGCATAGCATCAACCCAACTAGGTTCTTGAAGAGCCATTTCTACTGACTTTGGTTCAATTTGAGAGATGAAACAAGAGAACATACAGCTGTTAATGTGTCCTGTCTGGCTTCTGGTGGACACTCCCGCTTCAATGGGACATATGACATTCGCAATTGGATGATTTTTCTGAATTTTTGATGGAATTAATAGATCAGAAACATCACCAGTAGATTGTAAATTTGACAAGTTCTTAGTATCATCAACAAGAGGATTCTTCCATCCAGATGTCGCCGTACTGTGAGAGTACGAGGTGCTGGAGACATATTCATTTGGAATATCATCGGGAAACAGTGTGCTCCCGAAGATCTGATGAATAGAACTCTCCCCCTCAACATTAGCGGCATATTCAGACGTGTTTTTCTAAGGTTTCCTTGGGCTGAGTGCCAGTTGCAGGTGAATCATTACTTAACTCAGCGACATCATCATCCAGTAGTGGAGAAATGTGAGACACTGTATGTGAATTATCATTTGCAGCATTCACTGTGGGACCACATAAAGGTTCTGTATTGAAGACAGGAAACACGTTGAATGGTTTGAAAAGTTCGTTGTAGTCAAATAACCAATCGGGACCGACACGAGCGTTAGTCTCATTTTCTTCTAACCAACGAACTTCATAGGACTCTAGAATTTGCTTGGTTGACTTGTTGTAGACCCTGTAAGATGTATTTCCCGTGTACCCAACAAAGTAACACTCATCGGCTGCGACCCCAAATTTTGGAGTAGTTTCGAGATTCAGCAAGGTGCATGGACACCCAAAAACTCTGAAATGCGCAACAGTGGGTTTATGACCATACACAATTTCATACGGAGTTTTCATCTTGGATTTGTTGATTATCACCCGATTCTGAACATAACAAGCCATATTAATAGCTTCTGCCCAGAAAAACAGTGGCAATTTAGAGTCACACAACATTGTTCTTGCTGCTTTGATAAGAGTTATGTTTCTTCTTTCAGCTACACCATTTTGTTGAGGCTTCGTGGAGCGCTGTACTAACGGAGTACCCATTTTTCTGAACATAAGGGATTCATTGTCGCTGTCTTGAATTCCGTTCCATTATCGCAACGGATTCCCTTCAGCTTTAGGTTCATTTGATTTTCCATGAGCACAACAAACTTCTTGATTAGATCTGCAGTTTCACTCTTATTTGACAAGAAAAATACCCATGTAAAACGTGAGTAATCATCAGTAATAACAAGACAATAAGAGCTACGAGATAAACTCAAGACATGGACAGGCCCAAAAAGGTCCATATGAAGTAATTGAAAAACTGATGAAATGGTATTAATCAACTTCGGCTTGTGAGATTTTCGATGATGTTTACCCAAAGCACAAGCCACACTTTTTTCAATAGTAACAAAATCGTTAATGGGTAGTCCACGTACCAAATTATTTTTAGCAAGACGATTAAGGTTTTTAGAATTTGCATCAGCAAGACGACGATGCCATAGCATGGAATTATGTTCTGACATTTTTGAAAACAAACAAGTTATTTCATCATGAACATTTTTATTCATGTCGATCACATAAGCATTATCTTTTCGTTGTGATCGAACAAGAATCCAGTCTTCTGGTATAATTATACCAGGTTTCAGAATTAAACACTCCTTTTTAGTAAAATGAGTTGAAAAATCTCTGTTACAAATTTGTGACATGCTCAAAAGACTGTGCTTCAGTTCTGGAACCAAATTAACGTTTTCAAACTTTAGAACACCGTTACTTACAGTACCCTTCTGAGTGATCTTTCCTTTCTCTCCTCCTGCAAAAGACACATACACACCGTTAAATGTTTGAATGTCGTGTAGTTGGGTAATGTCCCCTGTCATGTGCCTGGAACAGCCACTATCAACATACCAAGGTCTGATGATATTCCTCCATAGCTGTCCCTGCACAAAATGCGGGATTAGTTAGTTTTTGGTACCCAGTCCATACTTACACTAGGTGACCCTAATTCATCTACAGTTGTCATGGATTTCTATGACATGTCCTTTTGATCATCAAACATAGATTTTGTAGAAACGTTCTCCGGAGATTTAGGAAACCAGCTATGTCTGTATGATTTGGAATTATAGGTTCGAATGGTTGTCGTAACCTCTGGTGTTTTGGATGTGGAAGGAGATGAATCAGCTCTTTTCTCATGTTTTGGTATAGACTTAGTGTTCATATTTGAATTTGAACTCGAAGCACCTTTTCTGACCTTTCTTTTAGACATGTTAGGTTTGGTCTGATGAGGACTAAACCTGCCAGATTTGTTTTGATTCCAATCATCGTCAAAGGAACTAGCCTGATAATGCATGAATCTTTGCCTGTACGCGTTATGAGGCATGTAGGGCATATTCCTCTGATAAAGTCCATAATAAGGAACATATGGACGATGTGGACAATTTCTGGCAATATGACCAGGAGTGCCACAATCAAAGCAAGTTTGACGTTTTATGAAAAAATCATTTTGGGCAACTCCTTGTCTGGACTGGTTGTGTGGACCAGTCTGCTTAAATCTGCGAGAACCCCTGTTATCATCTTTGAACTTATCTCCTTGTTTGTCATTAGAGCATCCCTCTTTAACAAATTTAGGTGCCACGTATTTTTTTGAAGTTTTAGAATTTTTAGTTTTATTAAAAACCACATTATTAGAGTTCAAAGTTTCAACCGAATCAACCACATAAGAATCCTTGCTCTTTAAAACATAACCCACATAAACAGTCGGAATAACATAATTAAAAACAGGAAGTTTTAAAGAAACATCAGAAACAATGTCATTATCAAATTCAAAACTAGGGTCATCATCCTCATCAGTCCACTCCTTCATAATTACTTTTTCTGCACATGAAGTAGATACATTAGAATCGTTCATATTTGAAGTGGACGGACCAGCGTTCACAGAACTGGTCCCATCTCCTTTGTCTTGTTTACCATACTTCATGTCCTTTGTCTTTTCTTCCTGTTCTTTGGTGACAGGGATAGAAACATAATTCTGTTTGTAAGGTGAGGGAACTTGACTGTATCCTATTCCCTCACCTTCATTTTCCTTCCACCACAATTGGTTTTCAATCATTGAGTTAACTACTTTACTGGAGCCATCGAATTTTTTAAAATCAAGTTCAGCCTTTTCAAACTTACTAGTTAGATTTAAGATTTTTAACTTGGAGGCTTCCAGTTTAGCAGTTAAATCAGCTGACAAGGTGTTACAAATATGTGATTTCTTGGACTATTTCTTGGTTCCAGTTGGGAACGCTAGAGGTGAGGCTGGAGGTAGTTCAGGTAATGGTGAAAGAAGTATGGTTGCAAATCTGTGATAGTCCAAGAAACTGCTGACAAGGTGAAAGAAGTATCTGGACCCGAGATAGTCCAAGAAACCGCTGACAAGGTGTTACAAATCTGTGAACGACTTAAGGCGGTGCGAGACATACAAAAGAGTTATGCCGATGTCCGTCATAAGCCGTTAGAATTCAATGTAGGGGATAGAGTCTTGTTGAAAGTTTCACCTTGGAAGGGTGTTGTTCGCTTCGGTAAGAAAGGAAAACTGTGTCCACGTTTCGTAGGACCATTCGAAGTAATTGAGCGAATCGGTATCCTCTGCGACTACTCGAAAAAATGAAAGGATATACGATGTATTCCGCGTCTCTAATCTGCGTAAATGTTTAGCTGATGAATCTTTGTCAATTCCTCTAATAGACGTCGAAATATACGAAAACCTCAAGTTCATAGAACGACCTCTACAAATAGAAGATTCTAAAACAAAGAAACTTAAGAGACGAACATTATATTAGTCAAAGTAAAGTGGGACTCACGAAGAGGCCCCGAGTATACTAGGGAACTTGAATCCGAAATGAGGAAAAAGTACCCCCACTTGTTCTATGAAGTGAATTTCGCGGACGAGATTCATTCCAAGGTGGGGAGGGTGTAACATCGTGAAATTTTCGGATAAAAAATGCCAAGTTTTAAAGTCTAAGGGCTAAAAAGAAAATTCTTCCTTCATGTCCGATCGCGATATGCGACACCCTTAGACCCAACGTCATCGTGAATAGCGATGACGTGGTCTGACAGTGAGACATGTGTCCCCACGTAGAACTACGAACGCCACGTGTCACCACGTGGCACTGCGTCAGCCACGTGTCACACGTGGCAAGGCTACGTGGTGATTCAACACCCTACGTCGCGATACGCGACGTCCTGTCACTTGAACCATCGCGTATTGCGATGGGTCTTAAACTCAGCTTATAAAAGGGGGCCATCAACCCTCTCACTCATCAACAAATTCAGTAAAACCCTTTCTCTCTCTTAAATATCACTTTCTCTCACTACCTCGATAATCGTGCCAGCCATCCTCGTAATCCTTGCCATAAACTGATGATACCTCGAAGTACATGCAATACATCAATGACATTATCAAAATGTTCCATCCCGAGACAAGCCGACGCCCGGTCTTGAAGTGCGTGCCAACGAGTTTTGAAGACCGATGTGCCTCAATTTGCAAGCCAAGGAGTTGTTGATCAAGGTTCTTGATATACGTGCAAGCGTCAAAGTGTTGCCCGAGTGTCTAGGGATTTATAAGCCAACCAAGGAACAGATAACGCCCAAATAAAATATTAATAAAATATTAAAAGGCTTAGACCCTAGTCGAGGGTAAACTTAATACCTTGAAAATGAACAAAGAGAGACTAAAGGTCTTAAGCCGGATAAAATATCTGGTATTAACAAAAGGTTATACTCGTACTATAGGTCCGAGATAGCAAAGATGAAATACGCCCCAAACTTTTATAACATGTTTAATCGAGTCAAAGTAAATTGATTACATGAGATACGTATCTCTAAAACATTATAAACAAAAGTAATTGCTGGCCCTCAGGCTGGCGTGTATGTTTGTTTGGATCATTACGTATGTGGTTAGACGGTGGGCACACCGTGTCACAAGTGGTTTTAAGCCTCCGCCATGATCGGTCGGACCTAATTTACGTCCAAGAGAGGGTAATCATGTGTATACTGATATTAGCTAAGTAATATCGAACGCTACGGTGTTTGCTGAGCGGTTTTGAGTAGAGAGCTTAAGTTAGTAATTTTTTTTGATGTTTTAACTTGATTATTCCTAAGCCACGATTGGCTGAGACCTAAGTTACATCACGAAGGGTAATTAAATAAATAAAATGTTTTATGTGTCAGCTTATTCACCAGCATTTGTTGCTGACGTATTTTCAAACTGTTTTACAGGTAATGAAGACTAGCCGCTTGAAGCATCGAAGTTGGAATAGGCTATCTGATGGCTTAGATCATTTTTGTTAAATATTAAACTTAAATGGTGGTTTGTATAAAACAAGTAATATTTTGTAAACATTAAATGTGTATTTTATAATACCGTCTTTTTGATATGTAAATATTTTAACCGACGCTAATATATTTCAACATTTAATCCGCAACTCTGATTTAAGTACAAAAACGGTACCAACTGTTGGTCACACGCCTAGGCCCAAGATGGGGGTGTGACAGTTTATTTCGTAAAATTATTCACGTCCGTGTAAGTTTACTATTGGCGTATAAGTCACTATGGGCGTGTAAGTAACTTCAGCGTATATGTCCTTCTTCCAACGTGTAAGTCATCCGGCGAATACGTAGTTCCCAACGTATAAGTCATTCATACATACATATATGGCACACAAGCATACATACACGCTATATACATATACATGCATTATAAATACGTAGACGTTGTATACATATACTGGCATTATATATATGTTATATACTTATGCGTTCTCATACTTATATGTTACATACATATGCGCTACTAGACTAATACGCTGCAACTTATACGACGTATAAGTGCAGGTCATTCCTTTTTTCACATGTTTTTGAGGTTTTTCTTCGATTATGGCACCGCCAACCGCCGTTAACCACCATGGTTGGTCGAGGTTTGCTCGTTTATGACCTGGGTAGCTTCGGGGTGTCTAGATCTGAGCTAAGGTGGCCCTTAATCTCGTTTTTGGTTGATTAAACACCCAGATAAAGATAGATCTAGATCCAAACGGCTCATTCGGCATCCCGGGTCTGCGGTGTCGGGTTCTAATATGTTGGGCCAGTTGAGATAAATGATCTCATACCTTCGGTTGGTCTCGGATCGTTGAAAGGAATATTGTAGAGAGTGTTTGGATTAAGTGTGTGTTTTTGATGGTGTAGGCTAAGGTGTAGAATGATGGAGATAGAAAGGGTTTAGGTTTTAAGCGGGTATTTATACTCCCTAAGCCCGTGGAACTTAGGCCTATTCCATCTTAAGTCCATGATTTATTCTTTTTGTCTAGCCCACCATCCTGTTATCTTCTATTATTATTATTATTATTATTGTTATTGTTATTGTTATTGTTATTGTTATTGTTATTGTTATTGTTATTGTTGTTGTTGTTGTTGTTATTATTATTATTATTATCTTCTGGCGTAAATAATATATTAATCATTATTCATATAAATTTCAGGATGTTACAAAGATTTAATACAATCATACCATTAACTAATGCAACTACTTCACAAATTGGGCAACAATATCAAACATTGGGTTCTTTATCGACATGTAACGGTACCGGTTAAAGTACTTTAGGTTAGTTAAGTTTTATTTATTTAATTATGTAGGTTCTCAACTGAATCCACACAGTTGTATCTCGTAACACGAGGGTGCGGAATCCCCTACGTATACGATACGAGTGTTTACACGAGAGATATGTCAAGAACACGTAACACGTAAAGACAACGGATTACTTGTTATACGATGTAAAGAGCCAAAACACCAAACAAGTCTATCAACTTCTTACCAAAACGAATATGCCAAAAACCTTACAAGAAAATGGCATAAGTTAGGTTTATATAACCCACGACAAATTCGCCTAACACCCTAGTCGAAGTTGTCCCTAACTTCGCCAAATCAAAAGTTCGCTAAAACCAAATAACCAAACTACCAAGTTCATCAAGACATAATAAACAATGTAACGATTACAGACACGATAGACTCGAGACCAATGAACTACTGACATACTGCACCAACAGACTCCCCCTTGGCAGTAGCTTCATTTCTCTAATAGCTTCGTCTCTTCATGCAATCCAAAATGCCGTACCTTCCATCTTTAAACATGTACACCTTGTATCACACAAATGGAGACTACCCTTTTATATTTCTTCGCTTCATCTTTCCAAGCAGGAATACAAAACATCTTCTTTTCATTGAGTACCTACAAATCAGCTTGAGACAAGTTAACCAGGTGCATAGGATCATACACCCTCAAGATCTCCAGTTCATCCTGATCTTCCATCACAGCCTCAGCGATCTCGTAATCAACGTACCACCATTTAAGATCTTTCATCACGTCTTGAGGAATGATCTTCATTGGAACCTCTTTCATACACCGAATAGGTTTGTACTTCATCACCATACACGGCTTGCCATCAGCCCGCATTCCCCGTTCAGTATCTTCAATCAACTTCCCATTTTGAGGATTCAACAACTCAAACTTTTTCTCTTTAACAACTTCACTCCATACTATCTTGCCAACCCAGCTCGCAAACCTGTCCCCACTCCGATTAATTAATCTTACACGAGCCAAATCCTTCACTTCACATTCAGGCAGTGTGTTGAACGATCTCATTCTCTTTGCAAAGTACTGAATCCCATCATACCTCTTGATCACAAACAACTTGAGTTGATTATCATAAATCCAACAAATAATTCCCTTCTTTGATTTAGCATAACCTTTGATATTATAACTCTTCTTGAACATCGTCGGTACCACTGGCTTTATTGTCTTGATAAACCACTGAGCATATTCTTCTTTCCACCTTGGCTGTTCCACCCATTCAGAATCACCCGACACATTATCATCTTGACCCAGCTGATCCTGACCAGCACTAGGAATATCATGTTCAATACTATCATCAGGTTTCTAACCTTCCTCTAAACGACTGTCGATTTCAATCTGTTCACCATTTTTTTCAATCTAACTAAAAGACAACACGTCTTCACCCATAACATCCTCATCATCTACCACAACAGTCTCACCACTTGCACTGCCATATGGAGCAATAGACCCCCCCTGAGATGTGGAAGCCCCAAGAGTTTGTTCCGTTCTTGGCAGCTCACCACCACCTGCATCTTTGATTGCATTGGGATCATCATCTCTGTCCTGTCTCCTCTTTTGTTCTCAACTCATCAGGTTTGCAGCTAGTCTTCCCCTGAGATGCTAATAACTGTTTCAAAGCATAAAAAATCTTACCATGCACACCAAGAAGTGCAGTCTGAAGTTGATTCTCAGCCACCAGATGTTTGATAGCCTGAGTTTGAATAACATTCACCCTTGACGGCTCAGCAACATCCCTTTCCAGAGCTGCAATCCGCTCATAACCCGACAAAGTAGTGTCAAAATAAAATGACATATGGGAAGTATCCTTAGCATGTGGCGGTGGAATGCCCAAGCTTCCTGGAATATTAGATGTAGGCGGTATAGTAACTGGAGGTGGAACTGAGACAGAGGACCCAGCAGTAGCCTGTGGATTCAAAAAACATAGTAACTGGTCTAATAGAAATCCCTTTCTGCGTTGTGAGTCTTCCAACGGACCCAAGTACCCCATACAAAGAAAAGCCCCGTTTCTGAAAGTAGCTGAAAACTCAGTAGGATCCTGAGTGGTTTCAACTCCGAACTGTAGAGCCTCCCGAATCTGATTAGCTGAGAACTGTACCACTTGTTGATTGACTGTAGCATGCATAACTGAAGGTTCAACACGACAATCATATTCAACTGTTCTCCAAAAGTCTTCAATATTTGGCAAAGATATCGGAAGAGTTGTAGTGATAGCATGAAAAATTCTTGAGCGAATGAGGAACGCGATAATCTCCGAGTAATCGTCAGCTCCACGAGCATCTGGATCTAACATCACATACATGTTATGTCCCTGAAAAAATTGTCTCATATCCCCGTCTCCTCCATCACCACCTGTACCACCCGCACCTGCTACAGCTGCCATATATGCAAAGTAAACGAGATAAGTTAGACATAATACACATACACTTGTATCTTCGCTTAGAAAGGTATCCGCGAAGTTAGAAAGACAGCGAAGTTAAGAATAACACCGGCCAACATGGTAGCAGCGAAGTTTGTTGTGAAGTGAAGTTAGGTGGGAAGCGAAGTTATTCTGGATGATAACTTCGCTGCCACAACAGTGCAGAAATCAAAAGCCCTTTCCATCGCAGACAACAACAATCAGAAGATCTCACCAGCTACAAAACTGTCCCATTAACCCCATGGAACCCTTAATGTTACCAATCTTGTAACACAGAATGAGGATTGAATATATTTTTAAAATAAGGACTAAAAACATCATAATTGGACAAAGTTATGGTTAATGACGAGCAAAGGTATTAAATTATGAAACGTAATGAGTTTATAGACCTTTTTCACGAAATAGCGAAGACAAAAACGATGATAGAGAAAGGTTGATTTCTCTGATAAGTTCGCCGAGGGTTTGTGAGGGTTTATTTGACCAGATTTGACCTATGAGGTCCTTTTATACTTTCAGAAAACCTTATAGGCGAAGTTAAGATAATTTCGCTATTTTTAACAACTTCGCCATAGCGAAGTTAACATTAAAATTTGTAAATTTATGTCAAGCACGAGTAACCCAAAATTTAGATTCAAACAGATTTTCAACAATAGTATAAAGATTTAATAATACGGGAAAAATAGACGGGATCAAATTTCAGTTTTTTCAAGAACCCTGAATGTTTAAGAAAATATCTGAACATGGAATCATACTGATTAAGAGGCTGTCACAAGGATTCCTATTCATCATTATTATGATATAGAGAAACAGGTTGAAGGCAGGTATGAAACTTAGCAAGATTTTCATTGCTTCTGTGATACGGATTAGGTTCAATTAGACTCAAAATTTAGATGGACATCACTTAAGGAACTGTGATGTCTCCTATCTATTCTCAAGGCGTATTTGGCTTTCCCCATATCACCCCGATTTGACTTCGACCCGTAGTGTCTGATTAAACAATGTTCATGTGAGTCGACTTATAATCCTTATAATAAGCACGTCCAAAACTCAATTGGTGCCTCATCCATCTTTTTGAATTTCAAGGGCAACATAGCACAATCAGTTCATCATTTTTTTTTAATTAAAGAACCATAAAAAACACCTGCAAGTCCCAAATCTGGATCACCGCAGAAAGATAACACAAAATACGTGGGGTTCAAGACACTGACGGGCTCGTGCATGACTGAGTAATCACTTTTCTGCCTATCATTCGGAGAGATATATGTGGAGACATGCACATTTCAAAATGACTCTCCACAGTAAATCGAGTAGATTTAATTTGTATCACTTCTACTTTTACGCACCATGGAAAGCTACCGTACCAAACAATGACTGTTCTAAAGTCTTTTAAGCCTAATAACTTCACCCGTTAGGCGCATAAAATCAATTTATCTATCATTTTCAAAAGGTTGGATCAAATTTTCAATTTAACACCAATTTTGAAGCTTCATGAGAAGATATAGACTAAAAAAGTATATCATTTCCCAAAAAAAAAATTTACATTCAGACGCCCCGGTCACTTCAAAGCCTTTGGGTAAATGGCTATCCCAAAAATCCAGTGGATTAGCAGGACCAAACACATACGAATATGTGTATTTCCAACTGAGTGTAACCGACATAATTTTCAGCGAAGGAATAAAAACTCATCACAACCGCCCTAGATGCTTTCTGTTATTAGGTAAATGGTTATCCTCTGAATCTACAAGTAGATATAAGGACCAAACATATTCAAGAACATGTCCTTCAAACTTAAGCGACCGACATACTTCTCAGCGATAGTGAAGTTTTTTTTTTTTTTTTTTTTAAGAGTGAAAAAAATAGTAAAAACAAGGTTACTCGGGATTGATCATCCCATTAAGCTCAATCAGCTTTTGAAAACGAGACCGGTCAAAAGCTTTTGTAAAAATATCGGCAAAGTTATCCAGAGAATAAACCTTTTCAAGCAAGATTAATTTCTTCTCAGCACAATCCCGTATAAAATGATGATGAATGTCAATATGTTTTGTTTTACTATGTTTGACGAGATTGTTAGTTACTGAGATTGCAACAGTGTTATCAATGCAAATAAGAGTTTGAGTGAAATTCAGACCATAATCTCGCATTTGTTGTTGTATCCACAAAACCTGGGAGCAGCAATTTGATACTGCCGTGTACTCAGCCTCACAGGTGGATATGGCCACAGAGATCCGCTTCTTGCACTGCCAAGACACCAATCTTCCTCCGAGAAACTGACAGCCACCAGTTGTCGATTTCCTATTCTGATTGCATCCTCCATAGTTAGAGTTCGTGTATGCTACTAGATCCAGTTCTCCTCCTTTTTGGATACCAAAGTCCCAACTTAGGCTTTCCCTTAAAATACCGCAAGATCCCCTTCACGCGTTTAATGTGTGACTCCTTTGGATTAGCCTGAAAACGTGCACAAAGACAAACTGCAAACATAATGTTAGGTCTGGAAACAGTTAAATACATCAAAGAACCAATAATAGCCCGATACTGAGTGGGGTCCACATCTTCATCGCTGTCGGAGTCAGCACCTAGTTTGTGGTTGGCACAGATTGGAGTGTCAAACGATGTGCTTTCTTCCATCTTTAAACGTTTGAGAACATCGTGAACATATTTGGTTTGATGAATGAACATTCCACCTTTCTTCTGAATAACATGTAGACCCAAAAAAAAAGTTAATTCACCCATGGCGCTCATCTCAAACCTTTTCTTCATTACCGCTTCAAATTCCTGACGCATGGAAATCTTTGAGGTCCTGAAGATGATATCGTCCATATAGACTTGAACAAGAAGGAAGTCCTTCCCGTTCCACTTTACAAACAATATACTGTCAATCTTTCCTCTCACAAATCCATTCTCCATCAGGGAATCAGATAAAGTTGCGTACCAAGCTCGTGGAGCCTGATGTAGACCATATAATGCTTTACTGAGCTTGTACACATGGTCTGGAAAGTCTGGATCAGGAAAACCTAGAGGTTGCTCGACATATACCACTTCATCGACCTTGCCATTTAGAAAAGTACTCTAGACATCTAGCTGAAATACTTTCATTTCTTTATGTGAAACAAACACCAAGAAAAGTCGAATTGCCTCCAGTCTTGCCACAGGAGAAAACACCTCATTGTAATCAATCCCCTCTTGTTGATTAAAACCCTTGACTACCAATCTTGCTTTGTTCCGGATGATTACCCCTTTCTCATCTCTTTTGCATTTGAATACCCATTTAGTACAGATTGCATGCACATCTTTTGGCTTCTCAACCAACTGTCATACCTCCATTTTGTTAAACTGAGCTAATTCTTCTTGCATGGCTTCGACCCACGAGCTATCTTTCAACGCCATCTAATAGTTCTTTGGTTCAATTTGACTGATGAAGCAGGCATACAAGCATTCATTCATAATACAAGTGTCCTTAATGCTCGCATATACACAAGTGCTTTCTTCCAAGATCTTTCTGGTTCTCACTCCATCAAAAGGATTCCCAATCACATTTTCTAAAGGATGATTCTTGTGGATTCTGGAGGTTTGGACAGGTGCAACCTCCAAGTCTTCACTTAGACTGGGAGTGAGATCATCTAAATCGTGTTGAGTGTGAAACGGATTTATAAATTCATGAACACTTGAGATAGAAGGAGTTTCATTTGCACTTGACACAATAGGTTCTTTATCATAAAACTTTGGACGATGCGTGATGGCCTCTTCTTCATCTAGTAGCATATGTGTGGCCATCCTTTCTTCTATATCTTCAGATCCAATAGATGGTAGGTTAAAAGACTTAAACAATTTGTCATAATCAAAAGCCTCATCTGGTCCCATGCTAGGATTTGGTGGTTTGTAACTCGTAATGTCAGTGTTACAGACCACCTCAACCTTATTGTTCGATAGATTAAAGACTCTTCTGTTGGGTGATCCAACAACGTAGCCAACAAGAATACCTTCGTCAGCTTTCTCACCAAATTTTGAATTAGTCTTTAAAATCTAACATGGGGACCCAAAAGGTTCAAGACCTTTCAGATTTGTCTTTCGACCATGCATTAATTCATAACAGGTTTTATTTATTCTTTTAACAGTCAAAACACGATTAAGGATATAGCAGGTCGTGGCAACAACCCCAGCTCATAACATCACGAGAAGTTTAGCATCTGCCAGCATAGTCCTGGCGCCCTAGATTAGAGTTCTATTCTTCCTTTCAGCTACTCCATTCTGTTGCGGAGTATATGGCGTGCTAAACTGATGCTCAATCCCTTTCTGCAAACAAAATATTTCCATTTGATAGTTCTTGAACTCTGCGCCGTTATCACTTCTGATCAACTTGACCTTTCCCCCAACAATATTTTCCACTTTGGTAATCAAGTTAATTACCAAATGCATTGTTTCATCTTTAGCTTTCAGAAAGTAAACCCATGAGTAACGTGATTAATCATCAGTCACAACCAAGCAATAGGACGTTCCACTCAGGCTTTTAACATTTATGGGACCAAACAGATCAATGTGAAGCAAATCCAAAGGTGTGACGATTGAGTTAATCAGTTTGGAGTGATGTGGTTTCTTGTGCTGCTTTTCTTTCTTGCATGACAGACATTGATCTTCAAAATTGAAATTCTTTAATGGAACCCCAAGTACCAACCCATTCTTGACTATGTAGTTCATCTTACGTAGATGGATATGACCCATCCTTTTGTGCCACAATTCCGACTCAGACTCTATTGCTTTTGACAAGAGGCATGATTCTTTCATAGCCATCTTGGTGGACCTCATGCCCATCACATATGTATTCTTTTCTCTTGGAGCTTTCATCACAACCCAAGTTTGAGGAATCTTGAAACTAGGATAAAGCACGAGTGCCTCATCCTTTGTAAAGTGCACAGTGTATTATTTGTCATAGATCTGAGAGACACTCAGATTGTGATTTAACTCTTCCACGAAATTAACCTTTGCCAACTTGATCCTCCCATTAGTAACAGTACCGATTCCAAAAAATTTTCCTCAACTTTCTCCTGCAAAAGTAACTCTTCCTCCCTGTACAGCTTTCCAACCACATAACAATTTCTTGTTACCCGTCATGTGTCGGGAAAAGCCACTGTCGACAACCCACATGTTGTTCACAGTCCTGGTCGACTGTTCCTGCACAGTCAAAGAGATGAATTAAAAGCGAGGGACCTAAGACCTGCTGGTCTTGGGTTGCTCAAACCTGTTAAACGGTATCCAACTCCTTGGTTGCCTAAAGTTCATTTGAGGGAAGTTTCCATTTGATCTGAATGGAAGATTTCTAGAAAACTGATTATGAGGCCATCCAAACATTCTTGAGTTTCTAGCATTAATGGATTCGAAGTTACCCATTCTATGATTAACAAGGAAAAAACAAGGTTGGTTTCTTTGAAATCTTGAATTTGTCCAACGATTAAAGTTGGATGTGTTAGAATTCTTACCAACACCAGTTTTAAAATTAGTTTCATTCTCAGTTTTGGTTGTCCTCAAATTTTTAGATTTCTTCCTTTTCAGCGGACAGTTATTGACAAGGTGTCCTATCTTGTTACATCTAAAACAACTCTTGTTCGGACTATTAATTTTGTTTGGACAATCTGTGTCTATCCGAACATTCTTTTCAGGAGTTACAGCAAAAGATGAAGTTGCTTCACTGACAGTTTGTTTCACATAGGAGGGAACAAATGGGTTTACGGAATATTTCTTTTTACCAAAAGTATCATTCTCCCCCTATTTGAGTAACACAACTTCATCATACACCTTAATAGAGTCGACAGACTTTTCAGAATTTGAAACTTGACTTGTGACAAGAGAATTTGTCTGAACCGATTCGTTTATATTAACGTCAGTATTGCTTGCCTGGACTTTAACGGGTACCATGTTGACTTTCATCATACCCGTTACAGTCTGATCAGTTTCAACACAATCAGATGGCTGATTATAGGGATTATAAGTGTAATTATTATTGAAAGGTGGTGGAAATTCATTGTATCCAATTCCCCCTTTGTTGATAGGGGAACGTTGAACACTTAGGGCATGATCAAGCATCATGGAAGAATTCCTAAATTGTTCAAGTTTCCTATTTAATTCCACCACTTTTACTTGGTAATCAGCTGTCTGTTTATCCTTTTCAGCTATAAGTTTGGTCTTTTCTTCCACAACTTCATAGCTTAGATCAATTACTTGTAGTTTTTCAGCTAGAGTGGCCTTAAGGCATCATATGTCTTTTTCACTAGCATTTATTTTTACTGAATAACTATTTTCCTTATGTTTAGAATAGTGATGTTCCTCTTTTAACGTTTTTAATTCCTTTTCCAAACTAACATACTGATCAGTTAAAGCATTCAACTGTTCAGACAGTTTCTCACATTGCTCACATTGAGATTCGGAACATACCTCTGAGAGCTGATCATTCACTTCTACCATGTATGCTTGATCCTCAACTGGTTCCTTTTCACATCTTCCAGTTACAATATTCACCAGATTCTCTTGTACAATCACCTCCTCAACCTTGATGTTCCAATTGTACCCACCGTTCTGTTGAGATACCATGGCTTTTGCTTCAGTACCATTTCCATTTCCGTTCTGTTGAGTAGTCCTGTTCTGACTCCGTTCAACTCGTTCATTTGTATGCTCTCTTGCAAAGTGTCCATTTTGTTGACAGTTATATCAACGTACCTTTGACTTTTCGAATCCCGGTCATTCTCCCACAAACTTCCTTCCAGTCTTCTTCATAAACCGTTTTACCCTTCTTACTATCATTGCCATTTTCCACTGCAGATCCATTTCTTCCATGTTATCAGCATCTATCTGACCATAGTCCTCATCCAAGGTTGTGGAGTCAACTATCTTTCCCTTGATGTAATTCTCATAGGACACAATGAAAGAGGCATAAAGAGCAAATTTTTGTTCAGCAGATTTTACACTCATAGGCATCTTTGAGTAATTTACACTTGGAGAAGTAGTGGAAGAGTTACTGACTGAGGATTGAGGTTTTGAAGAACTACTTCCACCAGCTACAAAGCATATATCTCCATCCATATTCATCACCACATGACCATCTTGAGTAGAGTTTGATTCACCACCGGAGTAATAAACAGTCGATTCTGGTTTAGAGCTTGAGTTTGGAGAGCCTTTTGCACCTGATCAGTAGGAGTCTCTTTTCTTATCATATTAAGCTCATAATTACATAACTTATTGACCACCGTTTCCAAATCAAATGTCTCAAACTCTTTATCTTCTCTCATCAAAATTGTGTATATCTCCCATTTTGATGGAAGAGCATCTAGAAGTTTTTCTTCAATTTAAGCCTCCGTGTATTTTATGGAGTAGTTGTTCAATTCTGTCATCAAGTGATAGTATCTTGTGATGATGTCATCAAGTGATTCATTCTTAAAGCACTTGAACACCGAGAATTGAGTTTTCAACAATTTTGAATTTGAGTTTCAAATTCCAACGTTTCCTTCATAGCGGTTTTCTAACGCTTCCCACAATTCTCTAGCGGATTTGTACTTTCTATACGTGTGTAGAATCTCTTGAGGTAGTGCCATAGTTATTGCTGCCAATGCTTTACTTTCTGCCTCATACATCTTCTTGTCATCATCTTCCATATTATTATACTTCTTAAGTTTCTCCCGACCTTCGAACATAGTTGTTGGAGGGATATATCCATCCTGAATATATACCCACATCTTGGCATCTTGATATTTCACGTACTGCTCAAACCTGTCTTTCCAAGCAACAAAATCAGTGCCTTTAAGTAACTTTGGAGCTTTAGTCGCTGACCCAGCTTCAACTTCCATCTTTACCAGTTCAGTGATGTTTATCGAAGTCATACTTTACCGAAACGAGATATGAAACAAATTCAAAATGTATTCCGTGAACAGTGAATGGCGAGGTTAGGATTAACTTCGCCTTATGTTAACTTAGCTTCGGGCGAAGTTAGAAAGTATAAATTAACTTCACTGTCTATTAACTTCACCAAACAATTTCGCCAGTTCACAACTTCGCCAGTTATAACTTCGCCAAAACCCTAATGACAGGTGACGAAAACTTCGCTGGATATTGTATCTGATTTTGAGTAATGTGTTTCTGATTTCGGATGGTCCAAAGGTAGTAGGGAGTGCGACGGGGTTAATATGGTGTAGGAATGGACTGAACGAACGGTTTTCTACGTGAAACAATTCCGCGAAAACTTTAGGGGAACAATTTTAACACTCGTGTGATATTCCTGAACCACACAATCACGAGCAAATGCTCTAATACCAATTGTAGATTCCCAGCCGGATCTAAACAGGAGTATCTCATAACACGAGGGTGCGGAATCCCCTACGTATACGATACGAGTCGAGAGATATGTCAAGAACACATAACACGTAAAGACAAAGGATTACTTTTTATACGATGTAAAGAGCCAAAACACCAAACATGTCTATCAACTTCTTACCAAAACGAATATGCCAAAAACCTTACAAGAAAATGGCTTAAGTTAGGTTTATATAACCCACAACAACTTCGCCTAACACCCTAGGCAAAGTTGTCCCTAACTTCGCCAAACCACAAGTTCGCTAAAACCAAATAACCAAACTAACAAGTTCATCAAGACATAATAAACAATGTAACGATTACAGACACGATAGACTCGAGACCAATGAACTACTGACATACTACACCAACAAATTAACATCCAAATTGTTATCAATTATCTGTTTTCGTAAGTTATTGATTATTTTTAGAATTAACTTGTAATTATTTCATTTTTTTTTGTTGTTTGTCCTACACACACATTACAAGGCTCGTCAGCGGATAACCAAAGACTTGAGATGATGTTTTTAGATGTAAGACGAAACACAAGTACTCCTTAAAATACAAATCAACGACAAGGAATAATATATTCAGGTAATACAATTACAATTGATGTTATATTAACAAAAATTAAAAAAAAGTTTTTAATACTCATCAAGGATTGTATGTTTTGTTATAATATTAAACCACTTTTGGTTTTTAGGTGTGAACGTCTCATCCACTTATCAAATAACACCGTTGTATAATATTACGAAGCAACATTTTAGCTCTTCGTCGAATATATCAACCCATGGATGTTCTTCCACTTTTAATACCTTCAATGTTCAATCGTCATCAGCGCAGCATACATCTCACAGAAATGTTCATATTAATGAACCCATACACATGGAAAACTTAGATGAATTTAATTCATCTGATGCTCGAGAAGATTATGTCGATGTTTACAAAGGAATATCTATAGGTATGCTTGAAAATAATAATGTCTATGATTTTTGTGTTATCTTGAACTACATTTTTGATAGTCAATATATTTATAAATTTTCTTTTTTTATTTAATTATTTTTTATTTTACAACAGTGTATTTAGATCATGGTGATCAAAACTTCATGTGTGGAATGTGCATTGCATTATTATGGGAAGCGGAGAGCAACAGAGGAAAAACAAACAATGGGATTACAAGTTACTCACTTTGTTGTAGTAATGGGGAGGTGCAGCTTCCTGAGATGAAGTCGTCACCAATGAGTTACGTAAATCTGTTCCTTGGTCATGATAGTACGAGCAAGTATTTTCTGAAAAACATTAGATTATATAATTCCATGTTTTCGTTTACGTCTCTTGGTGGGAAGGTCGATGACTCTGTTAATAGAGGAAATGTGCCATATACTTTCAGACTTGGTGGAGAGAATTATCATTCCTTGGGAAGTCTTCTTCCTTTTCCTGGTGAAAACCCACGGTTCTCTCAACTATACATTTACGATACTGAGAATGAAATATTTTCGATAGGTAAAATCATTTTTGAAATATTTAAATCTAATTTTTTTAACCAAATCAATTTAATTTTCTTTCAATAATTTAATTTTAACCCATATTTATTTTGTTAGGCAGGGATACGGAATCAAATTCTGAAGTATTAGATAACCAAAGAATTCATTATTTTAAAGACATGTTGGATTCTCAAAATCCATTAGTTAAAAATTATCGGATAGCAATGGATTGTTTACAACAAAATCCAAATATGGATTTAAAGATGAGAATAATTGGAACATGCCAAGCAGATGCAAGGACGTACAACTTGCCAACAACTTCTGAAGTGACAGCGTTAATCGTTGGAGATATTGGTGAAACAATTGATAAACGAGATATAATTGTTACAACACAAAGTGGAGCTTTAAAACGTATCGGTGAATTGCACCCTTCATATCTTCCTCTTCAGTACCCTATATATTATTCATATGGTGACGATGGTTATAGAATTGACATACTTCATCGTGAACTTCGAGGCTCCACAAAGCGCAAATGCAAGAAGTGCACAATGCGTGTATTCTTTGCATACAGATTTCAAGATAGGCCACATAGTTTTTCATTGATTTTAAATGGCAGAAGACTAACTCAGCAACTATTTGTAGATGTCTACACAATGATAGAGACTCAAAGGTTGCATTATGTCCGCACACAACAAAGAAATCTTAGGTCAGAAACTTATGAAAACCTAAGAAACATACATTCATCTTGAACATCGGATGTTTCTACCGCCGGACAACGTATCATTTTACCGTCATCATTTAACGGAGATGCTCAATATATGATGCAAAATTATCTTGATGCAATGATTATATGTAGATGGTTTGGTTATCCTGATTCCTTTATCACTATAACATGCAACCCGAACTTGCTCAAAATCAAACGATTTTTACAAAACAAAAATCGCAAGTCCGAAGACAGGCCATATATGTTGTATAGGTTATTCAAGATGAAGCTTGACTCGTTAATGAAAGTCTTGAAGGATAGAGCTTTGTTTGGAAAGCCTCAAGCAAGTAATTGTTTGGTTTTAGTTTGTTATGAAAATTTTTGTAGTGTTAATGTTCATTACCATTGTAAAAATTATGCTAGTATTTATATTGTTAACATATATTATATTGGTATATCTAATCTACTATTAATTTTCATGTGCACTTGTTTACATAATTGAATTTCAGAAACGTGGATTGCCACATGCCCATATTTGCCTCTTTTTTCATTCCGATCGCAATATTCATAATCCGAAGAATATAGACAAATTATCTCAGCCGAAATTCCATATCATAATGAAGATCCGGAGTTGTATTCGCTTGTAAGCGACGACATGATGCATGGTCCTTGTGGTGTTGCTAACCCTAAATGCTCTTGCGTGGTCGATAACTCGTGTTCTAAAAAATTCCCAAATAAATTTCAGAATGAGATATCAACTGATTCTAATTGGTTTCCTGTTTATCGAAGAAGAGATTTGGGTAATGTTGATGTCAAGTCTGGGGTCAACTTAGATAACAGCCATGTTGGTCCATATAGCAAGAAATTTTTAAAAAAATATCAGGCCCATATCAATGTTAAATGGTGTAATCAAGAGGGTTCGATAAACTATTTGTTTAAGTACATTTATAAAGGCCCGCATCGTGCTACTATATCACTTGTACAAGACAACACTGACAATGAAGATGAAGTGGTAGACGAAGTTAAGGCGTTTTATGATTGCATATATCTATCTGCATGGAGAATTTATTCTTTTGACGTCCATTATAGACTTCCTTCTATTACTTGACTTTCGTTTTATTTACCTGGAAAACAAACAGTTGTGTCCGCAGATGCTAATGATGTGGAAGATGTTTTAAACAAGCCGACTGTTGGTTCTTAAAGATTCACTGCTTGGATGGAGTGTAATCAGAAATGTGGTCTTGCTCGAACGCTAACGTACGCTAATTTTCAACAAAATTTTGTTTGGAAACAAGATGAACGGGTTTTTGACCTACGTAAACGAGGTTTCTCTATTGGTCGTGTTCATCATGTTCCTCCAACTTTCAATGAAGCATACTATTTAAGAATTTTGTTAAACAAGGTTAGAGGCCCTACGTGATTTGAAGATATTCGTACTGTTGATGGTGAAGTGTGTGCTACTTATAGAGATGCGTGTTATAAAAGAGGCCTTCTAGACGATGACAACGAGTATATAGAAGTTATTAAAGAAGCAAGTCATACTGCAAGTGGTTATTATTTTCGTAGTTTATTTGCTACAATGTTAATCACATACAGTTTATCTAGACCGGATGATGTGTGGGAAAAGACTTGGCCTTATTTAATTGATGGCATTCATTACAAACAACAAAATGACAAGAAAAACCAGGTATCAAATAATTAGAATTTGATATTTTTTCAAGTACTTTAGCACATTCAGAAATATGTTTAGTTAAACACTTTTTAATTTTTTGTGATTCGTTAAGGATTTGGTGCTTTCAGAGGCACTAAAGAACCTCGCGTTACTTGAAATTCAAAACTTCCTGCTTTGAAATAATTGTGCTATGCGTTGTTTTCCTACACTTTCTTTCCCTGACGAGGATTTTATGGTTGCATCAACAAATCGTATTATGAATGAGGAGCTAGCGTTTGATACAGAACTCATGACTGGTGAGTTTCAATGACTTTTTATTTCATTAACGGATGAGAAACGAGATGTGTATAATCAAATAATGGAAGCAGTTGATCAAAAGAGGGGTGGAATTAGATTACAATGTATCATTAGCTTACAATCTATCATTAAATTACAATTCATGCATTATATTACAATGTATCATTAGCTTACAATCTATCATTAGATTACAATTCATGCATTAGATTACAATGTATCATTAGCTTACAATCTATAATTAGATTACAATTCATGCATTAGATTACAATGTGTCATTAGCTTACAATGTATCATTAGATTACAATTCGTGCATTAGATTACAATGTATCATTAGCTTACAATCTATCATTTGATTACAATTCATGCATTAGATTACAATGTATCATTAGCTTACAATCTATCATTATATTACAATTCATGCATTGGATTACAACGTATCATTAGCTTACAATCTATCATTAGATTTCAATTCATCCACTAGCTTACAATGTGGTCAATAGCTTACAATGTGATCAATTGCTTACAATGTGATCATTAGCTTATAATGTGATCATTAGACTACAAATGCATTGGGGTTTAAGGTAAAATATTCTAAGTAAAATGTAATCTAAAACAAGATCATTAGATTAGACCATACTTAGCCATTTTGGCTGAGATATGAATAATATAATTAGGACAAGTATTTATACGTGTTATTATTATACAGTTAACAAAGCTCAATTAAAGAAAGGGATAACGATTAGGGGAGAGCGAAACATGATCCATGTGAGATTCTAGCCCCACTCCTTGTTAAGTTTCGGGGCTGTGTGCATACTCGATATGATAGTTAATACACTTACCTTAAATGGTAAGTGTATGCCATGTATGATTTATATGTTACCTATATATGTCTTGAATGAGAATGAATGCTTATCGGTACGTGAACGATCTTCGGATATTGTTACGTATCACCAAGGGAAGTGATTAGCTCCTTACATGGATATTAAATAATAACTTATATACAGTGTTCCTTCTATGGATAATATACAGAGTTCCTTCTATGGATAATGTATAATGTTCCTTCTATGGATAGCATAGTATTCCTTCTATAGATAGTGTAGTATTCCTTCTATGGATAGTGTAGTGTTCATTCTATGGATAATATATAGAGTGTTCCTTCTATGGAAAGTATATAGAGTGTTCCTTCTATGGAAAGTAAATAGAGTGTTCCTCCTTTGGAGAATATATATATAGCATAAGTAATAGTAATGGTTCTTTTAATAGATATTATGTGACGTTCATCTTATGGATATTTATACAAGGTTAGAGTATTAATACGTGTCTTCAGATACGTGAAGGAATATATGTGAATGAATTGTATATTGCCTGATTAACTAGAACTCACTCAGCGTAGTTGTCTTTTAGTATGCACTAAGGTGAGTAGAATGAAACGGCTGGCTTGAGAGAGGGACACATTGCATGGACTTAAAATACTAGCATCAAAAGAAGTGAAACGATGTTCTATGTTATATGTAAAGACAAATATTTAATAAGAATTGTAAAGAATGATTGATGTTTTATGTTCCCCGAAATGTTTTAATTAACTCTGATTTTAAAGAACTGTGTTTATGAGTAAATCCAATTCCAATGTAGGGCACCGATAGCGGGGCCTTACAAGTTGGTATTAGAGCAAAGTTTGAGATGTTTTAGTATCCTACATGCTTAGACTCAAACAGAGAATGAGATTTAAGTAAGAAAAGAAAGAAGATGTCAGTTTAAGATAGCCACGTGTCACTCAAGCAAGCTCGGTAAAGGTAAAGTGTATGGTTAAATAATGAATGTTAATAATAGTTTAATTACTAAAGGATGTGTGAATGTTAGGGATAGGATAAATTGATTGTTTGATTGATTAACTATTTAAAAGTAGAATTAGCACAAATAGACTCATAAGAGGAAGTGTATAGGACACGGAAAGTAACGTGATCAGCTAATCACAGCTGGCAACTGTTATTACCTGTTAGCCTTACTATCTTTGTACTAAATAGTTTCTTGAGTGATGACGTTTGTGTTTTCCCTTTTAGAATACGATGACTGGAGCAAGAGAGATTGTTGGCACTGGACGTCGTGGCAGGCCTCGTCTTGTCCGACAACCTTCGGTAGAAACAACTTCTAACATGGGAGAAGAGGGAAGCGCAGCTGGACGAAACCCGAGCAACAACGAAGGGTATCAATTTGACCCCACAGTTCAAGCAGCCATTGTTCAAGCTGTAGCCACTGTTGTGAAGAACTTGACTCCCGAAGGGTCTACTAGAAGCCATGGGATAACTGCTGAAGGTTCAGGAGAGAAGGGTAAGAAAGATGATGAAGGAGAGAAAGGGGACTCGAGTGAGGTTAAGTCGGTAAAGGTTGATTATAGGAAGCGAAGCCGAGGTGGGTGTAACTATAAGTCGTTCAAAGGTTGCGACCCGCTTAAGCTGACTTGTTTGGGAGACGCACTCGCTACCCTTCAATGGATAAGGTTATCCGAATTAGTGAGTGTGGTCCCGACCAAGCGGTAGGTTATGCCACTCAGTCATTTGGGGATGCTGCTATGTACTGGTGGGAAAGTGTGGAGCAGAGGAAGACTCGAGATGAGATTAAGGCGATGAAGTGGATTAATCTGAAAGAGCTGGTGATGAAGAGGTTCTGTGCTAATACCGAAGTTAAAAGAGCTGAGATAAAGTTCCTTACCTTGAAGGCGGGAAAGATGACACTCCATGAGAATACTACTGAATTCAACCGCATGTCTAGGCTGGTACCTGACATGGTGAACACAGAAGCTAAGAGGGTCAAGTGTTACATCAGGGGACTTCCGTTGAATGTTTGCACTTTGGTTAAGGCTAGTAAACCCGCAATGTTTGACTCAGCTGTGGAATTGGCCGAGATGGTTTATGAGGACCTTGACACAAGTGAAGAGGAGAAGATCGAACCGAAGAGAAAGAACCCAACCACAAAACCAAAGGAAGCTAACGAAGAGGATCCACGTAAGAAGAAGGCAAGGCATGAGGAGTTCACTGTTTGTGAAAAATGTGGAAAGAAGCACCCGGGAGAGTGCAGATTGGGATTAGGTGTTTGCTACAGGTGTGGAAAAGAAGGACATTCCTCCCAGGAGTGCAAGGATAACCATAGGTGTTATAACTGTGGAGGTCATGGACACCTAACAAGGGACGACCGCAAAGCAGAGAAGAATGCTTGAGACTTAACAAGTTTCCTCCGTTTGCTTAGAAAAGACCATTCAAGAAGGCTAGCTACTAGCCATAAGTTTAATTTATGTTTGACTTATTAATGACTCAATGCGTGTTGTTTTATATTGAAGTTTAGACAAGTGTTTATTAATTATGATATGAATTGTCTTGAATGTATGTTGGTTATGATGAATAGTTGTGTTGTGATAAAGCGTCGTCATAGGCGTTAGTATTAGTCTAATGTGAAACAAAGCCCCTTAGAGGGAGAAGACGAGACTTGGTACATCGGGGCCTCATGAACAAGCTACCTTGAATAGCTAAAGCACATGAACACCACTCGGTGACGGCAAGTCAGGAGTAAGAAGGATAGCCTAAAAAGCAAACACGATTCAATAAAGTGTGTGAATATAGGAAGTGTCCCTTTTACAAGGATTAAGCTAGGTTTCGGGGACGAAACCTCTTTAAGGAGGAACGATTTTTAACATCCCAAAAATTTTAAAGTAATGTTTAATATATTATTTGCTTCGGGTGTAATAAATGAGTTAGTGAAACAATAATAATAATAATAAAATATGAATGAGTAAGTAGGATATTTAGATGGAATGAATTATGGACCAAAAAGGAAAGATGGGCCTTAGGTCCATGGGCTTAAAGGAGTATAAATACCCCCTTAAACCCTAATCCTTTCCATTTTCATCCATCTTATTCTCTACACTTGGATTGTTGATAGATCTTTGATATACAAGCTAAATACAATATTGTAGTTCATAACCAAGAAAAACCGTAGCTTTAAAACAAGTAAAGGTATGTTCTTGATCTTTAAAGTTAATGTTTTTAATGAACAGTTTATCGTGGAACCAAACCCTAGAGTAGATCGGCTATAAACGAACCATAAAGTTATAAACTTGATGTTAAAATGGATGTAACGAACTAATGGATAAATACGATTCATAAAGAAACCCTAAATCTAGTTTTTGAACGTCTGGACCATAAAGGTCCAAGATTTATGATATACACGGGTAAGGATAAGGAGGAGAATGTCTAGGGAACATCCATGGGTAATACTGAACCTTAACAAGCGTATAAAGGTCGCGAGATGTGTGTTAAGGGTTATAAAACGAGCCGTGGACAGCAGCTCGGTCGCTCATAATTTCCTAGACTCGCTTACAATTGCCTAGACTCGCATAAAATTTCCTAGACTCGCTTACAGTTGCCTAGACTCGCTTACAAATACCATATTCGCTTACAATAAACTTACTTACCATACACAGACTCACTTACAATACATAACTCGATTACAATAGTAAAACTCACATACAACTTATGAATTAGCTTATAGTCTATCATTAGATTACAATTCATGCATTAGATTACAATGTATCATTAGCATACAATCATTCATTAGATTACAATTCATGCATTAGATTACAATGTGTCATTAGCTTACAATCTATCATTAGATTACAATTCATGCTTTAGATTACAGTGTATCATTAGATTACAATCTATCATTAGATTACAATTCATGCATTAGATTACAATGTATCATTAGCTTACAATCTATCATTAGATTACAATTCATGCATTAGATTACAATGTATCATTAGCTTGCAATCTATCACTAGGTTACAATTCATGCATTAGATTACATCGTATCATTAGCTTACAATCTATCATTAGATTACAATGTGGTCATTAGCTTACAATGTGATCATTAGCTTACAATGTGATCATTAGATTACAATGTGATCATTAGACTACAAATGCATTGGGGTTTAAGGTAAAATATTCCATGTAAAATGTAATCTAAAACAAGACCATTAGATTAGACCATACTTAGCCATTTTGGCTGAGATATGAACAATATAATTTGGACAAGTATTTATACGTGTAATTATTATACAATCAGCAGGGCTCAATAAAAGAAAGGGATAACGATTAACAGAGAGCGAAACAAGATCCTGGTGAGTTTTTAGCCCAACTCCTCGTTATATTTTCGGGGCTGTGTGCATACTCGATGTGATAGTTAATACACTTACCTTAAATGGTAAGTGTATGCCATGTATGATTTATATGTTACCTATATATGTCTTGAATGAGAATGAAAGCTTGTCGGTACGTGAACGATCTTCGGATTTTGCACGTATCACCAAGGGAAGTGATTAGCTCCTTACATGGATATTAAATAATAACTTATGTACAGTGTTCCTTCTATGGATAATATACAGAGTTCCTTCATGGATAATGTATAATGTTCCTTCTATGGATAGCATAGTGTTCCTTCTATGGATAGTGTAGTGTTTCTACTATGGATAGTGTAGTGTTTTTTCTATGGATAATATATAGAGTGTTCCTTCTATGGAAAGTATATAGAGTGTTCCTTCTATGGAAAGTATATACAGTGTTCCTCCTATGGAGAATATATATAGTATAGGTAATAGTAATGGTTCTTTTAATATATATTATGTGACGTTCCTCTTATGGATATTTATACAAGGTTAAAGTATTAATACGTGTCTTCGGATACGTGAAGGAATGTATGAGAATGAGTTGTATATTGCCTGATTAACTAGAACTCACTCAGCGTAGCTGACTTTTAGTATGCACACAGGTGAGTAGAACGAAACGGCTGGCTTGAAAGAGGGATACAAGGCATAGACTTAAAAGACTGGCATCAGAAGGAGAAGTGAAATGATGTTCTACGTTATATGGAAAGACAAAGATTTGAGAAGAATTGTAATGAATGATTGATGTTTTATGTTCCGTGAAATGTTTCAATTAACTCTGATTTTAAAGAACTGTGTTTATGAGTAAATCCAATGTCCAATGTAGGGAACCGGTAGCAGGGCCTTACAACTTGCCAACAATATCCATTCCACACTTCATGAAAGGCCATGAAGAATATATGGGATACATTGGTTCTTCTGGTTGGTGAAGGATGTTTCCATGCCTTTGGAAAGCATCACACTTCTTTGAGTATTCCATTGCATCCTTCTTCATTGTTGGCCATAAGTATCCAGTCCTGAGTATCCTGGAGAATAATGCTCATCCCCCTGTGTGGTTGTCGCAATCGCCTTCGTGGGAGTCTTGGAGTACCTTTTGTATTTCAGGATCCTCGATGCATATCAAGTAGGGACCTGCAAGAGACTTTCTAAATCATTTTGTAAAATAATGAATTGTGATACCTTCCTTCTAAAAGCATTAGGGTTCTCCCCTATAGGGATTTCTCCATCTTGGTGGAATTTCTTAATTGGAAGGATCCAAGATCCTGCTTTTGGAGAGGATGAAGAATCCTTAAGTTCTTCTATGCAATCCACTATTACCTCCACAGCTTCCTGTTCTCCAATTGCCGGAGACAATATATGAATGATAGGTATCTTTACATCATCCAGGATCTTCAATGATGATGCTAAGTTTGCTAAGGCATCTGCCCCAACATTTTCTTCTCTTGGTACCTGCATGATACTAAACAACTCGAAGGATATTGCTAATTCCTTCACAATTTCTAAATACTTGATCATATTCTCACGTTTCAAGATATAAGAGCCATTAAAGTGGTTAGTTACAAGTAAAGATTCTGTATAAACTTGAACATACCTGATCCTCAGCTGTTTGGCTAAAAGTAAACCCGCGATAAGTGATTCGTATTCTGCCTCATTGTTGGTGGCTTGAAATGCACACGCAATGGACTGGAGTATTATGTCCCCCTCTGGAGATTTCAGTAGGATACCCAATCATGTTCCTCTTACGTTGTATGCTCTATCAGTAAAGAGGATCCAAGGATCCTTGGTCTCTTCTAGTTGCTGAGCTTCCAAATCAGCTTCCTTTTGCATGTCACTACTGAAATCAGCCACAAAGTCTGCAAGCGCTTGTGACTTAATGGCTATTCTTGGCTCATACTGAATATTATATCAACTCAGCTTCACGACCCACATGGCCATCCTTCCTGACAATTCTGGTTTTCTAAGCACATTCTTAAAAGGACAATTAGATCTTAAAATAATAGTATGTGTTTCGAAAAAGTGTCTCAACTTGGTTGTGGCCATAATCAAAGCAATATTTAATTTTTCAAGGTGAGAATACCTGATCTCTACATCTAAGAGGCTTTTACTTACATAATATACCAGGTGTTGTTGTCCTTCATGATCCTTGGCTAGAACAGCACTGACCGCGTTACCTGAAATGGCTAAATATAGGGACAATGGCTCACCATCTATTGGTTTCATCAAGGAAGGTGCTGAGGATAGATAATCCTTAAGAGCCTTCAGCGCATCCTCATGCTTTTGAGTCCATTCAAACTTTTTATTTTTCCTCAAGATATCATAGAAGTCCTTGCACTTATCTGAGGACCTGGAAATGAATCTTTAGAGGACAGCTATTCTTCCCGTTAGCCTTTGGATATCCTTAGCATTCACAGGAGACTTCAAATTGATGATGGCTTCATCTGCTCATGGCTTGTTTCTATTCCCCTCTTGGTCACCATATATCCTAGAAACTTTACAGCCTTAACACCAAAATGACATTTTAACCGGTTCAACTTCATATTGTACTCATCCAAGATGTTGAATGCTTCTTCAAGATCTTTGAGGTGATCCTCAGCCCTCTTTAACTTCACTACAATGTCATATATGTAGACTTTCATGGTCTTGCTTAACTGATCCGTAAACATCATGTTGACCAATCTTTGATATGTAGCCCCTGTATTTCTTAGTCCGAACGGAATAGCAATATAGCAGTATATGCCGATAGGATCCATGAATTTTGTATCCTCTTGATCAGATGGTTCCATCTGAATTTGTTGAAATCCAGAGGAAGCATTCATAAAGGTAAGCATCTCATGTCCTGCCGTTGCATCCACCATGGAGTCTATATGCGGTAATGGGAAAGGATCCTTGGGGCATGCCTTGTTTAAATCGGTGAAATCGACACACACCCTCCACTTTCCATTCTTTTTAGAAACAAAAACCACATTATCCAACCATCGAGGATACTTAACCTCTCTAATCATACCTGCCTTAAGAAGTTTTTCAACTTCTTCTTGTATGATCACGTTCCTCTCAGGAGAGAATTTCCTTCGCATTTGATGGACGGGTTTAATAGAATATTCAAGGCCCAACTTATGAGTAATTACCTCCTTCGAAATACCTGTCATGTCTGAATGTCCGAAGGCAAATGTGGATTTTCGTCGCTTTAGAAAGGATACTATATCCTCCTCAATCTCATTAGGGATACTGGATCCTAGGAAAACTTACACGTCTGGATCCTCGGGATCCAGTGATACTTATTTTAAATCTCGCTCTCGAGTCTCCAGCACGTTCCTAGGATGTTGCTGAAGTTGCTATGCTATCGTTTGTTTTGTTGTTGGCTTCATGGATGAAGAATAATAATTTTTGGCTACCACCTGGTCACAATCTATCCTTACTACTCCCTAAGGAGTTGGCAGTTTGATATATTGGTGATAAGTAGAAGCTACAGCCTTCATTCCATGTAACCATGGCCTGCCAAGAATAACATTGCAACAAGATAGATTATCAATAACACAAAATTTTTTATGAGAGTTTAACCTTTCAATGTAAATTGGGAGTTTGATGTCCCCTATTGTTTTCTTAGTTTCGCCACTGAAACCAACTAGCATTGACGTTCTCGGGATGATTTCCGAGTCTGGGATATTCATTCTCTGGAGTACATCATGTTGGATTATGTTAACCGAGCTTCCACCATGGACTAGGATCCTGCACACATAATGGTTAGTAATAAATAAATTTACAATCAAACCGTCGTGGTGAGGATCCTGGATACTTGTCTTATCTTCTTCATCAAAGAAGATTCTTTTGTCAATCGTCAAAGTAGTGGATATGACTGGTCGTTCCCGTTCTCCAACTTGGTTTCTTTGGCGTGTCTCTTGGCCGAGGAGAAAGAAGTACCACATATATCTTAGCCCCCGGAGATGAGGTTGATTACTTGTGCATCTGGTGGGGGCGGAATTGCTTTTTGTGGGACCTCTTCAGGATCCTGGATCCTTGACTTTTTCCTTCCCAAGAGCTCCTTGAAATGGCCTTTACTTAGGAGGTACCCAATTTCCCTCCTTAAGCCAATACAATCGTTAGTCTGATGGCCGAAATCCTCATGGAATGCACACCATTTGGATTTTTCTTTGAAGGATGTTGTTTTCTCGTTTTTCCGAGGCCACCTCACTTTCTCTCCAAGATCCTTCATGGAACAAATTAAACCATGAGTATCCATAGAGAAGCAATATTCAGAAATACTTGGGTAATCTTCATTATCATCATCTCCTTCTTCAACTGCTCGGACATTTTTATTGTTGAATTTGGAGTAAGGCTTCAAGTTGTTGTTCCTGAATGAGGATCCTTGTTTCTTTTCAGGAGATTCTTGTTTCGTTTGAGCCCCTAACTGTTTTTGGATCCTCTTGTCTTCCACTATCCGTATAAATATAAGTGCCATGTTCCTGACTTCATCTAAAGTCCTGCGAGGTGTCATCACAAGATCGTTGTAAAACGAGGAGCCCCTATGTAGCCCCATCTTGAAAGCTTCCACAGCCGAAGCCATATCAAGATTAGAGATCTCTAGGGCCTCCCTTCCAAAACTCGTAACAAAATCCCTAAGGGATTCATCATAAGGTTGGACAACTCTATATAAGTCACTAGTTAACTTTTCAAATTTCCTACTACGAGAAAATGGCTGTTGAACAAGTTACTAAATGTGAAAAAGAATTAACAGAAAAGGGAGGAAGACTTAGAAGCCATTTTAGTGCAGATCCTGTTAGTGTGGATCCAAAATCATTGCATAGACAAGCTTCCTTGAGTCTTTCAAAAATTGGATTGATCTCCATCCTCTCCCTATATTGAGCCACATGCTCTTCAGGATCAGTTGTTCCATCGTACACCTTCATGTTGGGGGGTCTGAAATCGTCTTGGGATTTCAGCATCACAGATAGGTTGAGAAAATCTGGATAAATTGTGGCTCTATTCTGGTATTTCAGGGATCGGTTGGACCACCCCTGATACGCTAGATATCATATCCTTAAGCTTCTGCAGTTCCTTAGCCATAGCCTGGTTGATACATGCATCCTGCATGGAACCAAGATTAGCATCTAAGGATATAGGATTATATGTGTTACCTCTATGTTGTATGAATGTTGGCATCCCAGAGGAATAGCTGAGGTAAGAAGTTTCTGCTACGGGAGTTGGTCCACCAGAGGCAATGGTTTGCATGTGGATAATATATCCTTCATGGACCTTTGAAGACCTTTGATGTGGAATTCCTAAGGATCCTTGATTCTGGAATAAGGACCCTTGAGGCTGAAAGTTGTAGGATCCTTGGTGACACAACCCAGAGGATCCTGGTTGAAGGATTGATGATCCTTGCTGAAAGATCGAGGATCCTTGAGCCTGCTGACCCATTGACCCCGACCGAAGGATAGATGATCCTTGTTGAAAAATCGAGGATCATTGAACTTGTTGACCCATGGACCCTGGATTAAGGATGGATGATCCTTGCTGGAAAACTAAGGATCCCTTAGTTTGCTGACTCATGGATCCCAGTTGAAGGATAGATGATCCTTGAGTAAGTTTTGCCAAGGATTCCGGAGTGGTAAAATCCAGCATCCTAGGCATTAGAGGAGTCTGATCCTCCGCTGGCGTCTTAGTCCTCTTAAGGTTTTCTATCTCCCGAAGGATCCTCTGGTTAGTCTTGCTTTGCTACTCCATGTATGCTTTAACCTGCGAAAACATAGCAGAAACATCATTTTTAGAATTAACCACCGAAGTGGCAGCAGTGATTTTCGAGCTCTAGAAGACTGGCAGTTGTGTCTTGTTTCCAACAGCAATAGCTCTTGGTGCTCCCGCAAGTGGAGGAGGCATAGGTAGTGAAGATCTTGGTGGAAGTGAAACTGATGAAGGCATGGTTGATGAAACAGAAGATTGTTGAGAGGCCATTGATGGTGGTATTGATTGAAAAGGTTGAATATTGATAGGGTATTTTCTGGATTATAGCACCAATCGCCCCACAGTGGGCGCCAAATTGTTTTGGTCAAAAATCAACTAAGTATAATATAACCAAATTCGTTAGGTGAGGTTTAGTGCTAAGTTGATAATAACGATTATGATTAGGTTTCAACACAAAAACAAGGATTTGTTAAGATGAAAAGCCCTTGATCTTTAGAGGATTGCCGGCACAAAAATCCCTGCTGATGACAATTGTCTATCACCACTATATTAATATCAAAAATGAGAATACAAGGTTATGAGAATATGATCAGAATTACAACGAAAGCTATATGTGTGTGTTTCTTAGAGAGAGTTCTGTGTGTGCGAAGTGATAAGCATGTGACCTAGCTGATCATAAAATCTGTTATAAACAAAAAAGATAAATAACAACTAGCCCTATTTTCTCGCCATTCTTCCACTAGCCACTCCCACTCTTTGACACGTGCTGAAAGAGTCTTGTTAGTGAAATATTAGGCTAACCAGGTCCCCTAGACGTTATATCTAACAATCACAACACCATTCAAACACAATTATTAGTAAACAAATAATACCGATGATCCTTGATCCTTCATAACCTGGAATATATCTCAAGGATAAATGATCCAAAAGTCACATAAGGATAGAGGATCCTCAACATAAATTCTATGCCCTAACATTTACCTCAATTATATTTTCTTTTTAAACCTTTAGTTGAAATACACTTTCTTTCTTTTACAAGTTTAAACCATTAGTTTTACTTGTCTGTTATTCTTAAACACTACGTTTCTTCTTCTTGAAGAAACCTATACTTTATTTCTTTATTATTATCTAAAATCATTTAAATAATAACTACACTTTATCTATAACAAATAATTATATTTATATGATTATCTTTATATTTTCTTTGTTTTACTTTCTTTTATTTATTTTCGAGGTATCGAGTATATCATTGACTTATAGTTTTAAGCGTATTATATTAATATTTTATTTGGGATTATCCCTACCTTGATTGGCTTATAAAACCCTAGACACTCGATGTAACAACTCGGGTTTTCAATATAATATTTTATATCCGTTACTCGACCCACCTTATTTTTGGAAAATTTTATCAATAAAAATATTAACTATATTATATATATATATATATATATATATATTCTTATCTTTATTTATTATATAAACTTTGCTAAATGAACAATAATTACCCTAAACCTTAGTTTTTCCCTAATATGTTTCCACCATTAAATGGTAGGGACTAAAATGCAATTATTATTATTACTATCATCATACCCAGTTTTGCACAGTTTGTTTGTTGTTTATTTATTTATTTATATATTCTAATTGTTAAATGGTTTTTAAATCAATAATAATTAATATTAAGTATTGAATAAACATTATTTTATTAAGACCGACATCTTTAAGTTATGTCTTTTGCCAAAATCTCGTTAAAAGCTCGTTTACACACACACACACACACACACATATATATATATATATGTATGAATTTATGTATTATAAGTACATTTTAATAATAGTAGTAAATCTAATTCTTTTTATTTAAAACCCGACACTTGATTCACGTTTCGTCATCATTGAACGTCTTTATATATATAATATATATATTAATAAGCGTATCAAATAGATTTTCGTTAAAAGATTTACAAAATATTTATTATATCTTGGTACTAATTATATTTAATTATCTACACATAATTTTAATTATCAATTTATTTATATGTTAGTAACTTATTTATTTAAATAAATAATATTTCAACTAAATTATTTTATTTATTTTGTATATTAAATTATATATTTATTTATATCTTATTATCACAATCATATCTTATATCTTAATTATCTAAATTATTTAAGTATTTAATATTATATCATAGGTAATTATTGGGGAATTTTCAATTAATTAAACTATTAATAACAATGACCATAGAGATTAATCGATCAATTAATGAACATCTTAATCCCAAACTTAACTCAAATCTCACTGAAATCTTAATTCATTAAAATCGTGTTATATCATTATAATTAATCTATATTATTATATTTAACTAGGAATCTTTGTCGGTGTATCCCGAAGGGTTCATCTCTCTCACATCATCACTTGTTTTTCGTTCATCCGATCAGGTGAGTAATCACTCCCCTATTTTACTTGTTTTCAAATGTTTTGGGGATACTTGCGTACCATTTATCATATTAATTATCTTATTATTTCTCAAACGCAAACTGTGATCTTTGTGCTGTGTATCCATTGAATGATTGCATGTTACTTGCTATTTTGCTAACTTGCTTACTTGAATCGCATTCGGAGAGGTCCAAAATAATCTCATTATAGTATGATCATACGACCGTCGTAGTGGCCGGAGCCCGATCGCATTGGCAATGGTTTCACCGACACCTTATTTTTGGTAACCAATGCCCATTCGCATGGCAACGGTTTAGCCCTTTCTTTATTGTTGATTGTTTGTGTATGTTATATGGTTTAATTGTTTATACTCACAGATAACAGTTTTGCCTATTTTTATTCACTTATATCATTATATATTATTACCATTTTTGTTTGTGTCAAAACTGGTGATCTACTCACTCAACATGTGTTGTTGACAAATATATATTTTGTACGCATTTGCAGGTTATAGATTTGGATTGCTTATCGAACTGAAGCTCACATAGAGATGACTTTAGGATAATAAACATATACAAGAATAGTTGGTTTTGTATTTGAAATTTTCTCTATTTTTGTTGTATTTAAATGTTGATTTATAATAAATAAATTAATTTGATATTGTCGCTTTATAATTGCTTGATAGTACCTTGCGAGCTGTGGCAATCAGCTAACGCCCCGACATTCCCGCCGTTGGTTGGGGTGTGACAGATTGGTATCATAGCCGAAGGTTTAAGATAGGTCGTTAGTGATGCCTTAGTAACATGCTTAGGAACTCCATACGTGCTTATTTGTTTGCCTAATGTGTTTTATTTGGTTATTTACAGCTTACGTAATTACTTGTTAGATTAAATATTTATTTAGCTGCTTAGCTAATTGTTTATTTTATTGTCATATACACACACAACTCCGAAGCTATGCTTCACTCTCAAAATATTTTATTACTCCGAGACTGTGTCTCATCCTCAAAATATTTTTATAACTCCGACGCAATACCTCATTCCCAAGATATATATTTACATTTAAATTTTTGTTGGTTGTTTTGTTGACGGGAATTTCTTTTAGGATTTCCTAAGTTTTGTTTTTACCTTTATAGTGTTTATCGTAATCAGTTAACGGTTACATTTTTTTTCATTGCGTTTTATTGTTATTATTTTATTACCTTTTAAATTTCTGGTCAGGTGAAAAATCCATGGGACGCCATGGACACGCCAACTATTCATTTTCACAATTGTTATATTTACGATATTTGGTTGGACACGCCATGGACACGCCAAATACCATGGGAAACCCAATATATCAAGAAACTTACGTTATTTTTTTTTATTTGTTTATGTATTTTGTTTTATTTGAAACAAGTTACGATTTGACTCAATTACTTAATTATTCGATTACATCGAACCAAGACTTACTGATTCAATTCATTCACATACTCACAAATATCTTTATTTCCATAATGGAGCACAAATCATTCACTCACTCGAACTCTGTTATCACAAGTCCATCTAAACAACTTACTATTTAATTATCTAATCGGTCATCTCGCACTCATATTATCAAATTCACTAATTATTAAGAGTAATTAGTAACTATTTTCTTATACGCATATTACAACGTCATCAAACTATCAAATATAATAATATTAAATACCTTAATATTTTAACAATATCCCTCATGTTCACGATTATCACGTTATCAATTAACGAACTTATCACAAGTAACTCAATACCCCCAATAACTATCAATTACATCTCAGTTATCACCCTCAAATTTTAAGTATTAACATTTTAATTTGTTATGCTTCGACAAAAATCTCATATCAAATCACCTCATTGATTATATCATCTACTTAACAAATTGTCGTATAGATTATCTCATTTAAATGCTGACTTATCCTTAAGTCATGATTAACGCTAGCACAACTTATGTCAAATATCACTATTTCCTTAATAACTAATAAGAAATTTACACGACTTATTATTTATACTCATTTAATCTCAATTTACATAATTATAGAAGGATTTCTACATCAAACAATATAGATCATATATTCTCTACACCCGCTTTATGACCACAAGTATAGTCAATGAGATAGCTCCTACATTCTCTAGGGTATAAATTCTAAACAATAATACAATCAATTTAATCTTGTTCACTAACTTCTTTCAGAGAAATTTTGATTCATTTACCCTTACTCACCCTCATAACAACGATAATAGCAAGCGCAAGCTTAAGAATCGAGTTTAGGTTATTAAGTAAGCCCATTTATCAATCCCAACGAAATCATAGTGTCCCAAACAAGAAACCTTACACCAGAATACGCTCGTTACGTCTCATTCGCGACTTTCGTCATCCAACTCAATTCTTGTGTCATTCTTACACTCACTATAATAGTTATGGTTATCCCGTTAACACTTGTCGTTACGCTGCCTATGACACAAAGACATCCCACAATGGTCTATGCCTTCGACTTAGCTTTATACACCTGCTACACGTGCCTTCTACAATAATGGAGACCCTAATCACCTGCGCAACGCATTGTTCTTTACTTATTCACGCCGAGTTCAAATTATACCGGCACCATGCCATACTACCAATGCTCATTTAGCTTAAACCTACCAACTCTATGCCTTTCAGGTTTTTTCTTCTTGTAACAAGGTCTTTCTCGCTTATTCGATTCTAGACCCGCAAGACTTAATTTCATCAAGCTTACCTTACTCAAACCTTGTTTTCACAAACCTATTCGAGGTGCCACAAATCATTCGATCTCAAGTACTTAAGTTTTCATAAGCTCGATTAACAAAGGTGTTTTGAATCAAACCAATCGTAGTTAAGTTTTCACAAAGAAGATTTTTATCGTCTTCATCATTTTCGTCTAAACGTATTTTGTATTCAATTATAAATTAAACAATTATTTGGCTAATTTTGGAACAAACTCAACTTGGAAAATCCATCATTTTAAGTATCTCTTTCGCATACGATAAAAATTTTTCTTATATTTCCAAAGATCAATATCGTTGGTTGCCGTACTTATCTATACGTTTAGTTTTACTTAATCAAAATTATAGGATTTGTTTTATTAACATTTCATCAACTGATCAAAATATTTAGATCCTCATAAATCTAAACAAATTTTATTTATTATTATTATTTTCTCTTTTCAATTATAAAAGGCACAATTTCGGCAGTCAATTATTAGTTGACCATATTATTCAATTTGTATTTTCTCATTTACCTTGTTTGCTTATTAAATTATTGACAAGTGTCAATTTCTATTCTCACATTTGATTTTTAACATTTTTGTACGTCGCGTATTTATTGATCTCGTGCATTACAAGTTACCTTTCATCTTGTAAAGTTTTATCGTTGAAATTGAATTGTTATAGTTTTATTATTAATTGAACTTGTCCTCATTTAAAAAAAAAATTTATTTCCGCTATGGATTTTGTTTTCCATTGTTTAAATTAATTTTCATTATTACAAAAAACGAATTTCATTGAATTCCCACGGTGGTTTAATTGGAATTTTATTATTAATTTTCACTATTATCTAATGACATTTGCACGATTGTTGTCGAAAACCTGCTGTGATTCGTGAATATCCGCTTCTCAATTTCATCTATTCACAGTTTGTTTGTATACATAAATTTTTGTGTTAATATTTTTGCATTCTCAATTACTACTACCAGTACTTTAATATTTTAATTTACCTCATCTTAAATACACAATTGCGACATTTCAATGTTGTATAAAGTTCTTTTTAAATTTCATGAGTTTCTCATTTAACTAAACTAAACCCCTCAAAATCTTCGTTTAATCTTGTTCAAATTTGTGATCTCGATCTTTGGAATTCTACCTCGAATGTTGCAATATTTAAAAATTTCATAGGTTGATGTTATCAATTATCAATTAATTCTTTCATAAACTTTTTTTGATGTTATCCTTGCAATCATAGAATTTTTAGTAAGTTCACATAATGTAACATCCCGAAATTTCTAAAAATAATATTTAATATATTATTTATTTATGATGGAAAAGTTTACTTGAGTTAGTAGAGAATTAATAATAATAATAAATATGATAGGATAAGTAGGCTTTTAGATGGACTTAATTATGGACCAAAAGGGAAAGTTAGGCCTTAGGTCCATGGGCTTAAGGGAGTATAAATACCCCTTAAAACCTAATCCTTTCCATTATTATCAATCTCTACACCATAGCCTACACCTTAGAAAACACACAAAACACCGTCTTACAATTCGAACCAAGATCTAAAGGTGAGAACCCGAGCTTGTTGGTGCTAGATCGTCGTGACGAACCAAAGTAACATCAAAGACCAGCTCGTGTTCATAGTTCGACTCGTTTACGGTACGTTTATATCGAGAACTTGTTCGTTTAGGTTTGGATTAGTCTAGAAATGATAGATCTGTGTTTGTATGGTAAAAACGAATCCAACAAAGCTAAACTTACAGAAAATGGTTAATATTTGATGGGTTAATCGATTGATAAAGGAACCCGTAACCTATATGCCTAAATCACACCCCTTAAACATCGATATTAGGCCGATTTGATGGTTGGGGTTTGTAGGCGCTGGTCAGACGATTCCGTTGATACCAAAATCATGATATTTGGTTAAGAAACGAAGGTTTAATTGCAGATCTAAGATCTGTTGACTATTTGTTGTTCTTGACGATTTTGACTTTGACCCTTGAGTCAAAGTCTGGATAAGAACTATGGGTTATTCGTTATGGGTGATTCTTTAGCTAGTTCGTTATGGGAGCTTAGCGAATCAGAGGGTGAGTCGTTAGCTAGTTCGTTATGGGAGCTTAGCGAATCAGAGGGTGATTCGTTAGCTAGTTCGTTATGGGAGCTTAGCGAATCAGAGGATGATTCTTTACCTAATTCGTTAAGGGCAAAGTAACGAACTAGGAGTTCAATATAAAGACAAAATGGTCCCTAGACTTAGAAAAGAATTATATAATTACATAACAGCCCTTGGAGTTTAGCAATTTATGAAAGATACTTTTAAAGGTTAATGAGTAACGATTAACTAACCAGGTAATGATTTAATGAAGTAAAACAGCTTAGACGTGTAAGACTAATTAAGTAGCAATGAGATGACTAGAGCGGTACTTAATACTGTAATTATTAATCAGTTAGACGCTCACAGCTCAAGAAGGAGTAACCGTTAGCAGAAGAAGTAACCGAGTTCAGGTGAGTTTCTAGCCCCACTTCTGTGTTATGTTTTCGGGGCTGTATGCATACTCGATATGTTTGTTAATACACTTATCCTAAGTGATAAGTGTATGCCTTATATGAATGATGTGAAATGTATGAGTGATTGCTTGTTAGTACGTGAACGATCTTCGGATATTGCACTTGCTGTCAGGTTGTAGTGTTACGTATAAGGTAAGTATAATGTATTGCTTATATGTATGAATGCGATAAAGTTAATAAACGAAGGAAAGGCATGGTTGTATGGTAACGAAGAGGGACCAGACCCTAATAATATCTGTGATGTTAGGGACCAGACCCTAACAATATCTGTGATGTTAGGGACCAGACCCTAACAATATCTGTGATGTTAGGGACCAGACCCTAACAATATCTGTGATGTTAGGGACCAGACCCTAACAATATCTGTGATGTTAGGGACCATACCCTAATAATATATGTGATGTTAGGACCAGACCCTAATAATATCTGTGATGTTAGGGACCAGACCCTTATAATATCTGTGAGGTTTTAGGGCGAAAGGCTTTTTAAAACGTATGATTATGTATGTAAAGAAAGTATGAAGGTAAGAATGCAAGTATATGCACTTATGTGTGTATGAAAGAAAGTTAAGAGGTTAAGTATGAAATGTAAGAAGGTATTGTATGATTATGTGATTAACTACAACTCACTCAGCGTAGCTGACTTTTAGTATGCATGCAGGTGAGTAGAATGAGGCAGGTAGCTTGAGGAGGACACATGGCAGAGTTGGACGAAGCTGGCATCTGAAGATTTTGCTATGATGTTTTATTTTAAAAGACTATGTTTTGTTTTTAAATGACTATGAATGCTCGATAAGACAAGAATTATGGTTATGGAATGTAATGGTTTGAATGTTTTTAATGTTCCGCGAATGTTTTAATTAACTCTGATATTTAGAACTGTGTTTATGAGTAAATCCGACGCTAAAGTAAGGCTACCGGTAACGGGGCCTTACAATCGATCTTTCTTCACAATCGATCTTGTCGACGCATCATATATCCCAACTTCAATGTTTCCATTTCTCTTAACTTTTAAGTTACTTTAAAATTTTCACTAATTTCATTAATCAAACTTGAAAGTTCACCTAAATTGCATTATTAGAAATATTTTATAAAATCTTCTGATTTTACACTTATAATAAATCAACTCCCAAAGGTTTTATAATATGTTAACACTTTCTTCATATTTATAATAAATTAATAACTTTTCTCACAAAATTATGTCTTTCAAATATTTTGTAAACCACATGATGGGACGAGTTATGTGGACCATCCGACGACCTAAGTAATTATGGAGGCCTACATAATTATCGAAGTCCTCGCATGGAAATCATAATGCGTGCAATTGTGTATCATGATATAGAACCGAAAACAGTTTGGATAACGGTACAAATGTAGAGATGATAAGGACATGGTGGATATGCCGTAGGTACATCCTATATATAAGTGGCCTTATCGGATTTTCATTTGAAGCGTTGTTTCGACTACTCAAAGTTCTGTGCTATGATAAAATTTTTAAATTATATTTTAATTTTTTTTCTTTCTTTCCTCAAATTTTAATGGTTTTTTTATTGTATCCTTTAATTTCGGGACGAAATTCTCTAAAGTAGGGCAGACTGTAACAACTCGGGTTTTCAATATAATATTTTATATCCGTTACTCGACCCGCCTTATTTTCGGAAAATTTTATCAATAAAAATATTAACAGTATTATATATATATATATATATATATATATATATATATATATATATATATATATATATTCTTATCTTTATTTATTATATAAACTTTGTTAAATGAACAATAATTACCCTAAACCTTAGTTTTACCCTAATATGCTTCCACCATTAAATGGTAGGGACTAAAATGCAATTATTATTATTATTACTATCATCATACCCAGTTTTGCACAGTTTGTTTGTTGTTTATTTATTTATTCTAATTGTTAAATGGTTTTTAAATCAATAATAATTAATATTAAGTATTGAATAAAAATTATTTTATTAAGACCGACATCTTTAAGTTATGTCTTTTGCTAAACTCTCATTAAAGCTCGTTTACACACACACACACACACACACACACATATATATATATATATATATATATGTATTATAAGTACATTTAATAATAATAGTAAATCTAATTCTTTTTATTTAAAACCCGACACTTGATTCACGTTTCGTCATCATTGAACGTATTTATAAACTTGTTTTTATATATATAATATATATATTAATAAGCGTATCAAATCGATTTTCATTAAAAGATTTACAAAATATTTATTATATCTTACTACTAATTATATTTAATTATCTACACATTATTTTAATTATCTATTTATTTATATGTTAATAACTTATTTATTTAAATAAATAATATTTCAATTAAATTATTTTATTTAGTTTGTATATTAAATTATATATTTATTTATATCTTATTATCACAATCATATCTTATATCTTAATTATCTAAATTATTTAAGTATTTAATATTACATCATGGGTAATTATTGGGGAATTTTCAATTAATTAAACATCTTAATCCCAAACTTAACTCAAATCTCACCGAAATCTTAATTCATTAAAATCGTGTTATATCATTATAATTAATCTATATTATTATATTTAACTAGGAATCTTTGTCGGTGTATCCCGAAGGGTTCATCTCTCTTACATCATCACTTGTTTTTCGTTCATCCGATCAGGTGAGTAATCACTCCCCTATTTTAATTGTTTTCAAATGTTTTAGGGACACTTGCGTACCATTTATCATATTAATTATCTTATTATTTCTCAAACGCAAACTGTGATCTTTGTGCTGTGTATCAATTGAATGATTGCATGTTACTTGCTATTTGCTTACTTGAGTCGCATTCGGAGAGGTCTAACATAATCTCATTATAGTATGATCATACGACCGTCATAGTGGCCGGAGCCCGATCGCATTGGCAATGGTTTCACCGACACCTCATATTTGGTAAGCAATGCCTATTCGCATGGCAACAGTTTAGCCCTTTCTTTATGGTTGATTATTTATGTATGTGATATGGTTTAATTGTTTATACTCACAGATAACAGTTTTGCCTAGTTTTGTTCACTTATATCATTATATATTATTACCATTTTTGTTTGTGTCAAAACTAGTGATCTACTCACTCAACATGTGTTGTTGACAAATATATATTTTGTACGCATTTGCAGGTTATAGATTTGGATTGCTTATCGAACTGAAGCTCACGTAGAGATGACTTTAGGATAATAAACATATACAAGAATAGTTGGTTTTGTATTTGAAATTTTCTCTATTTTTGTTGTATTTAAATGTTGATTGATAATAAATAAATTAATTAGATATTGTCGCTTTATAATTGCTTGATAGTACCTTGCGAGCTGTGGCAATCAGCTCACGCCCTGACATTTCTGCCGTAGGTTGGGGTGTGACACTCGAGCAGTGCTTCGACGTCTTTACTTTTCTCGAGCTTCCCTTTATCAACACCTTCTTCGACACGTATATCGAGGTACGCCGGTCTTCACAACTTATCGGCACGCACTTCGAGGTGAACGTCGGGTCGTCTTGTAACAAATCGGGTTTTCTAACTTACACTTTTTCCCGACTCGGTTCAACTTTCGGGTTATTTTATTAGATATATATATATTGCGTTTATCGAACTAGTTTGATTATTTTATTAATATTAAATTGTTTATAATTAATCTTTATTGATTTTACACTTTCAGCCCAAAATATATAGTATTTATCCCTTTTGTATCCAATCCAAACTACAAGGTCTAATATGCAATTAGGATATAACCCATTTCTTTACCTGGATTATCCGTTTACCCATATTCTTGTTTATATGGGTTTTCTAGTACCAGAATCAATTAATTACCAAATTAGGCTACCAAATCCGTTTGTAATCAAGTTTTGATCTAGGAAATCATTTACATATCTCTAACGCGGCCTAACCGACACTTTAAACGAGTTAACAATATCAAGTTTTGATCTGTTTTCCTTTTTGAACCAAACCATCAATCGAATAACCCTAATGCAAGAAATCAGTGATAATATTGCAATTAATTACATGTATACAACCCTTATATATTGGCCGACATAAACCCCCTATTTAATTGAATTAGTTTGGTCGTTTATACCTCGTTTTCCACCTCACCACCGTCGGCCCTGTTTTGATCTCGTTAACCCATCTTCGTTCATCGTATGAGGTAATAAAACACATGAGTAGAAATGCATTTACATAAAGATTAGAATCCCTAACCTTATTTGGATTAACGATTACTGGTTTACGGGGTTGATTAATCTAGGGTTTGAAATTAATCTGGATGTTTCTGCTTCTGTTTATAATTAACAGAAGTTGGGTTATGATACAGGTTGCTGGTAGCTTAGCTGGTTAAGCCGCATGTATTATAGGGGACAGGTCGCGGGTTCGATCCCCTGCACCCCTGATTTTTAGCTGATATTGTTTATTTTTCTTTTTAAACACTAAATAACTATATTATATTAATAATAATAAAAATAATATTAACTAATAAAGATTAAAAACTATCTTAATGAAAAACAAACGTTATAATACTCGTTTAACATATGTTTACATTCGTGTATATACATATATAAGTATATATATTTATATGTATAATCAAGTAAACTATATATATATATATATATATATTATATAGGGGAGAGTTATCCTAAAAATAAGTAGTTTCCAAGGAAGACTAAGAATAAATCATAGCCATTGGATCATATCAATCAATGGTTGAGATTTAAAATTACCAAAAACCGTCATAGTTTTATAAAATTACTCTTTCACCATTATAACCGACATAGTTTCCTAGAGTTATTCTTTCACCATAGGTTTTAATGCCAAATGTCAAAATTCTATTGGGTTCTTACCATTCATATGAAACAACTTCTTTTTATTTGAACCCTTATATATATATATATATATATATATATATATATATATATATATATGAAAACATATCTAGGAAAATATTACTTTTAATTTTATAAATATAAGGATATATATATATATATATATATCCTTATATTTATAAAATTAAAAGTAATATTTTCCTAGATATGTTTTCATGAATCAAGATAATTATTTTATAAAATAAATTCTTATATATCTATTTTATATTATTATAATATAAATTTAATATTGTTTATCTAGTTGTCATAATAAAGCTTGTACTTTATTTAGCATATCCGTTTGCTCTTGTTTCTCTTAGGATTTTACGTTCGCGTGTGACTGATCCCACCTTCTCATTATTTTAATCATCTTTTGTTCGTCTTCGATGTGAGTATCACATTCCCCTATTTTACTCGTTTTCTCACATTTTGGGGACATATGCGTAAATATATTTCTCATATATACTTATACTCAAAACTGCAACTATTGTCTTATGTGTTAACAAATTATACCTTACTTGTTTATGTGCTTATTTGCTTTATATGCTTCCGCATTCGGAGAGGTCCAACATAATCACAGAATAGTATGATCATACGTAGTCGTTATAGCCTTTGTGCTTCTCGACATCTCCGTTATACTTGCTCATTTGGTTAATTTGTTATTCTCATATGACTTGTTGCAATTACTTATTTTTATATATACTATATGTATATTTAAAATGGTGTGTTGCTCACTGAACCTTGTGTTGACAAAACTACTTTATTTTCAACGCATATGCAGGTAAACATATGATCTGAAGTAATTAGAAGATCACTTAACGATATATGCTAGAAGAAAATATTAGCGAGACAACATTTTTCATGATTTTTGATTGTTTGATACATTATTGTTTTGTTTGAATATTAAATGGATTATGTTTTATATGTAATTTAATTAATAGATATTGAAACTTATAATATTGCTTGATAGTAACCTTTGAAAAGTTGAGAGCAATCAGTTCATGCTCCGACCTTTCAGCCGTAGGTTGGGGTATAACACGTCTCTTTGGTGGCACGTTCTTTAATGCAACATCGTCGGTGTGTGGCATGGGTTTCGAGGTATCTTCGGTTTTTGGCATGGAAAACAAGGTAACGTCGGGGCGCGTTTTACGAGGTAGTGAGAGAGTGAGTATTCTAGAGAGAGAAAGAGTTGAATGATTTGTGTGATGAAGAAATGGGCTAGAGACCCCTATTTATAGACTAAATTCAGTTCCCTGCTGCGATACGCGATGGACCTAAATATAGCTGTTGCATATCGCGACGTAGCTATGTTGAGTCGCCAATTGGCTTGCAACACGGGGACAAGTGGCAGGACACGTGTCTCTGTGTCAGACCACTTCGCGATCAGGCAAGAAAACAAAATTTTTTATTTTAGTCCTTGGACTTTGAAACATGGCACTTTTGACTCAATAATTTTCATGATGTTACACATGATCCTTGTTTTTTTGTTGAATGGACACGATCCTTGTATAAAAGAGTTCAACAACTCAACAGATGACTTTAGAAATCTTTTAGTCAACACCAGTGCGAACCAACATAAAAACGTTTGTACCCATTACTTAAAACCAATGTTGTAAAACTCGCAAGGCGATCCCTAGGGGCCCACCCCCTTGTAGGGAGTACTCGGTGTACTCGGGGAGTATTCGGCTTGTACTCAGATATGATAAATATAACATAAAATAATTATTGGATATTATATATATGTTAAGATAAACATAATTCATGTTAAAATAAGCATAATTCATATGAAAAAAAAACATAATTCAAAAAATTCATGTTTTGTTGTTATTTTTAATTTTATACTAAAATATAAAAAAAGAAAAAAAAATTAGAAAAAATTAAAAATAAATAAATAATTGTGGCCGAGTTGACCTTGGAGGCCGAGTAATCCCGAGTACTCCGACTTTTGACCAACTTGGATCTAGGCGAGTAATGGTGGCCGAGTTGGGAAAAGTAACAAGGTTGATGTCCGGGGACCTTGGAACTGCTGATTCCAATGCCTTGGAATCCGACTTTTACCGCACTACTTAAAACACTTGTATCTATTTCTTAAAGTGACGCATCATACTATTTTAAAACCACTTTCAACACTCTCATTTTCTCTCCTTGTTAGCAATACGGACGGTTCTCACAATTCTATATTCAAAACTACTGTCTTGAATACATTTATTATGATTGAATTTTAGTTATTTAAATTTGTAATAAAAGACTTGATACGTAGATATCAACAAAAACATAATTAGTTACACAAACAAAAATAAATAAATAAGTATGTTACATTACATAGGACAACTCATTCTTTGGTCTATAAGTTGACTCATGAACCCCTAAGCCAACATACAACTAAAAAAAAATGAAAAACACTCAAAGATATCTTAAAGTTGTTTGGTTTCTTCTTCTTATGATCGGAATCATGCCACCACCGCAACCCTCTGAAGACGTGATCCTCGAAAATACGATCCAAGGCGCATCCCCCAAAAATACAGTCTAAAAAATCGAAAACACTTAAAGATATCTTAAAGTTGTTTGGTTTCTTCTTCTTATGATCGGAATCATGCCACCACCGCAACCCTTTGAAGCCGCGATCCTCAAAAATACGATCCAAGGCGCATTCCCCAAAAATACAGTCCATGTTTCAAGTTATCAGCTTGATGGTCTCTTGGTTGGTTGTGGAAGAGATGACCAACAACCTAACTTTAAAACGATTAACAACAACGAAGAATACACACTTGATTTTGATGGCAATGCTCAATACTCCTGTGCTTTTAATTGGCAAAATAAACATATTAAATTTCCGGTTTTTAATCAAACTGTTAGCCAGCGTTGAACAAGAGGCATTATTAAATATTGTTGGTGGCGAGCCATGGAACACGAGTTTGAATTTCTTGAAAATAATTGGGTAGCAATGTACAATTGGTAAAAGTTTTTGATGTAGTAAGAATGAGACTAATTAATAAAAAGTTGTTCTTGATGGTGTTATGTTGTGTATTTTTTTTATTAGTTTTAAAGCACGAAAAATAAGTGAAAGATATCTTAGACGGAGTCAACGAAATATCGCATGCTTTTCATGTAGACTTTCTTTTTCTTTTTTCTTTTTCTTTTTTCGCTCGTCTAGCTTCTTGGTAGTCGTTGCTTTGTATGATCCCGCCACTGAAAAAAATTATAGTTTTGATGGCTTGCTTAATTTGGGTGTATGATTTTTCTATTAAAAAATGATTTTTTGAATAAAATGAGCACATAAATATCAAATAATTTATATCATACACAATATATGTGTGTGAGTGTGTGTGCGCGCGCGCGTGTGTATTCACTAGGTTAGGAACCCGTGTATAACACATGTTAAAATAAATAAATTTATTAAAATAATAACACAATGTAAAATATAAAAAATATGTTCAAAAGAAATAAATATATAATACATGGTAAAATAAATTAGACATTACACAACATGGAAATAAAAAGTTGTTGAAAATTCGTAATTCTTTAAATATTTTTTTGTATAAAGTATTTTAAATTTATCCTCATTAAAATTAGTTGTTTCGTTTTTTTTTTCAACTATTGATAATGGAACACATAACCGGCAATACAAATCATCTAAAGGAGTTGACCTTAGTTTTTATCTATCTACGTTTCAAAACAAACATAAAGTGAGAATTTATTTCTTTGAAATTTGAAATGAATTATTTTATTTAAATCAATGTGAAAATTCGTTACTTATAAAAAGTTTATAATTAATAAATAATACAATATACTAATATAAAACTAAATAATATATTTATGTTGGTATTAATTTTGTAGGCTCCTGGACGGATCGTACACGGGACGTCGCTAACAACGCAGGTGCGGAATCCCTGCGTGGGTAGATACGAGTGTAGAGTATGTAGAGATCGAACACGAAAGCAATAAACCAACCACGTTATATTAATAACAACCACGTGACCCGAGGTCACTGTTACAGACTATGACACGAACACGTTCACTGAACAACTGAAAACAAAACCCTAAAACGACCAACCCCGTAAACTGTTCGCTGAACAGTATATAAACACGACAACTTCGCCACAGGCGAAGTTGTCAATAACTTCGCTGATTCAACAAGTTCGCCATAGCGAACTTGTTGACAACTTCGCGTTTTACATAAATAATCATAATCAAAACATAATTACATTACAGACTCGATTACAAATGCTAGACTATGAACTACTGACACATGTACCAACAGACTCCCCCTTGGCAGTAGCTTCATATCTTGATCTTCAACTCTTGAGTCTTGTAATCTTGCATCTCTACGCATGCGCCCCTTCTCTAACACATACCGACACCACCCGTTGATATTTCCTAGCTTGATCCTTCCAAGCAGGAATGTAGAAGATCTTCTTCTCGTTGAGCACTTTCAGATCAGCCTTCGATAGATTAACAAGATGCATCGGGTCGTAAACCCGAAGTACTTCTTGTTCATCCTCATCTTCCATTACCGCCTCAGCTGTCTCACAATCCACGTACCACCATTTTAGATCTTTGAGCACGTCCTTGGGCATGAACTTCATCGGTACTTCTTTAAGGCACCGGATCGGTTTGTATTTCATGACCATCCAAGGTTTTCCATCAACTCTCAGACCTCTATTCTTGTCTTCGACAAGTTTTCCCTTTTGTGGTTTCAGTAGCTCAAACTTTTTATCTTTAACACACTCTTTCCACACGATCTTCGCAATGATTCTAGCCATGTTGTCTTCGCTTGTGTTTATCAATCCCAATCTGGCTAAATCTTTTACTTCACATTCTGGCAGCGTGTTTAGAGATCTCAATTTTCTCTGGAAGTACTGAATGCCATCGTACCTCTTGATCACGAAGAGCCGCAGCTGCTCGTCATATAACCAGCAGATAATACCTTTCTTGGCTTCCGCGTATCCCTTAATATTGTAACTTTTTCTGAACATCTTAGGGACCGCCGGCTTCTTCGTCTTTACGAACCAGTGGGCACAACCTTCCTTCCATTTCAGTTGTTCCTCCCACTCAGCATCTTCCTCAGCATTCTCATCACCCAAACCTGTTCCGTCAACCTCTGGAATCTCATGTTCCACGGAGTTATCAACAATCTCACTTTCTTCTAATACGTTTTCAACCGTAATCTGTTCTCCAATCCTCTCAATCTCATCCACTGGCAGCACATCATCTTCCATCATAAACTCATCATCCTCCTCATCCAACTCTTTCAATGCATCTATCACGTCTTCAACATCATCATCATCATCAACTGCTACAACATCGTCACCAGCTGCATTTGTAGACTCCCCCTCAGTTGTGGAAGCCCCAAGAGCCTGAGAGGTTCTTGGCAGCTCACCACCTGCACCTGCTGGTGCATTGGGATCATCGTCATGATCTTCTCTTCGTTTCGTCCTCAACTCATCACCCCTACACGTCTTCTCCCCCTGAGATGCCAAGAATGCCTTGAAGGCATCTATTATTTTACCGTGTTCTACCAGGAGGGCTGCTTGTAGTCGATTGGATTCCACTAGGCTCTGAATGGTCTTTGTCTGATCAGCAACAATCCGCTCTAGTGAAGTAATCCTCTCGGAATCTGAAGTAGGCATTGGAGTTGGCGGGACATCAGCAGAAGTGACCGCAGGTGGTACACTTGGTAACCCTGCAGTAGAAGTGATGGTCGACTCCACAAATCGTGCAACTACCAACGGTGGATTAAGCGGTTGTGGTGGTAGAGACACAACTGTTGGGGCCGACGTCTCGACCGCTGTAACCTGTGCTGTAGTAGGAATAAGAGACATACCAGATAAGGCAGGTGGAGCAAAACGTACCAGCCTTGAAGATTCTCCAGCTCCCGAACCCATACCTCTCTGTTCTCTTCTTGAACGTCTAAGCACAATCTGCACTGCCTCCTCTTCATCAACTTCTTCCTCATCCTCGTTTTCCGTTCTCGGTCTCTTTCCCGTAGTCCGTTCCCGAGACACCATAAGTCTTCTTGCCTCAGCAAACGTCTCGTCTAGATCAGAGTCAGCTACCGAAGTAGCTGCTCTAGTAACATCCATAAACTGAGGACCCGAGACATCCATATCAAACACACCATGTACGCCAAAGGCAGCATTAAGATCAACGTCTTCAGCAGTAGACACAGCATGAGATACAGTAGCTGGCACAGCAGCAGAGGCAACAGTAGAAACCACAGGCGCAGCTGATACAGCATGAGGTGCTGCCGCCTGATGTGGTTGGGGGTCTCTGAACTCGTCCCCTCCTGCAGGAACATACTCCGAATTGATGAGATATCCGAATAAGGGAGTATGCCTGGGACGCAGCTCAGGCTTGCTTCGAGTGCTCGAGGTGCGGCACTGAGAAAAGATACGTTTCGTCACGCATTCGACGTATCTTATTGGGCGTCTCTGTGGTAGCGACGGAGCGACATGATTTAAAATCATCTGTAAGAAACGAGGATACATAGTGAATCGCTCGCGCGCCACAGCCCTTCGTTGACGATCAATCTCGTAAAATATAAGCTGACTGAATGAATATCTGCGGTTGTAAGTCAGCGCTATCATGGCCGACTGCATCGTCGCGCCCATCCCGTCTGTTCCTGCCTTCCTGCCGGACATGCATACTATTAAAACATGCATCAGGAAGCGCCACTGATCTAGCAGAAACCCTTTCCTCCTCTGCGAGTCCCCCAGCGGACCCGAATAACCCATCCTCAAATAAGCTTGTTGGTGCATTTTGTGACCGTCGCTATGCAATTCTGACCAGCGGAACGCCACAGGCGAAGTTAGCACAACTTCGCCTTAGGCGAAGTTAGAGCAACTTCGCCAACGGCGAAGTTGTAACAACTTCCGCCTTAGGCGAAGTTATCACAACTTCGCCATAGGCGAAGTTAGCACAACTTCGCCTACTGAAGCCCAGGCCCGTGAATGTTTGTCTATATATAGTTGTGTCTTGTTTAGTTTTAGGTATCAAGAAATCAGTGTGTGTTTGAGCAGCTTGTTTATTGAGAGAGAGTAAGAGACTAGTGTCGTGTGAGACGACCCGAGGTAGAGCTCACCTCGGGTCAGTCGTGTTTTCTGTTTTTGTTACGGTATGTAACGTGATTATTTTATATATGAATCTGCAGATTTGTTTATCCCGTTCTAGTATTTGTTTGTGTATTTGATCGTGTACGTGCTTGTGTTATTCGTCTTTACACCAATAAACGAGTCTAGGAGGATTCCGCACTCCTAGACCTCGTGCGGATCTCGTATCGATCGGCGACGTCCCCAAGGGGGACCTACATGTGGTATCAGAGCCTTAGGCTCTTACGCTATGGTTCGAGATCTGCGTTTTGGTGTTTCTGGCACGTTTCTGTGCGTTTCTGGCCGAACAGTTCTTCAGGCGAAGTTATTGTTCATCAGGCGAAGTTGCCGTCACTGTTCGTAGGGTTTCAGCGAAGATATAAGGTCTGGCGAAGTTATGAACAGGCGAAGTTGACTTTAGGCGAAGTTGACTTCTCGGCGAAGTTATAGCCAGGCCAGGCGAAGTTATGAACAGGCGAAGTTATGAACAGGCCAGGCGAAGTTATGGCCAGGCGAAGTTATGGCCAGGCGAAGTTAGCAGCCAGGCGAAGTTATGGCCAGGTGAAGTTAAAAAAAAAAAAAATAAAAAAAAAAAATAAAAAAAAAAAAAAAAAATGTTTGGAGTTTTCGTCTGTATGGCCAGGTGTACACGATTATTGTGAGACCGAAGATGTTGTTCCGTCAACGAGTGATCTTGTTATCTCTTGGTCTTACGTGTGAACAAATACGTGTCAACTCTGATTTGGAGTTGAGGTTGTGAATGGGTTATTGTTTGAAACTGGATAGTGACACATATTCGGGTGTTTGTGGGAAAGGAAATTGTTGTTGTTCGTGGTGACCAACCGAAGAAAGTCAAATTGAACTGAAGGTTTTTCGTCATTACTGGATTGCGGTCAGAGCATATTTTTTATGTTATTTTCAAGGCGTTCGAGAATTGGATCCTGAAACGTGATGCTTATTTATTAGAGTGAAGATTCTGGAACAAGTTGGATTTAACCGGGAATTAAAGTGTTTATGTTCCTGATCGTTATCCCTGGTGATTGAAGATGCTTCAGATTTTTTAACGGTCGTGTGTTAGATTCTGTCAGGGTGGTTTTGTGATGAAATTGATCACTTGATGTTGAGTAGTTGAAGATTAAACCTTATCGTATGCCGACGAGTTGGTGAAGTTGTGGAGGAAGCCCAACTTCATGTGGTGGTGAAGTCAGATGGACTCACGTGATTGGTTGAGATGATCTATTGGCACGAGGATGCATGCATTACAAAGACCTCAATCGTTATAGTCGGAGAAGCTTACACTGAAGGGGAGATTTGATATGGAAGACACTGGGTGATTGGTAGATTTGTGAAGCTACAGGACAGTTTCTGACACGGCTGGTTGACTGCAAACAGAAGATCATCAGTTAAGAGGGAGTCTGTTGGTGCATGTTTTGTAACAGATGATCTTTCGTGTTTGTTAGAATTGAGAGCAACGGTCAAAGGGGAGACTGTTGGTGCATTTTGTGACCGTCGCTATGCAATTCTGACCAGCGGAACGCCACAGGCGAAGTTAGCACAACTTCGCCTTAGGCGAAGTTAGAGCAACTTCGCCAACGGCGAAGTTGTAACAACTTCCGCCTTAGGCGAAGTTATCACAACTTCGCCATAGGCGAAGTTAGCACAACTTCGCCTACTGAAGCCCAGGCCCGTGAATGTTTGTCTATATATAGTTGTGTCTTGTTTAGTTTTAGGTATCAAGAAATCAGTGTGTGTTTGAGCAGCTTGTTTATTGAGAGAGAGTAAGAGACTAGTGTCGTGTGAGACGACCCGAGGTAGAGCTCACCTCGGGTCAGTCGTGTTTTCTGTTTTTGTTACGGTATGTAACGTGATTATTTTATATATGAATCTGCAGATTTGTTTATCCCGTTCTAGTATTTGTTTGTGTATTTGATCGTGTACGTGTTTGTGTTATTCGTCTTTACACCAATAAACGAGTCTAGGAGGATTCCGCACTCCTAGACCTCGTGCGGATCTCGTATCGATCGGCGACATCCCCAAGGGGGACCTACAAAGCTCCATCCCGGAAAGGAGCTACGAACTCCGTTGGGTCATCTCTAGTTTCTTCACCGAACTGCAGAGCCAACCGTATGTCTTCCAAGGAAAACTGTATGTTGTGACCATTTACGGTTGCTCGCATCACCGGAGGCTCAGGCCTGCAATCGTAGTACACTGTTTGCCAAAAGTCTTCAATGTTAGGCAGAGAAATAGGCAGTGTATTTGTCAGCGCGTGAAAGACTCTTGATCGTAGGAGAAACGTAATAATCTCCCTGTAGTCTTCGACGCCTCGTGCTTCTGGATCTAACGTGATGTACTGGTTATGGGCTGGAAAGAATTGTCGTTGCTCATCACCATCATCACCACCAGCACCTCCAATAGCAGCCATATCTGCACCAAACAAACCAAGTTAGACAGTGTGTAAGCAGCTCACAAGTTCGCTAAGTACCACGAGCGAAGTTGTGATTAAATCTATACAGGCGAACTTATAGGTGAGGCGAAGTTGGGAACAACTTCGCTTCAACTATAATTTCGTCTAAAAATTGTTAAGTAAAATGGTATAGGCGAAGTTGATGTTAACTTCGCTGAATCACAACATCGCCAAAGGCGAACTTGAGTTCAAGGCGAAGTTACGGATAACTTCGCCACAGGCGAACTTAAGCTTCAAGGCGAAGTTACGGATAACTTCGCCACAGGCGAAATTAATCTCCTGGCGAAGTTGTGGATAACTTCGCCTAAACCTTAACTTCGCCTGAATCTGAAACGGCGACTGTTCAGATTCAAGGCTTAGATCCGATGTTTTCGGACCGATTTGACGATCCATCAGTGATTAACAACATAGAGTAATGATATTGAGACGTAAAGGACGTCCATGAACACGTAATACGTGGTTGAAAAACTAGGTTTTGAAGGTTCGACGACCCGAGGTCTCGAACCGGGTAAAACTATAACGAACGAGTATGTTTGTGAATGATATTGACCACACATACCGTTAAAGAGCACAAGAAATTGAAATCAAGGATCGAAAATGGAATGAAAACAAGATCTCGGATAATAAGGTTTAGATATTATGTTCGCCGGAAAATAAGAATTATATGTTACTGTTACTGTTTCAAAAGCCTTATATAGGGCAGAGTTGGTTCAGGCGAAGTTACGCTTAACTTCGCCTAGGCGAAGTTAAGCACAACTTCGCCGAATTCAACAACTTCGCCCGTATTTTCAAAATCAGCCCTTTAAGTTTGAATAATCTTGCAGTTAACACTAGAAGTTTCCAAAAAGAGTTAAACAAAAATGATCATGTCCAAGTAACCAGTTTTTCAATAACACAACTACAAAAATAGAAAAACTTATAAAAATTTTACGAAATAAGGGATCAAATTTCAGTCTAGTCAGGGACCACTATGTTTTGAGAAAAGATCCCAACAGGAATCATACCAACTATGTGACTGTCACTTGGATCCGTGTTTAGCTGTATTATGACATAGAGAAACAGGTTGTAAGCATGTAAATAACTTAAATGGTTTTCATTGTTTCTGTGATACGGATTAAGGTTCAGTTAAGCTCAAAAAATTTAAGTTGGCAACAACTCAGAGATAATGATGTCTTCTATCTATTCTCAAAGCGTATTTGGCTATACCCAAGTCACCTCGAGTTGACTTCGACCCATAGTGTCTGATTAACTTGTATATACTCGTTGACTGCTTCCCGTTCTCTTCTTACTCCAGACATGAGAAGTCTTGATTGTTACTATGTCTCATAAGTACTAAAGATATACACATTTTTTTTTTTTTTTTTTTTAACCAAACATTCTTATTGACTTCGGAGTATTAAACTACTGCAAGTCCCGAATCTGGATCACTGCAGTGTCTTGAAATGCTTTCTTCACGGGAATCAGATCACTCACGGGCTCGTGTATGACTGGGTAGTTGCTTTTCTGCCTATCATTCGGAAAGATATGTGTGAAGACATTCAAAACTCTTAAGAAGTTTCCACGTAAATTCGAGTAGTTTAAGTTAGTATCACATACACTTTTACGCACCATAAAAATTACCATGACATACAATGACTGTTCTAAAGCCTTTTAAGCCTAATAACTTCACTAGGTAAGCACACACAATCAGTATATATATCATTTTCCAAGGTTGGATCAATTTTCTGTTAAACACAGCACAGAACTTCTTACGAAGTATTAGACTTGAAAAGTAATTTCATTTCCCCTTAAAATTTTGATTTCAATCGCCCCGATCACGTCAAAGTCGTCAGGTAAACGGCTATCCTGAAGATCCAATAGATCAACTGGACCGACCACATACAAGTATGTGTCCTTCTTACTATGTATGACCGACTAATTTTCAGCAACAGAAAGAAAACACACGTCATAACTGCCCCGATCACTTTCAGTCTTCCGGTTAATGGCTATCCTCATTCTCTAAGTCGAAACGAGGACCAAAACATATCCGAGGATATGTCCATCAAACTGAGATAACCGACTAATTTTAAGCAATAATGACACAATTTTTTTTTTTTTTTTTTTTTTTTTTTTTTTTAAATAAACACAAAGGCATGGTTACTCGGGATTGATCATCCCGTTCAGCTCAATTAGGTTTTGAAATCTAGATTTATCAAACGCTTTTGTAAACAAGTCAGCAAAATTTTCAAGTGTATCAACCTTTTCGATCTTGATCAGTTTCTTCTCAGCACAATCCCGTATGAAGTGATGACGAATGTCAATATGCTTAGTTTTACTGTGCTTCACGGGATTGTTAATTACTGAGATAGCGGCAGTGTTATCAATTAAAATAGGAGTGAGTAAGAAATTCAGACCATAGTCGCGTAATTGTTGCTGAATCCACAAAACCTGAGAGCAGCAGTTGGATGCTGCCATGTATTCAGCTTCGCATGTTGAAATAGCAACTGATGTCTGTTTCTTGCACTGCCAGGAAACTAATCTTCCTCCAAGAAACTGACAGCCTCCCGTCGTTGACTTCCGACTCTGATTGCATCCACCATAATCAGAATCTGTATACGCCACCAGTTCAACGTCTCCTCCCTTTGGGTACCACAACCCCAGCTTCGGCTTGCCCTTGAGATACCGTAGTATCCTCTTTGCACCTTTCAAATGAGATTCTTTCGGATTTGCCTGAAAACGTGCACAAAGACAAACAGCAAACATTATATCAGGCCTAGAAGCAGTTAAATACATTAATGAACCTATTATTGCCCGATACAGAGTTGGGTCCACATCTGCGTCACCATCTGATTCAGCACCCAATTTGTGATTGACGCAGATGGGAGTATCATATGGAGAACTGTCCTCCATCTTGAATCTTTTCAGCACATCATGAACGTACTTCGTTTGATGAATGAACATCCCGTCCTTCTTCTGATCAACCTGCAATCCTAGAAAGAAAGTTAGTTCACCCATAGCACTCATCTCGAATCGTTTCTTCATGACAGCTTCAAAATCCTGACACATGGATACTCTTGATGCAGCAAAAATGATATCATCCACGTAGACTTGAACCAGTAGGAAGTCACATCCTTCTCTCTTCACAAACAACGTACTGTCAATCAATCCCCTTTCAAAACCATTTTCCAGCAAGTAGTCCGATAACGTTGAATACCAGGCACGAGGTGCCTGATGTAACCCATATAACGCCTTGCTCAACCTGTATACATGATCAGGAAAGTCTGGGTCAGGAAAACCCGGAGGTTGCTCAACATACACAACCTCATCAACTTTCCCGTTTAGAAACGCGCTCTTCACATCCAACTGAAATACCTTCATCTTTTTAAATGCAGCAAACGCCAAAAACAATCGAATCGCTTCTAACCGGGCGACAGGAGCAAACACCTCATTGTAATCAATACCCTCTTGCTGATTAAAACCTTTAACAACCAGCCTCGCCTTATTTCTTACGATAATTCCCTTATCATCTCTCTTACACTTGAACACCCATTTTGTGCCTATAGCGTGCACATTCCTTGGTTTTTCAACCAAAGTCCAAACTTCCATTTTTTCGAACTGAGCCAACTCTTCTTGCATGGCTTCGACCCACGAGCTGTCCTTTAAAGCCATTTGATAATTCTTTGGTTCAATTTGGCTTATAAAGCAGGAGTACAAACATTCATTCATTATACCCGTTTCTTTTATGCTTGTATAAACACAGGTGTGCTCATTCAAGCTACTTCTGGTTTGTACACCGGAGGACACATCACCTATAATATTCTCCAATGGGTGATCTTTGTGAATTCTCGTGGTCGGAACAGCACCGACATGCAAATTATCTTCCAAATTTGAAGATATCTCATCAATGGTTGTTTCTGGCTGAGAGTGAAAAGGATTAATAAATTCATCTTCAGTTGAGGCCGCAGGGGTATTGATAGGGTTTGATGTGGAAGGTTGAGATTTCTCAAACATCTGATGTTGCAATAGGTTCTCTTCCTCATCAAGCATCATCTTCGACACAGCTCTTTCGTCTTCTTCAGAAATTTCCAAATCAGGTACGTTAAACGACTTAAAAAGTTTAACATAGTCGAAAAGCTCAGCAGGTCCATTGCTTGGTTTTGGCGGTTGGTAACTAGTAATGTCGGTGTTACAAACCACCTCCACCTTGCAAGTCGACGTATTGAAGACCCGTCTGTTGGGAGTCCCAACAACATAACCGACTAGGATTCCCTCATCGGCTACTTCACCAAATTTCGAATTAGTCTTCAAAATCGAACAAGGAGACCCAAATGGTTCAAGACCGCACAAGTTGGGCTTCCTTCCGTGCATAAGCTCGTAACAAGTTTTTCCAAGTCTCTTAACGGTTAGCACCCTATTCAGAACATAGCAGGCTGTAGCAACTGCTTCAGCCCAGAACATCACAGGAAGCTTCGAGTCTGCCAGCATAGTTCTGGCTCCTTCAATTAACGTTCGGTTCTTCCTTTCAGCTACTCCATTCTGTTGTGGAGTATACGGAGCGCTGTATTGATGCTCAATTCCCTTCTGAAGACAGAAGATTTCCATTTCAAAGTTCTTGAACTCTGTCCATTGTCGCTTCTGATGAATTTAACTGATTTACTCATGACGTTCTCAACTTTTGTAATGAGATTCTTCACCATCTGAGTCGTCTCGTCTTTCGTTTTCAGAAAACATACCCACGAGTATCGCGAGTAGTCATCAGTTATCACCAAGCAGTAAGAGGTACCACCTAGACTTTGTACATTCACGGGACCGAAGAGATCCATATGAAGTAGTTCTAGAGTACCGGCAATTGAGTTAATTTTCTTGGTGAGATGGGATTTCTTGTGTTGTTTTCCCTTCTTGCAGGCTATGCATTTGTCTTCAAAGTTAAAACTTTTTAAGGGAACGCCCATCACAAGCCCATTCTTGACAATGAAGTTCATCTTCCGAAGATGAATATGTCCCATTCTCCTGTGCCACAATTCTGATTCTGATTCGCTTGCTTTTGTCATTAAACAAGATTCTCCGGTGGCCATTTCAGTAGACCTCATGTCCATCACATATGTATTCGTTTCACGTGGAGCTTTCATTACTATCCATTCTTCTGGTATTTGAAAACCAGGCTTCAATACGATCGCTTCATTCTTCGTGAAATGGACAGTGTAATCTTTATCACAAATCTGCGACACACTCAGCAGATTGTGCTTTAATTCCTCCACAAAGTTTACATTCTCAAGTGTCATTCTCCCATTCGACACAGTTCCTCTACCGGTAATCCTTCCACCGCTTTCACCAGCAAAACTAACTCTAGCTCCCTGAACAGGTTTTAAGTCTTGCAACAAGTGTTTGTTGCCTGTCATGTGCCTGGAACAGCCGCTATCTACAATCCAAAGATTGTTGGCAGCCCTGTTCAACTGTTCCTGCACAATAAAACAAAGAGTTAGAATCTTGGGACCCAAGACCAATTGGTCTTGGATCGATACGTCCCGTACCCTGGCTTTCTCAAGTTAGCGTCAGGATAATTTCTGTAAGTCCTGTTAGGGAATCTCCCTGCAGATTGCGTGTAATGTCTTCCAAACCTTTGAGAAATGAAAGTGTTATATCTTGTGGTTTGGTTGTAAAACTGAGGTTTGTTTTTATGAAAACTTGAATTCGTTACATTTTGGCATTTTTTAAAGTTTTCATTTTTATCAGTAGCAAAATGACGCTTATACTCAGTTTTATTTTGCTTCACATCTCTAAATCTCGGTTTCAAATGGCAATCTGCAACTAGATGTCCTAACTTGTTACATCTAAAGCAACATCGACTCTCCATTTTCTTGTCAAATGTTGGTTTGGATGTAGAGGCAGTGTTACCAGCCGTTCGTCTCACATAAGGTGGGACGTACGGATTGAGTGGAGAACTCTTTTTAGGAATTTTATTTTTATCTCCTTCGGTGGGTAAACTTACCTTCTCTTTTGTCTGACCAGATTCGGACAACTTATCCGAATCCGATGAGACTGGACTTGAAACAGAAATATTCACACTAGAAACAGGCGAACTTGTTTCGCCATAGCTAACACTTGGTTCTACACTAGTAATTTTGATAGGAGTTGTCTGAGGAACTTCGAAATCAACAGATTTCTGAACACTTGGATTATAAGTATAGTTGTGGTTAAAGGGTGGTGGAACTTCGTGATAACCGATTCCTCCCCTCTTTGCAGAGGTACCTTGATCACTCACGAGGTGATCAAGGATTGCAGAGGAATTCCTGAACTGCTCAAGTTTGCGGTTCAGTTCCACCACCTTTACCTGGTGGTCAGCAATCTGTTTATCCCGATCAGCAATCACTTTAGTTTTTTCCTCCAAAACTTCATAACTAAGATCAATTATTTCAATTTTCTCAGCAAGTTTAAGCTTTAAGCTTTGAATGTCTTTTTCACATGCTTTTATTTTAATTTTATAACTTGTTTCTCTTGCTTTTGTAAAATGGTGATCTTCTTTAATAGTTTTAAAGTCAGCATCTAAACGGACGTACTGATCAGTCATAGTTGTTAGTTGCTCAGACAAATTTTCACAATTAGTACAAATATTCTTATTACTTACCTCGGAGCGAGTGTCCTTGTCATTTGCCATGAAAGCTGTTTCTTCTTCAGTAGCTTTCTCAGTTCCATCAACCTTCTCACATTCTTTAACTTCAGCCTCAGCCATGTTTGCTTGCTCACCAGAACCACTTGAATGCAGGTTCCAGTTGTACTCACCTGCTTCTCTGGTCAACATGGCGTTAATCTCTCTGTTAACTCCAGAGTGTTGTGTAGGCCGACCTTGTCCTCGTTCAACCCTCTCCTTTCTGCATTCCTTGGCAAAGTGCCCGTACTGTTGACAATTATAGCACCTTACCTTGGATTTGTCGAACCCGGGCCTACCACCAACAAACTTTCTCCCAGTTTTGTTCATAAACCGTTTCACACGCCTCACAATCATTGCCATTTGCCATTGCAAATCCATCTCCTCCAGATCATCAGCATCGATCTGGTCGTAATCCTCATCCAGTACAGCAGGGTCCACAATCTTCCCCTGAATGTAGTTTTCGTAGGAAGCAATAAATGATGCATAGACTGCAAACTGCTCTTCAGCAGATTTTACACTCATAGGCATCTTGGAATAATTATTGCTTGAGGCATTAGCAGAAAAACTACTTGTGGAAGCTTGAGGCTTTGAAGTACTTGATCCTCCAGCAACGAAACATACATCACCATTCGAGTTTACAGAAACGTTTCCTTCATGAGACGAGTCAGAACCTGACTCCCCTTTAGAGTAATAAGCAGCAGATTCAGGCCTCGAACTTGAGCCTGAGTTAACCTTTGCACCATACATACCAGGGTCTTGTATCTGATCTGTAGGTGTTTCTTTTCGAACCATATTAAGCTCATAAGTTCTGAGCTTGTTCACTGCCGTTTCAAGATCATAATTAGGAAAGTCTCTGTCTTCCCTCATAAGAACGGTGTACATTTCCCACTTCGGTGGGAGAGCATCGAGAAGTTTTTCAACGATCTCTTCTTCTCGGTAAGCAATCGAATAATTGCTAAGCTCTGTCATTAGATGATAGTATCTGGTGATAATATCATCCAGTGATTCGTTCTTCAAAAATTTGAAGACGGAGAACTGGGTCTTTAAGAGTTTGATCTTTGACGCACGGATACCCACATTCCCCTCGAATCTATTTTCAAGAGCATCCCAAAGCTCTCTCGCAGAAGTGTACTTTCGGAACGTATGGAGAACCTCTTGAGGAAGTGCCATTGTTATAGCTGCATGGGCCTTACTCTCAGCCTCATACATTTTCTTTTCTTCGTCCTCCATTTTGCTGTACTTCTTAACTACGTCACGGCCTTCGTATTGCATAGTTGGAGGGATATATCCATCCTGGATGCACACCCACATTTTGGCATCCTGGTATTTGATGTATTGGATGAATCTGTCCTTCCATGCCACGAAGTCAGTTCCTTTCATCAGCCTCGGGGCCTTAGTGGCAGACCCCGCTTCTACTTCCATCTTGACCAAATCGGAGATGTTAATCGACGACATCCTTGCGAAAACCTGAAAAACCTGAAAATAATAAAAAAATATTAAAACAGCTCAGTAGGCGAAGTTAAGAATAACTTCGCTTGAAAGTTAACTTCGCTGAAAAGAGAACTTCGCTGAGCCTCAAATTCGCTTGACCTGGCGAAGTTAAAAATAACTTCGCTTAGAATGAGCGAACTTAGGGGTTAAGCGAACTTGGGTGGGAAGCGAAGTTGCGGATAACTTCGCTAAGGCGAACTTATGAGGTAAGCGAAGTTGTGGTTAACTTCGCTAATCCTTATATCTTCGCAGAAAACCCTAATTCCAGTGACGGCAACTTCGCCTGAAGAATGGTAACTTCGCCCGAAGAACGATAACTTCGCCCGATGAACAAGGAAACTGTTCAGATCTGTTTTCGTCGATCCAGCCGATTCCAATCAATGCAATGGCTTGAAAATGACTGTCAAGCACGAGCAAAACACAATCCCAACAAAAACACGTCCCGCGAATAGGTCAAACGAGACGTTTTCTACACCCGCGTGAAATCCCGAACCTCACAATCGAGCCGATGGCTCTGATACCAATTGTAGGCTCCTGGACGGATCGTACACGGGACGTCGCTAACAACGCAGGTGCGGAATCCCTGCGTGGGTAGATACGAGTGTAGAGTATGTAGAGATCGAACACGAAAGCAATAAACCAACCACGTTATATTAATAACAACCACGTGACCCGAGGTCACTGTTACAGACTATGACACGAACACGTTCACTGAACAACTGAAAACAAAACCCTAAAACGACCAACCCCGTAAACTGTTCGCTGAACAGTATATAAACACGACAACTTCGCCACAGGCGAAGTTGTCAATAACTTCGCTGATTCAACAAGTTCGACATAGCGAACTTGTTGACAACTTCGCGTTTTACATAAATAATCATAATCAAAACATAATTACATTACATACTCGATTACAAATGCTAGACTATGAACTACTGACACATGTACCAACAAATTTTTTAAAAAAATGAAATAATTTTTAAAAAAGAAAATAATAGACTAAAAAGAAAAAATAGTAAAATATAAAAATATTAATAAGAAAAAGAAATATATATTTAATATGAAAGAAAATTTGGAGATTTTTGTAAGGATCACATATGATAATAACTTATGGCATCAAGACCCATGTAGAACATGAGTTAGAATTAATAAATTTATTTAAATAATAACACAATGTGAAAAACAAACGTATATATTCAAAAGATAATATATGGTAGAATAAATTAAACATTACAACATATGAAACTATAAAGTTGTTGTAAATTAGTAAATCTCTAAATATTTTGTCAGATACAATATTTGTAATTTTAACCTCCATTTCAAAATTAGTACTTTTGTAACATCCTGTTTTTGAAAAGAATAAATAAAATAAATTTTATTTATTTAATAATGTGTCGTTATTCAGTTTAGATAAGTAAACTATTTGAGTGTGAGCTTGGACATTTTAAAGATGGAATAAGGGATTGTGATGGGCCCTAGGTCCACGGGCTTTAGGGTATATAAACCCTTAAACCACCCTTAAACCCTCATTCCATCATTAAGCCTCCATACACTCTCAAAAACACACACAAATACTTTCCTATATCCCGAGCCAAGATCCGGAGAAAAAGATCCGAGCGTGTTGGTGCTAAAACGTCGTGAAGAACAAAACCTACATCAAGACTTGATCATGTTCGTAAACCGATTCGTTAAAAGGTATGTTTTGTAACGAAACACATGTTCGGCTCGTTTAGTATTCCTAGATCTATACAAATGATAAAGACAAATAAAACACTATGATTCTTGTTCAAATCCGTCAACATCTGATAGGTTAATTATTCAAATATGAACCGTATTACATATCGATCAATCGCACCATTTAAAACGCAATAATTAGACGATTGGTTGATTAGGTTTCATAGGCGCTGCCATTGCGAGAATAATGATACCAATTTCATGTTGTTTCGTTGTGATTTGGGTTTCTTCGCAAAATTCCGTTAAGTTGACTGTTTAGTGTTCATACCAATTTTGACTTTGACATCCGAGTCAAAGATTTGGATAAGAACTGATGCTCATTCGTCATGTTGAACGAATCGCCGGTCATTCATTAAACAGCCATAACGAATAGGATACATTTGCGTGTTTTTATGACCAATGAATCCTTCATTCGTCTTAATGAATTAACGAATGGCACTCATCATTCGTTATCTACCCATTCGCCATGTTAGGACACCGAATCAAGCTATTCGATACATGATACAGTTGCATGCGCTTATAACGACTGAACCCCTTATTCATCTCCGGAAAATAATGAATGGCCTAATTCATTCGTTACCCATTCATTCTTCTCAGACCAAACCATTCGTTATAACGAATGGAACCATTCGTCATTAAAAATGGGATGGCGAATGATGCTTAAGAAGAGACCGTTCATCATAACGAATGGGATAGCGAAGAAGATAATCATTTAAGAATTTTAATGAAAGTTTTGTTAAGGACCTTTAATAGAAATAATTTTTTTTCCAAGCTGACCTGGCAGCTCGACCCCAGCCCGGGGCTTTGCCCCTTGGACCCTGCTAGGGGTTGCCGCCCCTAGACCCCGCTGCCAGGGGCGCTGCACCCAGACACCCGTTTGTTGAGGGTTATATTAAACTAGAAATATGATATGGATAGTGATAGTTGATTGATACATGTAATTGTTATACCGTTAGCCGTGCCCAGTTAAAGAAAGGAGTTACCATTAACTCTGAGAGGAACCAATTCAGGTGAGTTTCTAGCCTAATTTCCTTCTTATGTTTTCGGGGCTGTGTGCATACTCAATGTGAATAGTTAATACACTACCTTAAGTGATAGGTGTATGAAACGTGAATGTGTATGAGTGAATATGTAAGAGATTAGTATTTATGAAAGTATATAATGAAATGTGTATGTAAATAAACGTATGTATGGTTGAATGGAAAGAAGGGACCAGACCCTAACAATATCTTAGATATAAGGGACCAAACCCTAATAATATCTGAGACAGGAGGGACCAGACCCTAATAATATCAGAGATAGAAAGGAAAGGGACCAGACCCTACTAATATCTGAGATGGTAAAGATAGTTATGCATGTAGTATGAAAGTATGAAAGTGTGATGGTATGAAAGAATGTATGAATGAATGTATGAATGTACGAAAGAAAGGTAACAGGTAAAGTATATAATATGTATCTTCTGATGCGTATATGAAACTGAATGTATGAATGTATGTTGCCTGATTAACTAGAACACACTCAATGTAGCTGACTTTTAGTATGCACGCAGGTGAGTAGGATGAGACAGCTGGCTTGAAGAGGGACATATGGCAGATGAATAACGAAGCTGACATCTGAAAACTTAGTTATTAATGTTTGAACTAAAGGACATGTTTTATATTGTTTTAATTTAAGACCTATGTAATGATGGTTGGCATTTATCTATTCCATGAAAAGTTTTAATTAACTCTGATGTTTAGAACTGTGTTTATGTAACATTCGTTACTTTTCAAACCCGAAAATCCGACCCGTTTTAAATTTTCGGTTTTTATTTATAAATATATGTATAAAAACATATTATAATATCCAACTCCATAATAAAATATACATTCAACATTTCTAATCCCTGATGTGACACCCGGCATTTTCAGTTAAATCATGTTGAGTTTCAGTAAACCCAGTTAGTTCTGTTAACTAAGTTAATGAACTCCTATGCATATAGTGTCATGTATGCAAACATTGAGTCAGTGGTGTCGTTGGCGACCTAAGTGAGAGTAACTAGTTATTGATAACTAGAATAATAAACTTGTCACACATGTTAGATGTGATAGGTTATAATAAATTTGTCACACATGATATGTTACATGTATTATATGTGGTGGGTGAAATTGTGTTACATGCTACATGATTAGTTGTTTATACTTATATGTTGTAGGAGAAGTGAATAATTAAAATAACATAACATATGATATATTACATTACAAGTAACAAAAAGACTAGTACACAACATATGGTTACTAGAAAATGTTTATAATAGAATGTAACATGTCACATGTAATAAAAAAACCTGACATAACCTAAAGTTAATAAAATTAATTATGTCTTAATGATTGTGTTAATGACGAGTAAATAACAATTAAGGTTATAACTTTTCTTTTTCTTCCTTTTTGCCGTCCATATCACATCACACACACACATGCATTTTATTTTTCTAAAACACTCTCAAAATATCATAATCAAGTTGGGTAATTCTTGGAACAAATAGTGTATAGCATTGATCAAGCAAGTAAGTAAGCATAGTTAATAAATATTTTGTTTATGTTTCTTTGATTTGGGATTGTGGGATTGAGTATCCAAACACATGTAATCATAAGAAATAAAATGATGATCAAGTTGATGGTTTTAAAAGAAATTGTGTCTTGTCATAAAAGAAACTATGGAAACCTTTTGTACATAAATATTATTTTATAAATCAGTAAAATAATAAAATACATGAGATTTGGTTATAGAAAATGGTTCCTTGATGATTAAAGTATTAGAGTATTATATTTATTATATATTTGTATATTTTAGATTGATTGAGTGTGATTTACTTTCCATAATAAAAGGGATGGTTTGTTATGTAAATCCCTTATATAACGTAAATATGAGTCAATGGAATGGCAGAGAAGACTTTCACCTTTATGGTATCACAACCAACTAATAAACCCTAATTCTTTTTTTATCGACATATGTTTCTTTCTTCTCCAATGTCTGACTCCAATAACACACCAGCCAACATCAAACCCCTACATCCAGTTTATACGGTAACAAACATCCAAAACAATATTCGCCCTCTCGATGGCGAAACAATCACCTACTCGTCTTGGACAAAGCTATTCAAGCTCCACGCTAAAGGCTACGAAGTCTCCCACCATATCGACGATACACCCCCACCAGCTAAAACGGATCTGACTTACGAGTCATGGTCTTAAATCGATGCCATTGTCCTTCAATGGATCTATGGTACGTTAGAAACAAAATTCTAGTCCGAGTTTTAGAACATGAATCCACTTCTCAACAAGCGTGGGATCGAGTCAAGAACATTTTTTTGAGCAATAAACAATCTCGAGCGGCAACTCTCGAGATCAAGTTCACCAACATGATACTTGCTAAATGCGTGTCACTGGAATACTATTGTCAAAAATTGAAAGAGATAGCCGACCAACTAGAAGATGTTGATCACAAGGTTGAAGAGTCGCGACTGGTTATACAACTTGTTCACGGTTTACCACCTGAATATGCTGTGGCGGATTGCTCTCATTAACCAAAAACCCACTACATGGGATGAAGCACGAAACCAACTTGATTCTGAATGACAACGCATAGAGGCTCAGACATCTGTGCATAATTGATGTGTTGTAAAACACATTGACTTTCCATAGCATTTTTATCATGTTTTAATCGTTTTTAGTTTAATTATTAAGTGTTATGGTTTGTTTATGATTGATTTTACAAAGTTGAATATTTATTTGTAGGTTTATAGAAGATGGTAAAAAAAGAGGCAATTTGGAAGAGTTTAGGGGCCTTTTTGGTCAAAGTTTTAAAGTTTAAGCAAGGCCCGGTCCAAGCCCACTAATTAAAAGCCTTATAATATATTATATTAAGTTAATATCAGATGTAATCAGCCATTCTTCATCCCATAATCTTGAAAATCAAAACCCTAACCCCAAGAACCCTAAGTTCCGATCGGACAAGCTGCCGCCGGCGGAAAAAAGAAGAAAAAAGGAAGAAAGCTGTGGCGGCTGAGGCTGTTGACGGCTGAGGAAGGAAGAAGGGATCTTTGTGCAGCTGCTAGGGGTTTCAAACATCCAAAATCTCAGCCATAAACCTTTAGTATACATCTCTAAACTTTGTTTATCTTTCAAAACCCTAACTTTGATTGATTTGGTCTTTTTAATTGAATTGTTTTGCAATTGTTTGATTGTTAGACTTGTTATTGATTAAGTTTGGATCTTGATTGAGTTTTATAATGTTTATGATGATGTTTATGGTGTTTTTATTAAGTGTTTGTGGCTGTCCAAAAGTGATGAGTGGCTAAACTAGTTTGTTCTACCTAGGATAGATGATTGTTGAGTGGTTTTAACTTGTTTAACGGATTGTTAATGTTCAAGACTTAAATTATTAATGTAAAGTTTAATTAAACCATGAATTAAATTGTGTGTGATGGCTGTGTTTTGTTTGTAATTACTTATAATCCTCTTGCATTCGTTAATTGAATCGGTTTTGGTTAATTGATTGCGTGTTAAGCTCTTTACTTGGTGTTTTGGGTTTATTTGCGGGGTGATCAACCGTAGGGATAAGTGGTTAATATATCATATAAAATCAGTTAGAATACAACTTCTTTGAGACCGAGAGGTGATAAGAAGTAACATTGTCTCGTTGCTTTTACTTGTTAGAATTAAGACCGTGCGAGAGCGGGTTTTGTCTTGTCAAGTTTGAGTGTTACGTGCAATTAGTTGGTTTAATTTGGGTTGTGTTAAATTGTTCCTCTATTCTTGGTTGCGTAGTATTCGTCTCTATTAGGATAGTGTGTCGAGGAGACTAAGAGGAGAGTCGTCATTTGAACACGTTAATAATTGTTTGTCCGGTTTGTTCTTTAAAATCAATTAAAATAAGTTAGAGATTGTTAGAGAGACTGAGAGGTAATTTAACTTTCTTAAACGAGTTTTGGTTGTGTCATCTTTTATAAACGGTGTCTTCAATATTTTCAATCCGTTGTCTTGTTATTTCTATCAACATGATTCATTCCTAGGTAGACGTTTTTATTCATTGAATGTAAATCAAAGTTTTCTTAAAGTATTTTGTTAACAGTTTTCTTTTAATTAAGTTAAGTAGTTAAATAAAATCTTAAAAATCAAATAAATATTATTTTGGTAAGTCTTAATTAGAGTTTCGTAATTAAAAACGTTTTCACGTGTCATTGCGTTCGACATCCGGACTTCCTTGGTGCTATACTATTTATGATCGGTACACTTGCCGGTTTTGTGTGGTTTCTATAGGATTTTCGATTTTATAAATTTAAAGCTGAATTGTGATTCGTTCTTTATTTATATTATACATTTTCACACATCAAGTTTTTGGCGCCGTTGCCGGGGACACGGTTTGAAGCGTTTTATGAACGACTCGAGTCAAGATTTTCCTTGTTTACTACTTGTCTTTCTTATTTGTTTTGTTTATTAGTTTAAAATAGTTTAGATAATTATAATTTCTTTTATTTATTTCAAATAGTTGTATGCGACGTACTCGATCTCTAGGACCACCAGAAGTTGAAGGATTTCCCGAACCAGAGAGAGAGCTTCTTGAGAGACGTCGTACAAAACCGTCTTCCAGTTCATCTACATCCATCGGTAATACATTCTTTCCTCCTACTTTATCTGAACCCATCGTTAGGGATAGGATTATGGCCGACGCACCACTGAGGAGGACAGTCGCAGACCGGGCCCGTTCGGTCGATGCTGGCGCGAGATCCAGCATTGCTCCACCAGCTATAGGAGTTCAAACAACCTGGCAGATTCCATCGAACGTTCTGAACACCATTTCCCATTCTGCTCAATTTCACGGGTTGCTCCACGAAAACCCGCATTCACATCTCACTCGCATCGCACGTATTTGCGACACGTTTCACCTTGCCAACGTATCCGAAGACGCCATCAAACTACGCATCTTTCCGTTCTCACTCATTGATCAGGCGAGTCTGTGGCTTGAGTCCCTCCCACAGGGATCCATTTCTACTTGGGCCGCCATGCAAACCCAGTTCCTGGAAAAATACGATCCTCCGGCAAAGGCCGCTCGTTTGCGTAACCAGATTCATTCTTTCCATATGGAGGACACTGAGAGTTTCTACGAGGCGTGGGAGAGATTCAAAAACCTACTTGCTTTATGCCCGAACCACGGCTTGCAGGACTGGGCGGTTGTTGAAAAGTTCTATAACGGAGTGACGTACGCGACGCAGAATATGCTTGACACTGCTGCAGGAGGCAACTTATTGACGACAAAGGATACCGATGAGTGCATTGCCTTATTTAACGGTTTAGCCATGAGTGGATACCAGCGACCACCTTCTAAGAGTACCAAAACCGTCGACGCTTTATCACGCGGTATGCATTCAGTCGACACGAACACCGCCCTCGCGGCACAGGTTGAGGCGTTAGCGAAGATTGTGAAGGACCTGCAGGTGAAGAGTAAATTGTGCGAGATTTGTAGAGGAGGGCATGATACCGTTCAGTGCCCTGTAGGTTTCCAGGAGGAGGTAGTCGACTATGTTAACAATCTGAACCGAAACCCTAATTCTTTTAATTCTTATAATTCGGGTTGGAGAGGTAACCAAAATCCTAACTGGAGGAACGGAAATCATTCCGGCTTCCAGCCGCGTCAGAGCCTATTCCAGGATTCCGGTGAAGGAGCGAGTGGTGGGGAGAAGAAGCCCACACTGGAGGAGATGATGGCACAGCAGACTCAGATGTTGTCGCAGCTTATGACTCGAGAGGATTCCCGTCACAAAGAGACTCAAGAGAAATTTCGGGAACACGAGTCATTCATGAGAAATCAGAGGGCATCAATTCAAAATCTTGAGAGTCGGATGGGAGAGATAGCGAATCGTCTGCATGAGAGGCCGCCAGGTACACTTCCGAGTAACACTGAGCAGAATCCGAAGGCCTTCGCGAAGGCGGTGACGACGAGGAGCGGTGCAGGGGCACGTAGTGAGCCAGTGAATCAGGGACCTGCGGTAGATGTAGAGGAGCAGGTAGACGAGGAGATTCGGTTGGAGTCTCCACCGGCCAGGGTGCATCAAAGGCACAGCCCAGGAAGTATAGCACAGGCCGAGAACCAACCATCAACCAGCACACCACCGAGAGTCTACAAACCTAGACTCCCATTTCCCGGGAGAGTCCGCAGGGAGAGAGATGAGGAGCAGAACACTAAATTTCTTGATCTCCTGAAGCAACTTCACCTTAACATTCCATTCCTTGAGGCACTAACTCAAATGCCGAAATATGCAAAGTTCCTTAAGGATATTCTTTCTAATAAGGAGAAGTTAGCTGAGGTCTCTTCCATCCCGCTGAGTGCAGGTTGCTCTGCAGTTTTGCAGAGAAAGTTACCGGAAAAGATGTCCGATCATGGGAGTTTCACGATTCCCTGCATCTTGAGTGATAATACGGTTGTTCATGCACTGGCAGATCTTGGTGCCAGTATTAATCTCATGCCGTATTCCGTGTATCGCAAGTTGGGTTTAGGCGAGCCGAGGCCTACCCGTATGAGCATCCAGCTTGCTGATCGTTCTGTGAAATACCCCCGAGTGGTGGTCGAGAACATGCTAGTTCGTGTCGACAAGTTCATCTTCCCGGTGGACTTTGTCATCCTGGACATGAACGATGATGATAGTGTCCCACTTATCTTGGGCCAACCATTTCTTGCCACTGCACAGGAGTTGATCGACGTCTGCGAGGGTAAGTTGATTATGAGAGTTGGGGATGAGAACGTCACCTTTGACGTTCGACAGTCACTGAAACACCCCAAGTCTGCTGATGACTCCTTGTACTTCATCGATACCATCATGGAGCATGTTGGAGAGTTTTTCAGAAACATCTGTGGAGGATCTGCCTCCGACACCCAGATTCTCGATAGGGAGATTCCTGAGATTGAGATGGTTGCCATGACCAATCAGTCCTTAGATGACGACACCGAGTCGCATACCCCTGAATCTGGCGTGTCTGCTGAGATCGTACGAGACGATCCGATGGACCGACCTTCGGTCGAGAGTCCTCCTTCTTCCTTAGAGCTTAGGGATCTACCTGCCCATCTTGAGTACGCATTTTTAGATGAAGAAAGGAAGCTTCCAGTTATCATTGCATCTGCTTTGACGGAGGTCGAAAAAGAGAAGTTGTTGAGGGTGCTACGAGAGCACAAAGAGGCGATTGCATGGAAGATTATCGACATCAAGGGTATCAACCCTTCGTTTTGCACTCATAAAATCCTCATGGAGTATAATTTCAAAACTGTCGTCCAGCCGCAACGGCGGCTTAATCCGAAAATGCAAGAAGTCGTAAAGAAGGAGATCATTAAACTCTTTGATGCGGGGATCATTTTCCCCATTTCTGATAGTGCTTGGGTGAGTCCAGTCCAAGTGGTTCCTAAAAAGGGTGGCATGACTGTCGTCACCAACGAGCGGAACGAGCTTATTCCCACAAGGACTGTGACGGGATGGCGAGTCTGCATCGACTATCGCAGACTGAATGATGCCACCAGAAAGACCACTTTCCTTTACCTTTCATTGATCAAATGTTGGAGCGTTTAGCGGGTCAGCAGTACTACTACTTCTTGGATGGTTTCTCCGGGTATTTTCAGATTCCCATAGCTCCCGATGACCAGGAGAAAAACACTTTCACCTGCCTTTACGGTATGTTTGCCTACAAACGTATGCCGTTCGGACTATGTAACGCTCCGACCACATTCCAGAGGTGTATGGTGGCCATTTTCCATGATATGATCGAGGACTCCATGGAGGTATTCATGGACGATTTTTCCGTATTTGGGAATTCCTTCGATCATTGTTTATCTAATCTTGAGAGGATGATGTCCCGTTGCGTTGATACCAACCAAGTCCTTAACTGGGAAAAATGTCATTTCATGGTTCGCGAGGGCATTGTTCTAGGACATCGGATCTCGAGTGCAGGGATAGAGGTTGATAAAGCGAAGGTCGAGACCATTTCTAATCTTCCCCCGCCTACTTCTGTGAGAGCTATTCGTAGTTTTCTAGGTCATGCCGGGTTCTACCGCCGGTTCATAAAAGATTTCTCTAAAATCGCGAGACCCATGACCAAACTTTTGGAGAAGGATGCTCCATTTAATTTTTCTGAGTAGTGTATCGAGGCGTTTGATCTTCTAAAAGACAAACTAGTTAACGCCCCGATCATGGTTGCTCCCGACTGGTCATCACCATTCGAGTTGATGTGTGATGCGAGCGACTTCGCAGTCGGAGCGGTTCTTGGACAACGGAAGGATAAACATTTCCATCCGATCTATTATGCGAGCCGGACCTTAAATGGCGCACAGGAAAGCTATACCACCACCAAAAAGGAGCTTTTAGCTGTGGCGTTCGCTTTCGACAAATTTAGGTCCTATCTGGTTTTGTCCAAAACGATTGTTTATACGGATCATGCTGCTATTCGTTATCTCTTCAGCAAGCAGGATGCCAAACCTCGTCTTATCCGTTGAATCCTGTTGCTTCAAGAGTTTGATATTGAGATCCGTGATAAAAAGGGGGCCGAGAATGTTGCGGCCGATCATCTTTCACGTCTAGAAGGTGCTGAGTTAGGAGATTCGGGGGGCAGCATCAACGACCGTTTTTCGACGGAAAGTCTCATGTTCGTTAAGGCACAGGAGGAGGGTTTTCCATGGTTCGCAGACTTCGCAAACTATCTTGCTGATGGATACCTCCCGAAGATGTCTTACCAGCAAAAGAAGAAATTCTTTGCTGATGTTAAGTTCTACCTATGGGACGAACCGTATCTTTTCCGTGTTGGTGCTGATCAGTTAATTAGGAGATGTGTAGATGAAAAGGAGGGATGGCAGATTTTGAGCCATTGTCATGTGGGACCGACAGGAGGTCACCACGGTGCGAGTTCGACAGCAAAGAAGGTATTTGATTCTGGATTCTATTGGCCTTCTATTTTCAAAGACGCACATGAGTTTGTTAAAAATTGTGACCGATGTCAACGTGTTGGTAATATCTCATCCCGGAATGAGATGCCCCAAAATGCGATTCAGGTATGCGAGGTTTTTGACATTTGGGGTATCGATTTTATGGGCCCGTTCCCGTCGTCTAGAGGGAACAAGTACATTCTTGTGGCTGTTGATTACGTTTCCAAGTGGGTCGAGGCTAAAGCATTGCCCACTAACGACGCCCGAGTTGTAGTGAGATTTTTAAAAGGTCTGTTTTCCCGTTTTGGAGTCCCGAAGGCCTTGATCAGTGATCGAGGTACTCACTTCTGCAATGCGCAGATGGAGAAGGCGTTGCAGCGCTATGAGGTAACCCACCGGCTTGCGACCGCCTACCACCCACAGACCAGTGGGCAAGTGGAAGTGAGTAATCGTGGAATAAAACGTATTCTTGAGAAAACAGTTGGTTCGAATCGTCGGGATTGGTCCGACAAATTAGATGACGCTCTATGGGCCTTCCGTACAGCTTACAAGACTCCGACTGGTTCCACACCATTTCGGATGATCTATGGGAAGGCCTGTCATCTTCCAGTTGAGTTAGAGCACCGTGCTTCATGGGCCCTTCACAGGGTTAATCTTGATTTATCCGTCGCTGAGAGTACACGTTTCCATCAGTTGCACGAGTTGGAGGAGCTCCGGGATCACGCGTATGCGCAGTCGTTTAGGTATAAGGAGCGGACGAAAGAACTGCATGATAGAAAGCTGAAGGGTAATAAGCAGTTCAAGTGTGGGGATAAATTTTTATTGTATAATTCCCGGTTGAGGTTATTCCCGTGAAAGTTGAAATCCCGATGGTCGGGGCCGTTCACGGTCACTGAGGTTTTCCCGATGGCACGATTGAAATACAATATCGAAGCGGGAAGTTTAAGGTGAACGGCCATAGACTGAAGCACTACATTGGAGAGACGATAACTGATCAAACAGTCGAGGTGTTCTACCTCGACTCATTCACCGAGAAATAGGCGTGATGGATGCTTCACTCGGGAGACAGCCCGAGTTGTAGAGTTTGTATTATGATTCCCTTTACTTTCTGTTTTTATTTGTTTTACTTCTATTTATAAAAACATAAAATTACAAAAAAAATATAAATATAAAAAAAAATTAAAAAAAAATTAAAAAAATTCAAAAACACAAAAATATGTTTATTTCTTATGTTTTTGTTTTCTGTTTTGTACGCCGCTACATGCGAGCGAGTTTGAGTTGTACATGTATTTAATTTCCTTGTTCTCATCGAGGACGATTTCGTTCTAAGTGTGGGGATGGGAATTTATTTTACTTAGTTGTAGAAAAAAAAAATTTTAAAAAAATAAAAAGTTTTCATTCGTTTTTCGTTTTCGTACGTTGTTCAAGTTTTTATTAAAAATATATATATATATATATATATAAATAATAATAATAATAATAATAATAATAATAATAATAATAAAGAAAAAAAAGAAAAAATGTCCCTTGTTTTTAGTTTTTTTGCGTTAAAGTTGGAGATGATGATTTTATTCGGAAATCGGTTTTTCAAACTACTAATAATATGAGATAAATAAAAGAAAACGCACTTAACTTGGGATGTGTCGGTAGGCTCAGCCTTGAAAATGAAAGGGCAAATTTGATAAAACGGTTAAACGGAAATCTTTTATGGGTAAAGCGTTTTGTCCGTGGAAAATAAGCAATGAAAGGTCGGGCCATACTCAAGCCTCAAATTGTGGTATGAAAAATTGGAAATATCATGAGTTTTAAAAATCTGAATACGTTATCATATGATGCTTGGGTAGGTTTAACGTTAGAGTATGCCGTGTATCCTGTGATATAAATATTAAAATGATAGTTTAGTGTTTTACACCTCATCGGCGTATAGTTTTATAACCTTAAATCCTGTGTTGATGGGATGCCTCGGTTCCGGAGACCATGGGTCTGTATGCAATCTATTTAGCTGGGTATTCACAATTCCTAAGTGGGGTTGTGGATATTTAAAATAAAGCCAAAGAGCAAGACCCTTATAGGTCTATAAACATGATCACAAAACAGTACGAAAGTACAAATACACTACAGACTTGATCATCCACGCTGTTAGTCATGTGGGGTCCCCTTGCTCGCATCTCATTGCCATTAAGAAACGGACCACAAGGGACACGCTACATGTAAGCCCTACAGATAAAATTTTGCATACTCACCTATGGTTATGGATTTGGGGTATTGCTTGATAACGGGGGTATGTCATGTTGTGGGGAGCACTGGCTATAAATAATTGAACCTTAATCATATCTAATGGCTGCTTGGTAGACTTTGATGCTTAAGCTTAGGTGGATAAACAATACCCTTGATCGTCTTAACTATTCATAAATATTGAGCAACAAAGTTTTAACTCTGCTAACTTTGAGGTTTAAGTCAAGTTGGGGTGGTCTGGTCCGGTAAAAGCAGAAAATAAGCGGGTCTTAATTGTGTAAACCACTGAGTAATATTGTCGGATCTTTTTTGTCTCGGTAAAGATTAAGGCGTGGGTTTAGGTGGACACCAATATCGATGATCGCGGTTTTTGCGTTTTTCTGAGCTTTAAAATCTAACCTATATGTTTGATTTAACTTTGATTTTCCGATTCTGATCCAACTGCATTAGACTTTTTCAGGGACGAAAAAGGTTTAAATGTGGGGATGTTTGATGTGTTGTAAAACACATTGACTTTCCGTAGCATTTTTATCATGTTTTAATCGTTTTTAGTTTAATTATTAAGTGTTATGGTTTGTTTATGATTGATTTTACAAAGTTGAATATTTATTTGTAGGTTTATAGAAGATGGTGAAAAAAGAGGCAATTTGGAAGAGTTTAGGGGCCTTTTTGGTCAAAGTTTTAAAGTTTAAGCAAGGCCCAGTCCAAGCCCACTAATTAAAAGCCTTATAATATATTATATTAAGTTAATATCAGATGTAATCAGCCATTCTTCATCCCATAATCCCGAAAATCAAAACCCTAACCCCAAGAACCCTAAGTTCCGTTCGGACAAGCTACCACCGGCGGAAAAAAGAAGAAAAAAGGAAGAAAGCTGTGGCGGCTGAGGCTGTTGACGGCTGAGGAAGGAAGAAGGGATCTTTGTGCAGCTGCTAGGGGTTTCAAACATCCAAAATCTCAGCCATAAACCTTTAGTATACATCTCTAAACTTTGTTTATCTTTCAAAACCCTAACTTTGATTGATTTGGTCTTTTTAATTGAATTGTTTTGCAATTGTTTGATTGTTAGACTTGTTATTGATTAAGTTTGGATCTTGATTGAGTTTGGATCTTGATTGAGTTTTATAATGTTTATGATGATGTTTATGGTGTTTTTGTTGTGGCTGTCCAAAAGTGATGAGTGGCTAAACTAGTTTGTTCTACCTAGGATAGATGATTGTTGAGTAGTTTTAACTTGTTTAATGGATTGTTAATGTTCAAGACTTAAATTATTAATGTAAAGTTTAATTAAACCATGAATTAAATTGTGTGTGATGGCTGTGTTTTGTTTGTAATTACTTATAATCCTCTTGCATTCGTTAATTGAATCGGTTTTGGTTAATTGATTGCGTGTTAAGCTCTTTACTTGGTGTTTTGGGTTTATTTGCGGGGTGATCAACCGTAGGGATAAGTGGTTAATATATCATATAAAATCAGTTAGAATACACCTTCTTTGAGACCGAGAGGTGATAAGAAGTAACATTGTCTCGTTGCTTTTACTTGTTAGAATTAAGACCGCGCGAGAGCGGGTTTTGTCTTGTCAAGTTTGAGTGTTTACGTGCAATTAGTTGGTTTAATTTGGGTTGTGTTAAATTGTTCCTCTATTCTTGGTTGCGTAGTATTCGTCTCCATTAGGATAGTGTGTCGAGGAGACCGAGAGGAGAGTCGTCATTTGAACACGTTAATAATTGTTTGTCCGGTTTGTTCTTTAAAATCAATTAAAATAAGTTAGAGATTGTTAGAGAGACTGAGAGGTAATTTAACTTTCTTAAACGAGTTTTGGTTGTGTCATCTTTTATAACCGGTGTCTTCAATATTTTCAATCCGTTGTCTTGTTATTTCTATCAACATGATTCATTCCTAGGTAGACGTTTTTATTCATTGAATTTAAATCAAAGTTTTCTTAAAGTATTTTGTTAACAGTTTTCTTTTAATTAAGTTAAGTAGTTAAATAAAATCTTAAAAATCAAATAAATATTATTTTGGTAAGTCTTAATTAGAGTTTCGTAATTAAAAACGTTTTCACGTGTCTTTGCGTTCGACATCCGAACTTCCTTGATGCTATACTATTTATGATCGGTACACTTGCCGGTTTTGTGTGGTTTCTATAGGATTTTCGTTTTTATAAATTTAAAGCTTAATTGTTATTCGTTCTTTATTTATATTATACATTTTCACACATCAAGTTTTTGGCGCCGTTGCCGGGGACACGGTTTGAAGCGTTTTAAGAACGACTCGAGTCAAGATTTTCTTTGTTTACTACTTGTCTTTCTTATTTGTTTTGTTTATTAGTTTAAAATAGTTAGGGACCAGACCCTAATAATATCTGTGATGTTAGGGACCAGACCCTAATAATATCTGTGATGTTAGGGACCAGACCCTAATAATATATGTGACGTTAGGGACCAGACCCTAATAATATCTGTGATGTTAGGGACCAGACCCTTATAATATCTGTGAGGTTTTAGGGCGAAAGGCTCTTTAAAACGTATGATTATGTATGTAAAGAAAGTATGAAGGTAAGAATGAAAGTATATGCACTTATGTGTGCATGAAAGAAAGTTAAGAGGTTAAGTATGAAATGTAAGAAGGTATTGTATGATTATGTGATTAACTAGAACTCACTCAGCGTAGCTGACTTTTAGTATGCATGCAGGTGAGTAGAATGAGGCAGGTAGCTTGAGGAGGACACATGGCAGAGTCTGACGAAGCTGGCATCTGAAGATTTTGCTATGATGTTTTATTTTAAAATACTATGTTTTGTTTTTAAATGACTATGAATGCTCGATAAGACAAGAATTATGGTTATGGAATGTAATGGTTTGAATGTTTTTAATGTTCCGCGAATGTTTTAATTAACTCTGATATTTAGAACTGCGTTTATGAGTAAATCCGACGCTAAAGTAAGGATACCGGTAACGGGGCCTTACAATCGATCTTTCTTCACAATCGATCTTGTCGACGCATCATATATCCCAACTTCAATGTTTCCATTTCTCTTAACTTTTAAGTTACTTTAAAATTTTCACTAATTTCATTAATCAAACTTGAAAGTTCACCTAAATTGCGTTATTAGAAATATTTTATAAAATCTTCTGATTTTACACTTATAATAAATCAACTCCCGAAGGTTTTATAATATGTTAACACTTTCTTCATATTTATAATAAATTAATAACTTTACTCACAAAATTATGTCTTTCAAATATTTTGTAAACCACATGATGGGACGAGTTATGTGGACCATCAGACGACCTAAGTAATTATGGAGGCCTACATAATTATCGAAGTCCTCGCAAGGAAATCATAATGCGTGCAATTGTGTATCATGATATAGAACCGAAAGCAGATTGGATAACGGTACAAATGTAGAGATGATAAGGACATGGTGGATATGCCGTAGGTACATCCTATATATAAGTGGCCTTATCGGATTTTCATTTGATGCGTTGTTTCGACTACTCAAAGTTCTGTGTTATGATAAAATTTTTAAATTATATTTTAATTTTTTTTTCTTTCTTTCTTCAAATTTTAATGGTTTTGTTATTGTATCCTTTAATTTCGGGACGAAATTCTCTAAAGTAGGGCAGACTGTAACAACTCGGGTTTTCAATATAATATTTTATATCCGTTACTCGACCCGCCTTATTTTCGGAAAATTTTATCAATAAAAATATTAACTGTATTTATATATATATATATATATATTCTTATCTTTATTTATTATATAAACTTTGTTAAATGAACAATAATTACCCTAAACCTTAGTTTTACCCTAATATGCTTCCACCATTAAATGGTAGGGACTAAAATGCAATTATTATTATTACTATCATCATACCCGGTTTTGCACAGTTTGTTTGTTGTTTATTTATTTATTTATTCTAATTGTTAAATGGTTTTTAAATCAATAATAATTAATATTAAGTATTGAATAAAAATTATTTTATTAAGACCGACATCTTTAAGTTATGTCTTTTGCCAAAATCTCATTAAAGCTCGTTTACACACACACACACATATATATATATGTATTATAAGTACATTTAATAATAATAGTAAATCTAATTCTTTTTATTTAAAACCCGACACTTGATTCACGTTTCGTCATCATTGAACGTCTTTATAAACTTGTTTTTATATATATAATATATATATATATATTAATAAGCGTATCAAATCGATTTTCGTTAAAAGATTTACAAAATATTTATTATATCTTACTACTAATTATATTTAATTATCTACACATTATTTTAATTATCTATTTATTTATATGTTAATAACTTATTTATTTAAATAAATAATATTTCAATTAAATTATTTTATTTAGTTTGTATATTAAATTATATATTTATTTATATCTTATTATCACAATCATATCTTATATCTTAATTATCTAAATTATTTAAGTATTTAATATTACATCATGGGTAATTATTGGGGAATTTTCAATTAATTAAACATCTTAATCCCAAACTTAACTCAAATCTCACCGAAATCTTAATTCATTAAAATCGTGTTATATCATTATAATTAATCTATATTATTATATTTAACTAGGAATCTTTGTCGGTGTATCTCGAAGGGTTCATCTCTCTTACATCATCACTTGTTTTTCGTTCATCCGATCAGGTGAGTAATCACTCCCCTTACTTGAATCGCATTCGGAGAGGTCCAACATAATCTCATTATAGTATGATCATACGACCGTCATAGTGGCCGGAGCCCGATCGCATTGGCAATGGTTTCACCGACACCTCATATTTGGTAAGCAATGCCTATTCGCATGGCAACAGTTTAGCCCTTTCTTTATGGTTGATTATTTATGTTTGTGATATGGTTTAATTGTTTATACTCACAGATAACAGTTTTGCCTATTTTTGTTCACTTATATCTTTATATATTATTACCATTTTTGTTTGTGTCAAAACTAGTGATCTACTCACTCAATATGTGTTGTTGACAAATATATATTTTGTACGCATTTGCAGGTTATAGATTTGGATTGCTTATCGAAACTGAAGCTCACGTAGAGATGACTTTAAGATAATAAACATATACAAGAATAGTTGGTTTTGTATTTGAAATTTTCTCTATTTTTGTTGTATTTAAATGTTGATTGATAATAAATAAATTAATTAGATATTGTCGCTTTATAATTGCTTGATAGTACCTTGCGAGCTGTGGCAATCAGTTCACGCCCCGACATTTCCGCCGTAGGTTGGGGTGTGACACTCGAGCAGTGCTTCGACGTCTTTACTTTTCTCGAGCTTCCCTTTATCAACACCTTCTTCGACACGTATATCGAGGTACGCCGGTCTTCACAACTTATCGGCACGCACTTCGAGGTGAATGTCGGGTCGTCTTGTAACAACTCGGGTTTTCTAACTTACACTTTTTCCCGACTCGGTTCAACGTTCGGGTTATTTTATTAGATATATATATATATATTGCGTTTATCGAACTAGTTTGATTATTTTATTAATATTAAATTGTTTATAATTAATCTTTACTGATTTCACACTTTCAGCCCAAAATATATAGTATTTATCCCTTTTGTATCCAATCCAAACTACAAGGTCTAATATGCAATTAGGATATAACCCATTTCTTTACCTGGATTATCCGTTTACCCATATTCTTGTTTATATGGGTTTTCTAGTACCAGAATCAATTAATTACCAAATTAGGCTACAAAATCCGTTTGTAATCAAGTTTTGATCTAGGAAATCGTTTACATATCTCTAACGCGGCCTAACCGACACTTTAAACGAGTTAACAATATCAAGTTTTGATCTGTTTTCCTTTTTGAACCAAACCATCAATCGAATAACCCTAATGCAAGAAATCAGTGATGATATTGCAATTAATTACATGTATACAACCCTTATATATTGGCCGACATAAACCCCCTATTTAATTGAATTAGTTTGGTCGTTTATACCTCGTTTTCCACCTCACCACCGTCGGCCCTGTTTTGATCTCGTTAAACCATCTTCGTTCATCGTATGAGGTAATAAAACACATGAGTAGAAATGCGTTTACATAAAGATTAGAATCCCTAACCTTATTTGGATTAACGATTACTGGTTTACGGGGTTGATTAATCTAGGGTTTGAAATTAATCTGGATGTTTCTGCTTCTGTTTATAATTAACAGAAGTTGGGTTATGATACTGGTTGCTGGTAGCCTATCTGGTTAAGCCGCATGTATCATAGGGGACAGGTCGCGGGTTCGATCCCTTTCACCCCTGATTTTTAGTTGATATTGTTTATTTTTCTTTTTAAACACTAAATAACTATATTATATTAATAATAATAAAAATAATATTAACTAATAAAGATTAAAAACTATCTTAATGAAAAACAAACGTTATAATACTCGTTTAACTTATGTTTACGTTCGTGTATATACATATATAAGTATATATATTTATATGTATAATCAAGTAAACTATATATATATATATATATATATATATATATATATTATATAGGGGAGAGTTATCCTAAAAAAAAATAGTTTCCAAGGAAGACTAAGAATAAATCATAGTCATTGGATCATATCAATCAATGGTTGAGATTTAAAATTACCAAAAACCGTCATAGTTTTCTAAAATTACTCTTTCACCATTATAACCGACATAGTTTCCTAGAGTTATTCTTTCACCATAGGTTTTAATGCCAAATGTCAAAATTCTATTGATTCTTACCATTCATAGGAAACAACTTCTTTTTATTTGAACCCTTATATATATATATATATATATATATATTTATTTATAAAATTAAAAGTAATATTTTCCAAGATATGTTTTCATGAATCAAGATAATTATTTTAAAAAATAAATTCTTATATATCTATTTTATATTTTTATAATATAAATTTAATATTGTTTATGTAGTTGTCATAATAAAGCTTGTACTTTATTTAGCATATCCGTTTGCTCTTGTTTCTCTTAGGATTTTATGTTCGCGTGTGACTGATCCCACCTTCTCATTATTTTAATCATCTTTTGTTCGTCTTCGATGTGAGTATCACATTCCCCTATTTTACTCGTTTTCTCACGTTTTGGGGACATATGCGTAAATATATTTCTCATATATACATATACTCAAAACTGCAACTATTGTCTTATGTGTTAACAAATTATACCTTACTTGTTTATGTGCTTATTTGCTTTATATGCTTCCGCATTCGGAGAGGTCCAACATAATCACAGAATAGTATGATTATACGTAGTCGTTATAGCCTTTGTGCTTCTCGACATCTCAGTTATACTTGCTCATTTGGTTAATTTGTTATTCTCATATGACTTGTTGCAATTACTTATTTTTATATATACTATATGTATATTTAAAATGGTGTGTTGCTCACTCAACCTTGTGTTGACAAAACTACTTTATTTTCAACGCATATGCAGGTAAACATATGATCTGAAGTAATTAGAAAATCACTTAACGATGTATGCTAGAAGAAAATATTAACGAGACAACATTTTTCATGATTTTTGATTGTTTGATACATTATTGTTTTGTTTGAATATTAAATGGATTATGTTTTATATGTAATTTAATTAATAGATATTGAAACTTATAATATTGCTTGATAGTAACCTTTGAAAAGTTGAGAGCAATCAGTTCATGCTCCGACCTTTCAGCCGTAGGTTGGGGTATAACACGTCTCTTTGGTGGCACGTTCTTTAATGCAACATCGTCGGTGTGTGGCATGGGTTTCGAGGTATCTTCGGCTTTTGGCATGGAAAACGAGGTAACGTCGGGGCGCGTTTTACGAGGTAGTGAGAGAGTGAGTATTCTAGAGAGAGAAAGAGTTGAATGATTTGTGTGATGAAGAAATGGGCTGGAGACCCCTATTTATAGACTGAATTCAGTTCCCTGCTGCGATACGCGATGGACCTAAATATAGCTGTTGCATATCGCGACGTAGCTATGATGAGTCGCCAATTGGCTTGCAACACGGGGACACGTGGCAGGACACGTGTCTCTGTGTCAGACCACTTCGCGATCAGGCAAGAAAACAAAATTTTTTATTTTAGTCCTTGGACTTTGAAACATGGCACTTTTGACTCAATAATTTTCATGATGTTACACACGATCCTTGTTTTTTTGTTGAATGGACACGATCCTTGTATAAAAGAGTTCAACAACTCAACAGATGACTTTAGAAATCTTTTAGTCAACACCAGTGCGAAACAACATAAAAACGTTTGTACCCATTACTTAAAACCAATGTTGTAAAACTCGCAAGGCGATCCCTAGGCGGCCGACCCCCTTGTAGGGAGTACTCGGTGTACTCGGGGAGTATTCGGCTTGTACTCAGATATGATAAATATAACATAAAATAATTATTGGATATTATATATATGTTAAGATAAACATAATTCATGTTAAAATAAGCATAATTCATATGAAAAAAAAACATAATTCAAAAAATTCATGTTTTGTTGTTATTTTTAATTTTATACTAAAATATAAAAAAAAAATTAGAAAAAATTAAAAATAAATAAATAATTGTGGCCGAGTTGACCTTGGAGGCCGAGTAATCCCGAGTACTCCGACTTTTGACCGAGTTGGATCTAGGCGAGTAATGGTGGCCGAGTTGGGAAAAGTAACAAGGTTGATGTCCGGGGACCTTGGAACTGCTGATTCCAATGCCTTGGAATCCGACTTTTACCGCACCACTTAAAACACTTGTATCTATTTCTTAAAGTGATACATCATACTATTTTAAAACCACTTTCAGCACTCTCATTTTCTCTCCTTGTCAGCAATACGGACGGTTCTCGCATTTCTATATTCAAAACTACTATCTTGAATACATTTATTATGATCGAATTTTAGTTATTTAAATTTGTAATAAAAGACTTGATACGTAGATATCAACAAAAACATAATTAGTTACACAAACAAAAATAAATAAATAAGTATGTTACATTAAATAGGACAACTCATTCTTTGGTCTATAAGTTGACTCATGAACCCCTAAGCCAACATACAACTAAAAAAAAATGGAAAACACTCAAAGATATCTTAAAGTTGTTTGGTTTCTTCTTCTTATGATCGGAATCATGCCACCACCGCAACCCTCTGAAGACGTGATCCTCGAAAATACGATCCAAGGCGCATCCCCCAAAAATACAGTCTAAAAAATCGAAAACACTTAAAGATATCTTAAAGTTGTTTGGTTTCTTCTTCATATGATCGGAATCATGCCACCACCGCAACCCTTTGAAGCCGCGATCCTCAAAAATACGATCCAAGGCGCATTCCCCAAAAATACAGTCCATGTTTCAAGTTATCAGCTTGATGGTCTCTTGGTTGGTTGTGGAAGAGATGACCAACAACCTAACTTTAAAACGATTAACAACAACGAAGAATACACACTTGATTTTGATGGCAATGTTCAATACTCCTGTGCTTTTAATTGGCAAAATAAACATATTAAATTTCCGGTTTTTAATCAAACTGTTAGCCAGCGTTGAACAAGAGGCATTATTAAATATTGTTGGTGGCGAGCCATGGAACACGAGTTTGAATTTCTTGAAAATAATTGGGTAGCAATGTACAATTGGTAAAAGTTTTTGATGTAGTAAGAATGAGACTAATTAATAAAAAGTTGTTCTTGATGGTGTTATGTTGTGTATTTTTTTTATTAGTTTTAAAGCACGAAAAATAAGTGAAAGATATCTTAGACGGAGTTAACGAAATATCGCATGCTTTTCATGTAGACTTTCTTTTTCTTTTTTTCTTTTTCTTTTTTGCTCGTCTAGCTTCTTGGTAGTCGTTGCTTTGTATGATCCCGCCATTGAAAAAAATTATAGTTTTGATGGCTTGCTTAATTTGGGTGTATGATTTTTCTATTAAAAAATGATTTTTTGAATAAAATGAGCACATAAATATGAAATAATTTATATCATACACAATATATGTGTGTGTGAGTGTGTGTGCGCGCACGCGTGTGTATTCACTAGGTTAGGAACCCGTGTATAACACATGTTAAAATAAATAAATTTATTAAAATAATAACACAATGTAAAATATAAAAAATATGTTCAAAAGATATAAATATATAATACATGGTAAAATAAATTAGACATTACACAACATGGAAATAAAAAGTTGTTGAAAATTCGTAATTCTTTAAATATTTTTTTGTATAAAGTATTTTAAATTTATCCTCATTAAAATTAGTTGTTTCGTTTTTTTTTCAACTATAGATAATGGAACACATAACCGGCAATACAAATCATCTAAAGCAGTTGACCTTAGTTTTTATCTATCTACGTTTCAAAACAAACATAAAGTGAGAATTTATTTCTTTGAAATTTGAAATGAATTATTTTATTTAAATCAATGTGAAAATTCGTTACTTATAAAAAGTTTATAATTAATAAATAATACAATATACTAATATAAAACTAAATAATATATTTATATTGGTATTAATTTTTTAAAACAATGAAATAATTTTTAAAAAAGAAAATAATAGACTAAAAAGAAAAATAGTAAAATATAAAAATATTAATAAGAAAAAGAAATATATATTTAATATGAAAGAAAATTTGGAGATTTTTGTAAGGATCACATATGATAATAACTTATGGCAACAAGACCCATGTAGAACATGAGTTAGAATAAATAAATTTATTTAAATAATAACACAATGTGAAAAACAAACGTATATATTCAAAAGATAATATATGGTAGAATAAATTAAACATTACAACATATGAAACTATAAAGTTGTTGTAAATTAGTAAATCTCTAAATATTTTGTTGGATACAATATTTGTAATTTTAACCTCCATATCAAAATTAGTACTTTTGTAACATCCTGTTTTTGAAAAGAATAAATAAAATAAATTTTGTTTATTTAATAATGTGTCGTTATTCAGTTTAGATAAGTAAACTATTTGAGTGTGGGCTTGGACATTTTAAAGATGGAATAAGGGATGGTGATGGGCCCTAGGTCCACGGGCTTTAGGGTATATAAACCCTTAAACCACCCTTAAACCCTCATTCCATCATTAAGCCTCCATACACTCTCAAAAACACACACAAATACTCTCCAAGATCCGGAGAAAAAGATCCGAGCGTGTTGGTGCTAAAACGTCGTGACGAACAAAACCTACATCAAGACTTGATCGTGTTCGTAAAACGATTCGTTAAAAGGTACGTTTTGTAACGAAACACATGTTCGGCTCGTTTAGTATTCCTAGATCTATACAAATGATAAAGACAAATAAACACTATGATTCTTGTTCAAATCCGTCAACATCTGATAGGTTAATTATTCAAATATGAACCGTATTACATATCGATCAATCGCACCATTTAAAACGCAATAATTAGACGATTGGTTGATTAGGTTTCATAGGCGCTGCCATTGCGAGAATAATGATACCAATTTCATGTTGTTTCGTTGTGATTTGGGTTGCTTCGCAAAATTCCGTTAAGTTGACTGTTTAGTGTTCATACCAATTTTGACTTTGACATCCGAGTCAAAGATTTGGATAAGAACTGATGCTCATTCGTCATGTTGAACGAATCGCCGGTTATTCATTAAACAGCCATAACGAATAGGATACATTTGCGTGTTTTTATGACCAATGAATCCTTCATTCGTCTTAATGAATTAACGAATGGCACTCATCATTCGTTATTTACCCATTCGCCATGTTAGGACACCGAATCAAGCTATTCGATACATGATACAGTTGCATGCGCTTATAACGAATGAACCCTTTATTCATCTCTAGAAAATAATGAACGGCCTAATTCATTCGTTACCCATTCATTCTTCTCAGACCAAACCATTCGTTATAATGAATAGAACCATTCGTCATAAAAAATGGGATGGCGAATGATGCTTAAGCAGAGACCGTTCATCATAATGAATGGGATAGCGAAGAAGATAATCATTTAAGAATTTTAATGAAAGTTTTGTTAAGGACCTTTAATAGAAGACAGAATTACAAATTTTGTCCTTTAAAAAAAGCCAAAAACCGGTTCGTGTCCTTTTCTAAGTTTCCTTGCAGGCGGTGTACTTTAAACTTTTTTTTTCTACACGTTATGTCCTTTACGCTAACTGGGTTAGAAAAACACAGTTAAATGCCCTCACGTGAGGCGCATGTGAGGGCATTTTTGTCTTTTCACCTGTACCTGCAACTCCTTCTTCTCCTTCATCCATTCAAATTACATATTATATATATATATGCATAAACCCCAATTCGTCATCAATCAATCATCATATTCACATTCATCGCCTCCATCAAATCCTCCTGTAAGTATCATCATTCACTTCATCATCTCATAATCTCTCGTTGACTCGATCTGATTAATTTTGACTTGTGAGATCCACCTGCATTCCGTCAATTCCGTGCCCTAATTTCACCAATTTAGCTTCACATAGATTCAATTCCGTTAACTCTTATTATTATGTTTGTGATCTGTTGATCTGATGAGAGGAAGGTGTCGTAGAGCCAGTTGCAGAGGTTGTCGTCGCCGGAGCCGGAGTGGTCGGAGGAGGTTAAGGAGAGAGAGACGGCGTTGTAGGCGGTTAAAGAGGAGAGTAGAGTGGTGTTGAGGATCTGGTGGTTGCCATTACGGTGGTGGGTTTGGGAGGAGGAGGAGGAGGTGGAAGAGGAGGAAGGAGATCCGCCGGGGGCGTGGTGGCGGAAGTCCATCGCTGGTGGTGGTGGTGGTGGGTTTCCGGTGAAAGAGGAAAGTGGAGGTACACGACTCAGGATGAAACCTGTTGTTTTTGAGTGAAACCCTAGATACAGAAACAGAAGCTTAAGATCTGCAAAATGAAGAAGAAGAAGGAGTTGCAGGTACAGGTGAAAAGACAAAAATGCCCTCACATGCGCCTCACGTGAGGGCATTTAACTGTGTTTTTCTAACCCAGTTAGCGTAAAGAACATAACGTGTAGAAAAAAAAAGTTTAAAGTACACCGCCTGCAAGGAAACTTAGAAAAGGACACGAACCGGTTTTTGGCTTTTTTTAAAGGACAAAATTTGTAATTCTGTCTTAATAGAAATAATTGTTTTTCCAAGCTGACCTGGCAGCTCGACCCCAGTCCGGGGCTTTGCCCCTTGGACCCTGCTAGGGGTTGCCGCCCTTAGACCCCGCTACCAGGGGCGCTGCACCCAGACACCCGTTCGTTGAGGGTTATATTAAACTAGAAATATGATATGGATAGTGATAGTTGATTGATACATGTAATTGTTATACCGTTAGCCGTACCTAGTTAAAGAAAGGAGTTACCATTAACTCTGAGAGGAACCAATTCAGGTGAGTTTCTAGCGTCATTTCCTTCTTATGTTTTCGGGGCTGTGTGCATACTCAATGTGAATAGTTAATACACTACCTTAAGTGATAAGTGTATGATATGTGAATGTGTATGAGTGAATATGTAAGAGGTTAAGAGTATTTATGAAAGTATATAATGAAATGTGTATGTAAATAAACGTATGTATGGTTGAATGGAAAGAAGGGACCAGACCCTAACAATATCTTAGATATAAGGGGCCAGACCCTAATAATATCTGAGACAGGAGGGACCAGACCCTAATAATATCTGAGATAGAAAGGAATGGGACCAGACCCTACTAATAACTGAGATGGTAAAGATAGTTATGCATGTAGTATGAAAGTATGAAAGTGTGATGGTATGAAAGAATATATGAATGAATGTATGAATGTACGAAAGAAAGGTAACAGGTAAAGTATATAATATGTATCTTCTGATGCGTATATGAAAGTGAATGTATGAATGTATGTTGCCTGATTAACTAGAACACACTCAGTGTAGCTGACTATTAGTATGCACGCAGGTGAGTAGGATGAGACAGCTGGCTTGAAGAGGGACATATGGCAGATGAATAACGAAGCTGACATCTGAAAACTTAGTTATTAAGGTTTGAACTAAAGGACATGTTTTATATTGTTTTAATTTAAGACCTATGTAATGATGGTTGGCATTTATCTATTCCATGAAAAGTTTTAATTAACTCTGATGTTTAGAACTGTGTTTATGTAACATTCGTTACTTTTCAAACCCGAAAATCCGACCCGTTTTAAATTTTCGGTTTTTATTTATAAATATATGTATAAAAACATATTATAATATCCAACTCCATAATAAAATATACATTCAACATTTCTAATCCTCGATGTGACACCCGGCATTTTCAGTTAAATCATGTTGAGTTTCAGTAAACCCAGTTAGTTCTGTTAACTAAGTTAATGAACTCCTATGCATATAGTGTCATGTATGCAAACATTGAGTCAGTGGTGTCGTTGGCGACCTAAGTGAGAGTAACTAGTTATTGATAACTAGAATAATAAACTTGTCACACATGTTAGATGTGATAGGTTATAATAAATTTGTCACACATGATATGTTACATGTATTATATGTGGTGGGTGAAATTGTGTTACATGCTACATGATTAGTTGTTTATACTTATATGTTGAAGGAGAAGTGAATAATTAAAATAACATAACATATGATATATTACATTACAAGTAACAAAAAGACTAGTACACAACATATGGTTACTAGAAAATGTTTATAATAGAATGTAACATGTCACATGTAATAAAAAAACCTGACATAACCTAAAGTTAATAAAATTAATTATGTCTTAATGATTGTGTTAATGACGAGTAAATAACAATTAAGGTTATAACTTTTCTTTTTCTTCCTTTTTGCCGTCCATATCACATCACACACACACATGCATTTTATTTTTCTAAAACACTCTCAAAATATCATAATCAAGTTGGGTGATTCTTGGAACAAATAGTGTATAGCATTGATCAAGCAAGTAAGTAAGCATAGTTAATATATATTTTGTTTATGTTTCTTTGATTTGGGATTGTGGGATTGAGTATCCAAACACATGTAATTATAAGAAATAAAATGATGATCAAGTTGATGGTTTTAAAAGAAATTGTGTCTTGTCATAAAAGAAAATATGGAAACCTTTTGTACATAAATATTATTTTATAAATCAGTAAAATAATAAAATACATGAGATTTGGTTATAGAAAATGGTTCCTTGATGATTAAAGTATTAGAGTATTATATTTATTATATGTTTGTATATTTTAGATTGATTGAGTGTGATTTACTTTCCATAATAAAAGGGATGGTTTGTTATGTAAATCCCTTATATAACGTAAATATGAGTCGATGGAATGGCAGAGAAGACTTTCACCTTTATGGTATCACAACCAACTAATAAACCCTAATTCTTTTTTTATCGACATATGTTTCTTTCTTCTCCAATGTCTGACTCCAATAATACACCAGCCAACATCAAACCCCTACATCCAGTTTATACGGTAACAAACATCCAAAACAATATTCGCCCTCTCGATGGCGAAACAATCACCTACTCGTCTTGGACAAAGCTATTCAAGCTCCACGCTAAAGGCTACGAAGTCTCCCACCATATCGACGATACACCCCCACCCGCTAAAACGGATCTGACTTACGAGTCATGGTCCGAAATCGATGCCATAGTCCTTCAATGGATCTATGGTACGTTAGAAACAAAATTCTAGTCCGAGTTTTGGAACATGAATCCACTTCTCAACAAGCGTGGGATCGAGTCAAGAACATTTTTTAGAGCAATAAACAATCTCGAGCGGCAACTCTCGAGATCAAGTTCACCAACATGATACTTGCTAAATGCGTGTCACTGGAATACTATTGTCAAAAATTGAAAGAGATAGCCGACCAACTAGAAGATGTTGATCACAAGGTTGAAGAGTCGCGACTGGTTATACAACTTGTTCACGTTTTACCACCTGAATATGCTGTGGCGGGTGCTCTCATTAACCAAAAACCCACTACATGGGATGAAGCACGAAACCAACTTGATTCTGAATGACAACGCATAGAGGCTCAGACATCTGTGCATAATACATCTCAAACAACCTTGGTGGCAGCTCAACCCACGGCTCATCAGGCCCAACCGGGCCCAACTGCTCAAGCTCACGGCCCATATCAAAACATGCGCACGGGCTCTAACTCTTCTCAAAATCAGCAACAGTATTATCGGGGACGTGGCAGGTCTGGTCAGGGAAGAGGTCGCGGTTCTTATGGTCGGGGACGCAATATGACTTCAAATTGGCAGCCACAACAATGGGGATCTTGGACCGGCCAACACAACTTTTATCCATCAGCAAAACAACAATGGGTCGGTTTTCCACCGTGTCCACATCCGGCCCAAACTCCTCCCTGGAATAACCAGTCCACTACAACCTACTCGCCACAAGCCCACACCCAACCACCTATACCAATGGCCAACATGGCTTATCAAGCACAATTATCTAATAATAATTTCCCAGTAAATCCTTTATGCCCGACTGACCTTGGAGCTGCTCTTCAAGCCGTCCAACTAAACTCGAATGAACAATCTTGGCACATGGATTCGGGAGCAACATCACATCTCACCTCCAATCCAGGTAAAATTCAAAACCCATCTAACGTTCCTTTTCAAGGTAATATATTTGTCGGTAATGGCCAAAAACTTCCAGTTTCTGTCTCATGTAATTCCACCTACCCTTTACCTAATAAAACCTTCCAACTTAACGATATACTCTCATGTCCTTAAAGATTTAATATCAGTCAGTAAATTTTCACGTGACAATCTTGTTTCTATAGAATTTGACTCATTTGGTTTTTATTTGAAGGAATATCCGACTGGAAGGATCCTTTCGCGCCATGATAGCATGGGCGACCTCTACCCTCTCACTGATCCTACCAACATTCCTACAGCTTGTCTTATCTCCAACAACACCAAAACTTGACATAATCGTGTAGGACATCTTGGACGAAGTATTTTAAATTTACTTTATAGTCAATTTCCATTTCCTTGTAATAAAGATGGTTAAAGCGTTTGTCACTCATGCCAAATTTCTAACAGTAAATGATCACCTATTATTGATTTTGTGTCTATTACGGTTTCACGTTTTGATATCATTCATTGCGATCTATGGACCTCACCGGTTATTAGTAATTCCGGATACAAATATTACATGGTTTTAATCGACAATTTTACCAATTATGTCTTGGTATATCCATTAAAGTTCAAATCTGAAACCTTCACCAATTTCTCTAAGTTTCACAAATTTATTGAAACTCAATTTCACAAACGTATAAAATCTTTTCAATGCGATTGGGGGGTGAATTTAATAACAACGAGTTACATAATTTTGCCAACAAAAATGGCCTAACTTTTCTTTTCGCGTGCCCTCAAACATCACCCCAAAATGGTCATTCGGAACGCATGATCCGATGACTTAATGATATCGTTCGGCCTCTCCTTATGCATGCTCACTTACCACCAACTTATTGGATTGAAGCTCTTCACACAGCCGCTTATCTACACAACATTCTTCCCACAAAAAGGTTGAATTTTTTTACTCCCATTTTTGCCCTTTATGGTCAAAACCCAAGTCCCAACATACGATCATCTTCGGGTTTTCGGGTGCGCATGTTATCCCAACATGACTGCCACCTTGACACACAAACTAGAACCGAGATCCGTACGTTGTGATTTTCTAGGTTATCCCTCGGATTATAGAGGGTACCGATGTTTTGATCCTCTCACCGGAAAAACACACATCTCCCGACACGTCGTCTTTGTCGAAAAATCATTTCCTTTCACCGACCCCCTCCCAGATCAGACGTATAATTTTCTAGATGACGACCCTGCCCCTCACATATTTCCGTTCCCTACTCAGACAATCTAAAACAATTCCGTTCTCACAACCCAACTGGACCATAACCACATGCCCAATCCACTTTCTCCTCAGCGCACTTCGACCAATGCTTCTCTTCGTCCCACTACACCCGACGACCATACCATACCTTCTAATCCAGTTTTAAATCCTACCAATACATATTCAAACAATCCACTACCAACTCCCACTACACCTAATATTCCTAATAATCCTCATACCATGCAAACACGTGCCAAGTCAGGCATTACCAAACCCAATCCCAAATACAATTTCAACACCGTAGCTACTACAACACCCATCTCCCATGTCCCCACCTCATATATTTTAAGCCTTAGCTGATTCAAATTGGAAGTTGGCCATGAGAGATGAATTTAAAGCCATGAAAGATAACGATACTTGGGACTTAGTGCCTTACCTGGATCAACAACCCGTTATACGAAGTTTATGGTTGTTTCGACATTAATTTAAACACGATGGATCACTAGAACGATACAAGCTAGATTGGTTGTCGATGGAAAATCTCAAACGATAGGGATTGATTGTGACGAGACATTTAGTCCGGTGGTTAAACTGGCTACTATTCGAGCTGTTTTATCTTTAGGCCTATCTCATTCATGGCCTATTCATCAACTGGACGTCAAAAATGTGTTTCTCCACGGGCGTTTAAACGAAACAGTGTATATGCATCAACCTGCCGGTTTTGTAGATCCAACCAAACTGAATTATGTTTGCAAACTTAAGCGCTCTTTATATGGCCTCAAACAGGCACCACGGGCATGGTTCGGACGTTTTTCCACGTTTATTATTTCAAAAGGGTTCAACAAAAGTATTTGTGACAGTTCACTCTTTATTTATCAAGACAGTCATTTTATGGCTTACTTACTACTTTACGTGGATGATATTGTCTTAACAGCATCCTCTACGGATTTGTTAAATCGCATCATTCGGTTACTCTCGTCTGAATTTGCAATGAAAGACTTAGGACCATTACACCATTTTTTGGGTATTACTATCACACGTGGCAACTCGGGCATGTTTCTGTCTAAGTCTCAATATGCAGCTAACATACTAGCACAAGTTTCCATTTCATCTTGTAAACCTTGTGTGACCCCGGTTGAGACAGGTTCAAAGCTAACAGCTGATGATGGTCCTCTAATTAAAGATGCCATGTCATACCGAAGTTTGGCAGGTGCGTTACAGTATCTCACGTTTACTAGACCCGATATTTCTTATGCCGTTCAGCAAGTTTGTCTCTTCATGCATGCTCCCCGGGAACCTCATCTAGCCTTCCTACGTCGCATATTACGGTATTTATGTTGTACTCTTGATTATGCGTTACGGTTATGCTCATCCTCAACCACCACTCAAACAGCCTACTCCAATGCTGATTGGGGAGGTTGTCCGGATTCCCGGCGTTCAACGTCAGGCTATTGTGTGTATTTGGGTAACAACTTGATTTCGTGGTCGTCTAAACGACAAGCCACAATATTTAGATCTAGTCCCGAGGCCGAGTAGAGGGGTGGCCAACGCGGTGGCAGAGACATCATGGTTACGTAATATATTATTAGAACTACATGTGCTGCTTCAACGAGCCACTATTGATTATTGTGACAACGTCTCTGCAGTGTACTTGTCCGGAAATCCGGTACAACATCAACGAACCAAGCATATTGAGATAGATATACATTTTGTTCGCGAGAAGGTTCGTCTTAGACAAGTTCGTGTTCTACATGTTACGGCTCCTTTTTAGTACGCCGATACATTTACTAAAGGGATACCTCGGGAACTCTTTCAGTCATTTCGATCCAGTTTGAGTGTTCGGCGGAACCACGTTCAAACTGCGGGGGCGTATTAGAGTATTATATTTATTATATATTTATATATTTTAGATTGATTGAGTGTGATTTACTTTCCATAATATAAGGGATGGTTTGTTATGTAAATCCCTTATATAATGTAAATATGAATCGATGGAATGGCAGAGAAGTCTTTCACCTTTATAAAGATCATAAGGATATAAGAATCATGATTTTTGTGACTTTTGGTTTAAATCTTCTTGTTGACAGATTCTGTGTTTTAGATTGTAGATTGTATAGCTTGATGATACGTTGGTGTTTCTGATTGATTTGTGATACTATGATTAAGTACTTTGAATCTAGATTTCAAAAAGTAAAGAATCATAATTTTTAGACTTTGTTTGACTAGTTTTTATTAATTTACAAAATCAGGTTGCAATCCTGATTGAAAGAGAAATTTTCTGAGCTGTGTTGTAAATTGTATAACTTGATATTGAAAATAGATATGGGTGTTAATCCACTTCTATAATGTTATAAATCGAAGTAGGAATCTAAGACAATTGGTCTTGCATCAATTGGACAAATATAGAATTTTTGGCATATATTTGTGTACTGCTGTGTTAAAACAGAGACTCAAATTATGTTGTTGTAGAGTGTGAATATTTTGTATATTTGTATGAGTTGAAAAATTACAAACCTGCCCAAATTTGTCCAGCATGCTGTTTGGTAAAAATAGTTGTAGTTTATACAAAGATTGTTGTGTTATTTTGGAATTTGACTTATTGGTCAACTTGAAATTATTTGACTAAATGCTTGGTCTTACTTATAAGAAATGAAATTGTTAAAAGTGTGACCTAGTCATAGTGTTGCATGAAAAATGATTAAGTGCAAATTACATAATCGATTGTTTGGTTGCGACTATGAATATCTTATGACTATTTTTGAGTCTATATAATTAGTCAAAAGTTACCAACGGGTCGTCGGTCAACGGTTAATATTTTAGTCAACGGTCAATATTTTTTTGTCAACAATCAACAACTTGGACCTTTTGGTCAAAAGTCAATGAAAAGTCAAACTTTGGTCAAAGTCAACAGAAAGTCAAATTTTGGTCAAACTTTTAATAATCCGTGGGATTGTTTGGATACTAAGGATTCTAGGAATCACTTATAAAATACTTATAGTGCTTGTATGAATATCTACTTTTTATGAGTCGTCAGTTAATATTAATTTTTATGCTTTTAATTGTAGTTCGTGACGTTCAATTGCTTTGATTTCATTTACGTACTTTTGGTTTTATTTCAAGTTTGTCTTCAACATCAAGGTGAGTTTCTCAAACACCCTTTTTAACGCTGCAAGGCCTCGTTACGGGTGCCTCACTTTAACATTGGATTTACTCATAAACACAGTTCTAAATATCAGAGTTAATAAAAACATTCGCGGAATATTAAAAACATTCAAACCATTTCATTACATAACCATATTTCTTGTCTTAACAATCATTCCAAATCATTTAACATAAAACATTTTCTTTAAAATAACATAACATTTCCTTGAGATGCCAGCTTCTTCAAGTCCATGCCATTTGTCTCCCCTTATGCAAGCTGCCTTATTCTACTCACCTGCGTGCATACAAAAAGTCAGCTACGCTGAGTGAGTTCTTGTATGTTCAATCATTCTAAAAGTCAGCTACGCTGAGTGAGTTCTAGTTAATCATACGACATACAATCTGCTCACGCACTTGCACACATGCCCGAAGGTGTGTACATTATTCATAACTATCCATACTATATAAAGAGCCTTCCACCCTATAACCTCACAGATATTATAAGGGTCTGGTCCCCAACATCACAGATATTATTAGGGTCTGGTCCCCACCATCACAGATATTATAAGGGTCTGGTCCCTATCCTCACATATATTATAAGGGTCTGGTCCCTATCCTCACAGATATTATAAGGGTCTGGTCCCTATCCTCACAAATATTATTAGGGTCTGCTGCCTATATATTGTGCTACTGTAACATATATGTCCTTTACATACTTGCCTTAATAACATGTGCAATATCCGAATATCGTTCACGTACTATTTGCATACCATACATATATCATTCCTACATCATACATGCTTCATACATACATCATTCATACATCATATATATCATTCATATCTTTAACTACCACCTGACGGTCCATGCGATATCCGAAGATCGTTCATGCACCGTCCAACAATTATCACACATAATTCATATAAGGCATACACTTACCACTTAAAGTAAGTGTATTAACTATCACGTCGAGTATGCACACAGCCCCGAAAACATAACAAAGAAACGGGGCTAGAAACTCACCTGAACTCGATTACGTTCACCGTTAATTGTTATTCCTTTCCTTAGTTGTGCTTGACTAACTGTATAACAATTACACGTATCAATTTAACTATCACTACTCACCTCGCGTTTCTAGTCTAGCTATAACCCTCAACGAACGGGGGTCCGGGGGGTAGCGCCCCTGGCAACGGGGTCTAGGGGCGGCAGCCCCTAGCAGGGTCCAAGGGGCAAAATTTTTCCAGGTAAGCATGGAAAAATTTTATTTCCATTAACTGTCTTATCACATTTTTCATTAGAATTTTGAATCATTAATTAATTTGCTAACTTAAAAATTCAAGGGCTTCTTTGTAATTAAATCATTCTTTTTCTAAGTACATGGACTATTCTGTCATGTTGTTAAACTTCTAGTTCGTTACATTGTTCTTAACGAATTGGGTTATCATAACGAACTGGTCCTTGTAACGAATTGAACCCTTTAATGAACTGGTTATTAAACGAATTGGGCCTTTTATCGAACTGGTCCTTGTAACGAATCAGTTCAGGTAATGAATTGGACCTTCCAATTCGTTATCTCCTTTAACGAATGACTATAACGAATCAAGGGTGATTCGTTATCTTCTCCCTTAACAAATTGAACACGAACTGAAGCTAGTTCGCTATGCTTTCTGTAACGAATTACATGGCGAATCACCCCTAATTCGTTAACTCCCCGTTAACAAATTAGGGTTAGGTCAGAGAATGTCAGGAACATTCTCTGACATTCCCTTTACCTCGTACCATTTCCGGGGCCGCCTTTCCGGCGCCGTCGTCGGAAAAACGCGGTTTCGCTAGAAAAACGAGTTTTGATTCGTTTTTCACCGTTTTCGCCTCGTTCGACCCAGATCTGAGCTAGGGTGACCCCTAAGATCATCTTAGGTTCGGTTTATACCCGATTCCACCCGGATCTCGTGACTTAACGGTTTAACGGTGTTGGCTCGTCGTTTCGTGACCATATCTAACGGGTTTAAGCTCATACAACATCATGCTATCATTATCTTAGGTTGGGATCGGTTCTTCTTCTATGTTTCGAATAGAGAGAGAATTAGAGAGAGAGAGAGCTTAAGTGTGTATTTTGGTGGTGTATGGAATATGTGTGAAATGAATGATTAATGGGTATTTATGACTTATATAATTATGGATCATGGGCTTAAGCCAATGGTCTTTTCCTCTTTCTTTCATAACCCAAGTCCATAACCCATATCCATTTAACCCAACACCAGCCCGACCCAAAATAACTCGTATTTTCATTTATTAACCGAAACTAGAAAACCGGATGTCACAAACGCTTTTACATATTTTGGGGTAGCATATATATCCTATCAACATTACAATTTCATTTATTTATTATTTACAAACTACAATTCTTACATGGACTTGTGTGTGTATTTGCTTACTTGCTCAAAGATTACTTGCTCATGGTTTCCTCAATAGGTATAATCATACGACCCCCCCCCCCCTATGCACTTAGGACCTCAATGTTATGAGTGGAATATGGACCCCCGATCCAAGTACATTGGTTGTTACCAGTTGGAAAAGTCATTACTTGCGCTTATCTGAGTACGTTGGTGCACAATCCCAACTGGAAAGGACCTTACTTGTTCATTTTACACTTGTTCATGGAATTGTATGAATTTTCTGTAATTATATCAAATTGTGGAAGCTCACCAACTATTGATATAGTATACCTTTATTTTATATATATATATATTATATATATATATATATATATATGTGTGTGTGTTACAGGTACAATTAGTAGATGATGAAACGGTGAAGACACTAGTACTTAGGTTATATTAATAAATGGACAATTTGTTAGTTGATCTTGTATTTCCCTTGTATTTCTTGTTACAAACTTGTGTACTTGTTGTTAAATAAATTAATGGTATTATTGTCACTCAATAGTGTCACATGTATTTTGAGCAATCTGTACGTCACACTCAGGCCCCGAAAACATAACAAGGAAGTGGGGCTAGAAACTCACCTCAATGCGGTTGCGTTCACCGTTTACGGTTATTCCCTTCTTGAGCTGTGCACGACTAACTGTATAATAATTATACGTTTCAGTAAACTATCACTACACATATCGCCTTTATAGTTTAATCATTACCCTCATCGAATGGGGGTTCGGGGGCAGCGCCCCTAGCAGCGGGGTTCTAGGGGCGGCAGCCCCTAGCGGGGTCCAAGGGGCAGAGCCCCTCCAGGGACCATTTTGTCATTCTGTTAAACTTCTAATTCGTTACTTATCCTTAACGAACTGACTTACCATGACGAACGGGTTCTTGTAACGAATTGGAACCTTTAACGAACTGGACTCTTAACGAATCAGTCCATGTAGCGAACCAGTTCAAGTAGCGAATTGGACCTTCTAATTCGTTATCTACTTTAATGAACTGGTCATAACGAATCAAGGGTGGTTCGTCACCCCTTTCCCTTAACGAATTGAACACGAACTGTAATCAGTTCGCTATGTTCCCATGGACGAACTAACTAGCGAATCACCTTTATTTCGCTATAGTCCTGTAGCGAACTAGGGTTAGGTCAGGTACGTCAGAACGTTCCCTGACATTCCCCCTTAACCTCGTACCACTTTCCGGCGCAGTCATTGCCGGAAAGCCGCCGGAAAAACGCGATTTCGCCGGAAAAAACGGGTTTTAGCTCGTTTTTCACCGTTTTTCATCCCGTTCAATCCAGATCTGAGCTAGGGTGACTCCTAAGCTCATCATAGGTTCGGTTTATACCCGAATCCACACGGATCTCGTGACTTAAACGGTTTAACGGTGTCGGCTCGTCGTTTCATGATTATATCTAACGGATTTAAGCTCAAACAATAAAATACTATCATTACCTCGGGTCGGTTCTCGGTTTCCTTCTTGATATCGGTTTAGAGAGAGAGAGAACTAGAGAGAGAATCTTAAGTGTGTGTTTTGGATGGTGTAAGGGATATGTGTAAATGAATTAAATGGAGGATTAAGGGTATATATATTTTTGATCATGGGCTTAAGCCCATGGTCTTTCCTTCATTCCTCCATAACCCAAGTCCATAGCCCATATCCATTTACCCAACACAAGTCCATCTCGTATTCTATTCAACTAAACCGATAACGACCCGATATAAAATAAACGAACTTTATTTTATTAATATAACCGTAAGTAGGATGTTAAAAGTCTTCCCTCCTTAAAGAGGTTTCGTCCCCGAAACCTACTATTACATAAACAGATTCGGATAAAACTTGCGCATCTCATCCTCAGCTTCCCATGTAGCGTCCGATCCCTTGCGATGCTTCCATATCACTCTCACTAGAGGTATAACTTTGCGACGAAGTTGCTTCTCCTTGCGGTCAACTATCTCTATCGGTTGCTCAATGTAGTTCAACTGCTCATCAACCTCGATGTCCATCAATGGCACGTGAGACGTGTCATCAGCTAGACATTTTCTCAGATGAGAAACGTGGAAGGTTGAATGAATTCCTTCCAACTCTTCTGGCAAATCTAACTTGTAAGCCACATCACCTACTCGATCTAAAATCTTGAACGGTCCAATGAACCTTGGACTCAACTTTCCCCTCTTCCTGAAACGAATGATTCCTTTCCAAGGTAAGACCTTGAGCATTACATTGTCTCCAACGTTAAACTCAATCGGTCGTCGCCGCTTATCAGCATACGACTTCTATCTGTCTTGATCAGCTTTCATTCTTGCCTTGATCTGATCAAACTTCGAAGAGGTTTCTTGCACAACTTCTAGGCTTCCCATCTCCTTCTGACCAATCTCTCCCCAACATATGGGAGTTCAACAACGTCTCCATAAAACATCTCGAATGGTGGCATACCAATACTTGAATGGTAACTGTTGTTATAAGAGAACTCTGCCAGATGCAGATGATCATCCCAACTTCCACCAAAGTCTAGAACACAAGCACGTAGCATATCCTCAAGGGTTTGGACCGTCCTTTCAAACTGTCCATTTGTTTGGGGATGATATGCCGTAATAATGTTCAACCTCGTCCCCATAGCTTCATGGAATTTCTTCCAGAACCTCGAAGTAAACCGTGTATCTCTATCAGACACGATCTATAACGGTACTCCATGCTTGGTTACTACTTCTTTAATGAACAAGCTTGCTAACGTTTCTGACGAGATAGCCTCTCGTATAGGCAGAAAGTGAGCACTCTTGGTCAAACGGTCCACAATTACACAGATGGTATCATGGTGCTTAGATGTACGAGGTAGCTTAGTTATGAAATCCATGGTGATGCGTTCCCATTTCCATTCTGGTATCTCTAAAGGCTGCATTTTCCCATAAGGCTTTTGATGCTCTGCCTTAACTTGTAAACAAGTTAAGCACCTGCTGACGTAATCTACCACATCATTCTTCATTCCTGGCCACCAGTAGTCTCCTTTCAAATCTTGTTACATCTTCGTAGCTCCTGGATGAATAGAATATTTTGACTTATAAGCTTCATCTAAGATTCGACCTCTGAGATCTCCATGGCGTGGAATCCACATGCGGTCAAACCTAGTCTTAACACCAAGAGTGTTTTCCATTAGCTCGTATTGTTGGCCGTAAACTCTTTCTTTCTTTACCAACTTCTCGTCTACTAGCACCTCTGACTGCACCTTGATGATTTCTTCGAAAAGGTTTGAATTCATAATCAATTTGTATGACTTCACAGTTGCAAGGACTTCCTCATTCTTACGGCTTAGTGCATCGGCGACCACGTTAGCTTTGCCAGGGTAGTACTTAATATCGCAGTCGTAATCCTTTATCAACTCCAACCATCTTCTCTGTCTCATGTTCAATTCTTTTTGCTCGAAGAAGTACTTTAAACTCTTATGATCTGTGTAGATGGTACACTTAGTACCGTACAGATAATGCCTCCATATCTTAAGAGCATGCACTATAGCTGCTAACTCTAAATCATGCGTCGGATAAGTACTCTCATGGACTTTCAACTGTCTAGACGCGTAAGCTATCACCTTTCCTCGTTGCATCAACACGCAACCTAACCCTTGATGCGAGGCATCTGCACAAACAACCAAATCCTCGTCACCATCGGGTAGAGTAAGGATTGGAGCTTGTGTGAGTCTTTTCTTCAACTCCTCACAAGTTTTTTCCTGAAACCTACCCCAACTTAATACTACCGACTTTCGGGTCATACCGGTCAATGGTGCGGCTATCTTGGAGAAACCTTCGATGAATCTCCTATAGTAGCCAGCTAACTATGACAAACTAAAAACTTTTCTTACTTTTTCAGACACTCATCACGACTTGACTCAAATTTTCGGGACGAAAATTCTTTAACATGGGAATGATGTGACAATCGTCAATTTCAGGTTAACTCCGTTAACTCAACTCCGTCAATTCAAACTTAAGATCATTGAATCTATAACGCACACTTCATTACATTTAAGCTAGGGTTTAAATGACGCTTAACACTTACTACATGTGTAGTCTTTCGGGAATTGCACCGAAACGCAAACGAGTTGACGTAAACGATTGATGAATAAACGAAAAACGTCAAAACATAATTATGTGATAATTATGTGTTAGACTTATGTGTTATGTGATAACATGGTTATGAACGTTAACTCAAGATGTAAACAAGTTAGTTTAAGCTAGGAAAAGTAATACTTAGAAGTGGAGGGGCCAAAGTGTAACATGTAGTATTATAAATAATAATAATAACTAAACCCTAACTTATTATTTTCTTTCTCTTCCAAATCCCGATCGGAACTCTCCCACCCCCCTCCCTTGGCTGCCGTCACCTATACACACACATACAACCATCAATTTCAACGTTTGATCGAAGATTAAGGTGCTAGGAAGGTATAAACGACTATCCTATGCAACCTTTATACTTAATTTTGATGTTTAATGGGTTAATTGAAAACCCTAGGGCCGATTTTATGTGTGTATGTAATTGATATGATTGTTGTTGATTTGATGATGATTTGATAACTAGATTGGATATTGTTACATGTTAATTGCTTGTGTCTTTGATTTGAGTTCAAACAAAAACCCTAACCATGTATGTAATGTGTAATTGATGTGCATGGATAGTGATTATGGAGTCTAGAGTGTTATATGAATGCATGTTGGTCCATAGATAGTTGATATGTTGAGTTTGGATGCAAACAGTTTCTGGACAGATTGTGTTATTGATGTTTAAGTGACTGTAACGAAGTGTAAATTTGAAAATTGGTTGAGATTATTGATACTGCAGTAAACTAGGTTAAGTCTAGTTTCTAAAGAATATAAATTTGTAATTTTTGGACAAGTAAAGGTTAACTTTTATGATTTTACAAAAACGTGGTGCAAAGCTGAGCTGTTAGACCTGCTGTTAGGTTGTTTTGTAAATGTTATATCTCATGAACTACGAAACCAATTGGGTTGGCTCCACTTTTGGAAGTTGACTTATGGAGTTGGAAACCTAACCCAAGTGGTCTTGCATTTATTGGATTTTTCGTTTAACAGGAATTTCAAATAACATTCTGTTGCGCATGAATTTGACTGTTATGAGTTTGCTGTAATGATTTGATGATTGTGAAAAAACTATATGGAATAAAAATATAATAAAATATTTTCTGGAAACCTAAGACATATATGCTTCTGTGATGATTTTTGGTAAATTAATTGAGATGCTATGATCGGTGAGATAGTACAATCTTTCAAGTAGAATTTCTGTTTCGGTGAAACTAGCCGCTGAGTTTTGTGAAAATGCATGAAACATGATACTTGATATATAATTGTTATGTTTTGACCAAATTGCCCTTGCGGGGAATAATTGCTAATTGATTGTCATGATCTGACCAAATTGCCCTCGTGGGGAATAATGGCTAGTTAATTGTTATGTGTTGACCAAATTGCCCTTACGGGGAGAAATTGCTAGTGATGTACTTTATTAATACATGACACGTAAATAATTGCTTACACATGTAATGTATCACAAATACATTGTTAAAGTCACACACGCTTCACAAACGAAACACGAAACATGTTATGTGCATAGGTATTATGTGCCGGGTCTAGAGACTCGATAATATTCCGACACTTAGAAAAATCTCTTTGTTGTTTTAGAACGCTAGAGAGAGTTTTTCTGTGACGCGCATCTTGGTGATTTATTTTGGGATACTTCGCAAACAGTGAGTTTCACTTTCCCCTTTTAAACTTTTTAAACGCTTTTCACTTGGGGAAGATAACATACTCCGAAAACGCATTTAAGATTTTGTTAATATAGATTATATATCACTTGTAAAGACTAAGTGGCAAACGCGTAAACTAAAGTCCTTCATAACATCGAACCGGTTAATATTTGGATAATAGCGAGTCACTGTTGAGTAGTACTACTGGGTTTGACAAACCCCACCCAACGCTAAACTCGACTGGATGTCGAGCGGGTGTAATCTTGGCTAAACACATACCATGGTCTGGATGACCTGGTGGCAAGGCAAATGATAAACAGTCAGCTTCGGTGTCGAACACTTAGTGATACTTGTTTTATAGGCTAGCTACCTATAGATATATAATTGACATAACACTATCTGGTAACGCAAAACGCTGTAACGCAAAACGCTGAACGCAAACGCTAAACGCTTTATTTTTATATAACTTGTGAACTCACCAACCTTGTGTTGACACTTTTAGTATGTTATTCTCAGGTAGCCGAGGCGGGCGCGCGATTTAGGAACATGTATTGCTTGAAACATTTTTAATTATGCAAATTCATTTTAAACTGTTATCATTGGGTTTTAAGTCGTCCTGCGTGACGCAACATTGGTTTCTATGGTTTTACGCTTCCGCATTTAATTACTCGTAAACGTTTTCATGGTTTTGAAACTTTGTTTTATGGTTTGATTATAACTAATGATTCCGATCCTGTTAGTTCACACCCTCTGACGGTAAAACTCAATTAGTGGATTTTGAGGGTGTGACACTAACCCTAGGAAGCTTCGTATATCAGTCGGATTCTGCGGAGTCTTCCAATTCGTTATCGCTTCAATCTTAGCTGGGTCCATGGTAATCCCTTCCGGATTAATCACGTGACCTAAAAATTGCACTTCCCTTAACCAGAACGCGCACTTCGAAAACTTAGCATACAACTTCTCTTTCTTCAGTCTCCAATACCTCTCTCAGATGCTCAGCATGGTCAGGCTTGCTCTTTGAATAAATGAATATATCATCAATGAAAACGATAACCGACTTATCCAACATTGGTCAACACACCCTATTCATCAGGTCCATAAATGCTGCAGGAGCATTTGTTAGACCGAATGACATTACGAGGTACTCGTAGTGTCCATACCGCGTTCGGAACGCTGTCTTAGGGATGTCTGCCTCCTTCACCTTCAGCTGATGATAGCCTGATCTGAGATCTATTCGTGAGAACCAACTTGAACCTTGCAGTTGGTCAAACAGATCATCAATCCTTGGCAAAGGATATCTATTCTTTACCGTAAGCTTATTCAACTCACGATAGTCTATGCACATTCTCATACTTCCATCATTCTTCTTCACGAACAACACTGGTGCGCCCCACGGGGAAACACTTAGTCTTATGAAACCTTTGTCGAGGAGTTCTTGTAGTTGGGACATCAATTCTTTCATCTCGGACGGAGCTAGACGGTAAGGTGCTTTTGCGACGGGCTGGGCTCCTGGTATTAGATCTATCTGGAATTATATCTCTCGCTCCGATGGTAACCCCGGAAGATCCTCAGGGAATACTTCTGGGTAGTCACACACGATAGGAACATCTTTCATTTCTTTCATCTCGGCCGTAGCGTTGACAACATACGCCAGGTATGCACCACATCCTCGTCGTAATAACCCTTCGGCTTTTATCATCGAAATGACATTAAACCCTGAACTTTCTTTATCACCGTAAACCGTCACCGCACTACCAACTAAAGACCTTAGCTTTATTATTCTACTCTTACATACTATCTGAGCTTCAAACTCAGACAACCAATCCATTCCCAAGACTACATCGAACCCTCCTAAGGTCATAACATACAAAGTAACAGGGAACTCATGTCCCTCTAACTCTATCTAACAATCCTTAACCATTTTTGTTATTTTAACCTAAGTGTCACTGGCGGTTTCTACTATAAAAGTTTCAGACACTCGGCAGCCTTTCATTTTTGCTAGTTTACTAAATGTCGTAGCTACAAAACTTCTATTCGCACCAGAATCAAATAATACGGAAGTAGAAATGCCGTTTACTAAGAACGTACCGGTCACAACATCAGGAATCTGTCTAGCTTGTTCCTGGGTCAGCATATAGGCTCTAGTCCTCGGCATTGCTTGATCAGAATCCTTCTTCCCACTACCTCCAGCCTCACCTCCAGTGCACTCTCTTGCCATATGGCCTGTCTTGCCACATTTGTAACATACTAGCTTCGCACCGCACTCATTGGCATAATGCCCTACCTTCCCGCACTTATAACAGGCCACCCCATTCTGCATTCTCCACCATGAGCCTTTCCACATTTGGGACAAACATCAGAACTTCTACCCCATTTGCACTCACCACTATGCATCTTTCCGCAGGATTTACACGATCTCTTCTTCCCACACTTTCTGCTTCTTATCTTTGGAGTTCCATAACTGAGTACCGGGTCGCTTAACAAGAGCAACCCACTTCTTATCTTTCTTTTCCTCTTCCACCACTGCGTCATCCACAGCCAGGTCAGCATAAACCACCTCTGCGAGTTCGACAGAAGAGTCAAAGGTAGCTGGTTTACTCGTCCTGACTAGCATGCGAACTTTTTGTGGCAATCCCCTCACATAACACTTGATTCTCTTGGCCTCAGTGTTAACCATATCGGGTACCAACCTAGACATTCGATTGAACTCGGTGGTGTACTCACGATGTGTCATAGCCCCAGATTTCAAGTTCAGGAACTTCATCTCCGCCCTCTCAACCTCAGCGTCAGCACAGAAGTTCCTCATCACTAACTCCTTTAGATCCTCCCTCTTCATCTCTTTGATCTCTTCAGGGGTCTTCCTCTGCTCCACACTCTCCCACCAATACATAGCCTCATCCTCGAATGATTGAGTAGCATAACCTACCGCTTGGTCGGGACGGCACTCGCTAATGCGGATAATTTTATCCATGGCGGTTATCCATTTAAGAGTAGCGATTGCGTCTCCTAAACCAGTCAGCTTAGGCGGGTCACAACCTTTAAAGGACTTATAGTTGCAACCGCCTCGGCCCCTCTTCCTATCATCAACTTTCACAGACCTTACCTCACTTGAATCACCCTTTTCCCTCTCATCATCTTTCCTACCATCACCACCTGCCCCTTCAGCAGTTCTTTCACGGCTCCCAGCAGACCCTCCAGGAGTTATATTCTTCACAGCAATGGCTACAGCTTGAACAATAGCTGCTTGAATTGCGGGATCCAGTTGAACCCCTTCGTTGTTGGCCGGACCTCCTCCAGCTGCACTGCCCTCATCTTCGGTGTTAGAAGCTGTCTCAACCGAAGGTTGCTGGACACGACGAGGCCTGCCGCGTCGTCCAGTGCGACCTCCAGCTCCAACAATGTCTCCAGCTCCAGCCATCGTATTCTAAAAGGGAAAACACAAACATCATCACTCAAGGAACTATTTATTACAAGGATAGTAAGGCTAAAAGGTAATAACAGTGGCCAGCTGTGATTAGCTGATCACGTTACTTTCCGTGTCCTATACACTTCCCTTATGAGTCCATTTGTGCTGGTTCTATCCTAAACAGTTAATCAATCAAGTAATTCTATCCCTAACATTCACATATCCTTTCTTTAGCAATCAAGCTAACATTAACATACATATTTAATCATACACTTTACATTACTGAGCTTGCTTGAGTGACACATGGCATTCTTGAACTGGCATCTTCTTTCTTTTTTTACTTTAATCCCATTCTCTGTTCGAGTCTAAGCATATAAGATGCTTAAATTTCTCGAACTTTGCTCTTATACCAACTTGTAAGGCCCCGTTACCGGTAGCCCTACTTTCGTGTTGGATTTACTCATAAACGCAGTTCTAAATATCAGAGTTAATTAAAACATTCGCGGAATATAAAAGCTTTCATAAAACATTTCATAACAAAACACCTCTTGTCTTAAAATAACATCTTGTCTTTCAAAATAAATAAAACATTAAACTTAAACGTCTTGAGTCTTCCGATGTCAGCCCCTTATTCAGTGCCACGTGTCTCCTCAAGCGAGCTGCCTCATCCTACTCACCTGCGTGCATACTAAAAGTCAGCTACGCTGAGTGAGTTCTAGTTAATCACATAATCATACAATACCTTCTTACATTTCATACTTAACCTCTTAACTTTCTTACATACACACGTAAGTGCATATACTTTCATTCTTACCTTCATACTTCCTTTACATACATAATCATACGTTTTAAAGAGCCTTTCGCCCTATAACCTCACAGATATTATAAGGGTATGGTCCCTAACATCACAGATATTATAGGGGTCTGGTCCCAAACATCACAGATATTTTTAGGGTTTGGTCCCTAACATCACAGATATTATTAGGGTCTGGTCCCTAACATCACAGATATTATTAGGGTCTGGTCCCTAACATCACAGATATTATTAGGGTCTGGTCCCTAACATCACAGATATTATTAGGGTCTGGTGCCTAACATCACAGATATTATTAGGGTCTGGTCCCTTTGTTTCGTGTAACTGTACCGTACCTGTTCATACATACTTTCCTTGACAATACGTGCAATCTCCGAAGAGCGTTCACGTACCATCATCATAACATACATACATTATGCATACATCATATATTCATACATACATCCTATCTTTCATCATACTTATCAATCATATCTTAACTACCACCTGACGGTACATGCAATATCCGAAAATCGTTCACGCACCGTCAAACAATCATCATACATAAATCATACAAGGCATACCATTGCCACTTAAGATAAGTGTATTAACTATCACATCGAGTATGCACACAGCCCCGAAAATATAACAAGGAAGTGGGGCTAGAAACTCACCTCAATGCGGTTGCGTTCACCGTTTATGGTTATTCCCTTATTGAGCTGTGCACGACTAATTGTATAATAATTATACGTTTCAGTAAACTATCACTACACATATCGCTTTTCTAGTTAATTCATTACCCTCAACGAACAGGGGTCCGGGGGCAGCGGCCCTGGCAGCAGGGTTCTAGGGGCGGCAGCCCCTAGCGGGGTCCAAGGGGCAGAGCCCCTGGCTGGGGTTATACTTCTAAGTCCACGGACCATTCTGTCATTCTGTTAAACTTCTAATTCGTTACTTATCCTTAACGAACTGACTTACCATGACGAAGTGGTTCTTGTAACGAATTGGAACCTTTAACGAACTGGACTCTTAACGAATCAGTCCATGTAGCGAACCAGTCCAAGTAGCGAATTGGACCTTCCAATTCGTTATCTACTTTATCGAACTGGTCATAACGAATTAAGGGTGGTTCGTCACCCCTTTCCCTTAACGAATTGAACACGAACTGTAATCAGTTCGCTATGTTCCCATGGACGAACTAGCTAGCGAATCACCTTTAATTCGCTATATTCCTGTAGCGAACTAGGGTTAGGTCAGGAATGTCAGAACATTCCCTGACATTCCCCCTTAACCTCGTACCACTTTCCGGCGCCGTCATTGCCGGAAAGCCGCCGGAAAAACACGATTTCGCCGGAAAAACGGATTTTAGCTCGTTTTTCACCGTTTTTCGTCCCGTTCAATCCAGATCTGAGCTAGGGTGACTCCTAAGCTCATCATAGGTTCGGTTTATACCCGGATCTCGTGACTTAAATGGTTTAACGGTGTCGGCTCGTCGTTTCATGATTATATCTAACGGATTTAAGCTCAAACAATTAAATACTATCATTACCTCGGGTCGGTTCTCGGTTTCCTTCTTGATATCGGTTTAGAGAGAGAGAGAACTAGAGAGAGAATCTTAAGTGTGTGTTTTGGATGGTGTAAGGGATATGTGTAAATGAATTAAATGGAGGATTAAGGGTATATATATTTTTGATCATGGGCAAGCCCATGGTATTTCCTTCATTCCTCCATAACCCAAGTCCATAACCCATATCCATTTACCCAACACAAGTCCATCTCGTATTCTATTCAACTAAACTGATAACGACCCGATATAAAATAAACGAACTTTATTTTATTAATATAACCAAAAGTAGGATGTTACAGTTGCATGATTAGAAATTATGTGAGCCTTATTTGATTGGTCAATGCACATTATTTGGTTATTATTGATTTGTTTATGCCTCATGTACGCAAATACTATTATACTAATGATTCAGTTACTTCACTTACACAAGCACACACAAGTCCAAGGCTTATGCCTAACGTAAAGATTCTCGAGAATTTTCAATAATCAGATTTTTGATTTTCAGTTTTTGATGGTTTATGCGACGTTTGACGTCCAACTCGCTATGTTTTATAATGTGTTTAACTGAAAGCCTGTCATGTCGTGGTGATCCACAAATAATCAGCTTTCGGTTCGATTTACTTATGCATTTTTAAACGAGAATAGTTAAGTTTAAAAATTTTGTGACACGTTTTCTTTATTTATACGCTCATTTATGGCTTAAACTTTTAAAAGTTTGCAAAGTAATTACCGAATTTCCAACGATTACCTTATTATTTTACTATTATGTTTTAGAATCGAAAATTCAAAAAGTTATGGTGATACATAAATGGTTGAATTTTGATTTGATTAATATATTATTTTATTCATTTACTACTACGTTTTAGAATTGAAAATTCAAAAAAAAAAAAAAAAAAACTTAAGGTGATACATAAATGTTGAATTTCGATTTGATTACTATATATTTTATTCATTTACTACTACGTTTTATAATTGAAAATTCAAAAAAAAAACTTAAGGTGATACATAAATGTTGAATTTCGATTTGATTACTATATTATTGTATTCATTTACTACTTCATTTTAGAACTGAAAATTCGAAAGTTCATGGTGATACATGAATGATCGAATTTCAATTCGATTACCTTATTGCTATACTCATTTACTCTTAAGTTTTAGAATTGAAATTTAAAAGTCATGATGGTTCATGAACACTCGATTTTCAATTCGATTTCAATATTTATTGTTAAGTTTAATACTTTTTTCATATAATTATTCAATAATTTATGAGGTTTTTGTTTATTGAAGGGTGAAAACTCATGACGTTTCATGGGGATTCCAATTTCGATTTCAAATTTTTTTCATGCGATTTCTTTTCTGTACTTGTTTTTATTGATGTATCTATTAGTCGTTTTCATATTTACGTTCCAAGTCACGCGAATTCTTCATGTTTCGTATCATGCCTTCTCGTTTTCCTAGTTGTCGCACTCAACCCGCAAAATGACAAACCGAGTTATCAGGCAAATGCCCACTGCGATCCCGATCACCTCACGTTTAACCACACCCACCTTCATCGCTATAGTAAATTCAAATTCAAACCAACACCATTCTTGGAAACGCAATCTAAACACAACCGAAAAGCATCGCGCTGAAACACACCCTTTGCACAGTATGTGTAAATCCCACCACTTTACTTCCCTGAAACATTGGTATACTTCAATCTGTGGTAGATTCAATTACCACTTATTGCTAAAACCCACCTAAACTCAACGTCACTCACCCATCTGCAAGACCTGTACTTAACCATTTGTCTCAATCACATGTTTGACCTCATGCTTCAAGCCTACTATAATTGTGGTGACCCTAGCACACCCGCTATACTTTGGAAGGCCTAACTTGGTTTCGCCATGCAATATCCTAGCCCCGCATCCTTTGTCGACCTTACACGATTTTTTGGTTTCAATACTTAGATCTTTACAAAACTCATCAAACTCATCTATATTTTCTTTTTCATATTTTCCTATATTTTATCTCTTTTACGAACACCTCACGCTTAAACCCAAATCCTTGGTTGTTTTTAACTTTCAATCAAATGGATTTTCTTTAAAAAGTATTTATTACCTCTATTATTAGTATTGTTATTATTATTATTATTGTTATTATTATTATTAAAGTTATTAACATCATTATTAATATTACCACTACCATTATTATTAGTACCATTACCGTAATCATTAGTTTTATTACCATCATTATCAATATTATTATTAATAAAATTTATTAATACTATCTATTATTATTAGTAATATTATTATTATTAGTATTATCGTCACCACTAATAAAAATGTAATTATTTATTTAAACCATATTTAAAGTAAACTTTTTGTTCCAAACAAGTCTTAAGCCCTTTAAGGCTATTTTTCATTCAAAAAGTCGGATACATTGACAATTATTTCTTTCCTTTCTACCTAGGCCGCAGGCCAAAAGAAAACATTTGTTTTTATGTGAAAGTTTCATAAAATTTGCAAGTCTTTGCGATACTAAAAAAAACATTTTGTGTGAATAAATTTTATTTCGCCATTAGGTTTAAAAGCATCACGATGTACAACCCATTTTCGTAAGATTAAAGTTCTCTTTTCATTCCCCTTCATTAACGCCAATGACTTTCGACTAAGAAATCATGGCACCACCTCCCACGTCAACCTCTCCTACCCAAATAAACCGACATTCGAGAAGGCAAGCGTCACAAGCAACATTTCCGTTTCTTTAACTTCTCCTTCACGTATTTTTTTTCGGACATACCCAAAGTGATTTTACATCCACGTCTTTAGAATATTGTTTACGAAGTTTATTTTGATTGTTCATTAATCTTTGATCCATATTCGTTTGTATTTTACGAAACGTAAATTCGTATATTATTCTTATTCGCTTTATTAAATCGGTTTACGTTTGTTATTTCGAATTATGTGATCTATGACCAATGTCCCATCAACGTAACCGTTAAGTGGAAAATGGGACTATGAACATGTATGTGTACAGAGTTACCTAATAGAAACCGTATTAGAATATTGTTTACGAAGTTTATTTTGATTGTTCATTAATCTTTGATCCATATTCGTTTGTATTTTACGAAACGTAAATTCGTATATTATTCTTATTCGCTTTATTAAATCGGTTTACGTTTGTTATTTCGAATTATGTGATCTATGACCAATGTCCCATCAACGTAACCGTTAAGTGGAAAATGGGACTATGAACATGTATGTGTACAGAGTTACCTAATAGAAACCGTATTTTCATTTTATTTCTACGTTTTACTATTGGTGATCGGTTATCTTCAAACGAATTCGTTTACTTAGAACCAGGACTGTGTCCCATGTACATGCCGAGTTTATCTGATGTTATATTTTTACACAAATTGTTTTGTTTATTCTTGTACTTCTCTTCCACTCAATGTTTTATTTGAACCATTTTATTGTTCTTGATTTCATAAATCTAAGACAAATACTTTATTTTAATTTCGAAATTCTAATTATATACTTGATAAACACAAAGTTACTATTGAAAATTTTTCTTTTCAAAAACTTAATCGATTTTAATATGTTAATATTAAAATTTTCGTTTATCCATTTCATTTCAAGTTATTATCAATTTACATGTTTGTAAGATATAATTGTTTATTCATCTCAACGCTACCATTGGTCACGTGAATGTTCTATTGGAGATTTTCATTTTTTTTAACATCAAGGTATTTTAATACTTAAAAGTTTCGTTCATTTAAACTATTTTCAAAACCAATGAGTTAACAAATTACATGTTCATATTTCATTGGTTAAATGCTAAGTTTACTTACCACGTTATTCTCAACCTCATTATTTCAATTACATGTTACGATGTTCATAATTCAAATGTTTTCATTCTTTAATTTATTACCTCTTTTATTTTGTTTTCAACATCGTTTACTTGGTTCAGACTACGATGATTTCATTTATTTGACTTAGTGTTTTCGCGTTATCCTTGGCCTGAATGGTATAACAATGTGTTTTGTAATGTTTTACCATTTTAATTCATTGCTTTTTATTTTTAACATTATATATGAGAATGTTATTTATATATCTAAGGTCTTGTCTTAAAACCACACAATATGGGCACATTATATGGACCATCCGACGATAGAGGTAATTATGGGTCGACACGTAATTATCAAAGTCCTCGCATGGAAAATATAATAAGTCTAGTTCTGTGAAATAACTCGGAAGTTGAAATGATTTTGGGGAACGGGACAAACACAATATGATAAGAGCATTGGGGATACGCTGCTGGTACATCCTATATATAAGTGTCCTTGTCATATTTTCTATTTGTGGCGTTCTCTTTGGTCATTAAAAGATCGGTGTTATTCTATTTTTTATTATGTATGTATAAAATTTTTTAAACTTCAAACAACTTCGTATATTAGTTGTTCTCTTTTAAAATTTTATTTTTATTTTAATTTCTGGACGAAATTTCCAAAAGTTGTAAGTCCTGTAACATTCGTTACTTTTCACACCCGAAAATCCGACCCGTTTTATATTTTCGGTTTTTATTTATAAATATATGTATAAAAACATATTATAATATCCAACTCCATAATAAAATATACATTCAACATTTCTAATCCCCGATGTGACACCCGACATTTTCAGTTAAATCCTGTTGACTGTGTCAGTAAACCCAGTTAGTTCTGCTAACTAAGTTAATGAACTCCTATGAATATAGTGTCATGTATACATACATTGAGTCAGTAGTGTCGTTGGTGACCTAAGTGAGAGTAACTAGTTATTGATAACTAGAATAATAAACTTGTCACACATGTTATATATGATAGGTTATAATAAATTTGTCAAACATGATATGTTACATGTATTATATGTGGTGGGTGAAATTGTGTTACATGCTACATGATTAGTTGTTGTATACCTATATGTTGTAGGAGAAGTGAATAATTAAAATAACATAACCTATGATATATTTCATGACAAGTAACAAAAAGACTAGTACACAACATATGGTTACTAGAAAATTTTTATAATAGAATGTAACATGTCACATGTAATAAAAAAACTGACATAACCTAAAGTTTAATAAAATTAGTTATGTCCTAATGATTGTGTTAATTATGAGTAAATAACAATTAAGGATATAACTTTTCTTTTTCTTCCTTTTGGCCGTCCATATCACATCACACACACATGCATTTTATTTTTCTAAAACACTCTCAAAATATCATAATCAAGTTGGGTGATCTTGGAACAAATAGTGATATAGCATTGATAAAGCAAGTAAGTAAGCATGGTTAATATATATTTTGTTTATGTTTCTTTGATTTGGGATTGTGGGATTGAGTATCCAAACACATGTAATCATAAGAAATAAAAAGATTATCAAGTTGATGGTTTTAAAAGAAATTGTGTGTCTTGTCATAATATAAAATATGGAAACCTTTTGTACATAAATATTATTTTATAAATCAGTAAAATAATGAAATACATGAGATTTGGTTATAGAAATGGTTCCTTGATGATTAAAGATCATAAGGATATAAGAATCATGATTTTTGTGACTTTTGGTTTAAATCTTCATGTTGACAGATTATGTGTTTTAGATTTTAGATTGTATAACTTGATGATAAGTTGGTGTTTCTGATTGATTTATGATACTATGATTAATTACTTTGAATCTAGTTTACAATAAGTCAAGAATCATAATTTTTGGACTCTGTTTGACTAGTTTTTATTAATTTACAAAATCGGGTTGAAATCCTGATTGAAAGAGAAGTTTTCTGAGCTGTGTTGTAAATTGTATGACTTGAGACTGAAAATAGATATGGGTGTTATTCCACTTCTAGAATGTTATACATTTAAGTAGCAATCAAATCCAATTATTCTTGAATCAATTGGACAAAAGTAGAATTTTTGGCAAATATTTGTGTACTGTTGTGTTAAAAAATAGACTGAAATTAGGTTGTTGTAGAGTGTGAATATTTTGTTTATTTGTGTGAGTTGAAAAATTACAAGAAAATTTTATGTTGTTCCTTATAATTGAAATAATATGTGGGAATTAATTGGTAAATTATTTTCATGTTTTGGCTGGTTAGAAAAACAGGTTTTGGTGACTTAAAACCTGCCCAAATTTGTCCAGCATGCTGTTTGGTAAAAATAGTTATAGTTCGTACAAAGATTGTTGTGTTATTTTGGAATTTGACTTTATTGGTCAACTTGAAATTATTTGAATAAATGTTTAGTCTTACTTGTGAGAAATGAAACTGTTAAAAGTGTGACTTAGTCATAGGGTTGCATGAAAAATGATTAAGTGCAAATTACATGATCGATTGTTAGGTTGCGACTATTAATATCTTATGACTATTTTAAGTCTAGATAATTAGTCAAAAGTCACCAACAGGTCGTCGGTCAACATTTAGGGTCAACGGTTAATATTTTGGTTAACGGCCAATATTTTTTTGTCAACAATCAACAACTTGGACATTTTGGTCAAAAGTCAACGAAAAGTCAAACTTTGGTCAAAGTCAACGGAAAGTCAAATTTTGGTCAAACTTTTAATAATCCGTGGGATTGTTTGGATACTAAGGATTCTAGGAATCACGTAGAAAATACTTATAGTGCTTGTATGAATATCTACCTTTTATGAGTCGTCAGTTAATATTAATTTTTATGCTTTTAATTCTAGTTCCTGACGTTCAGTTGCTTTGATTTCATTTACGTACTTTCAGTTTTATTTCAAGTTTGTCTTCAACATCAAGGTGAGTTTCTCACACCAACTTTTTAACGCTTTTATATATTTTGGGGGTAGCATATATATATATATATATATATATCCAATCAGCATTACAATTTCGTCTATTTATTATTTACAAACTACAATTCGTTACATGGACTTGCGTGTGTATTTGCTTACTTGCTCAAAGATTACTTGCTTATGGTTTCCACAATAAGTATGATCAGACGCCCCTCTATGCACTTAGGACCTCGATGTTATGAGTGGAATAGTGATGTGGGCCCAAGTATTGAAGACCGGGCTATTATGTATTTGGAGGCCCAAGATCGTGTTATGAAAGGTGGCGCACGAAAACGGGCATAGCTTGGCCCACAAAGCTCCGTTTCAGGCCTATTACCAGTCAAATCGAAGCTTGACACGAGAAGCACATTGTGGAAAACGACGGTTTGGCCCCTGTCCGCGTTTCAGGCCTACTTATAGTGCTTGTATGAATATCTACCGTTTTAGGCCTATGGTGGTTTGGCCCTTGTTTGAAGCCCTAAAACGCCTCCTAAATAAAGTTATGGGCCTTTTAATGTTTTTTCAGCAGTTTTTGCATTTTTTTTTGGTTTGTGTTTGGCCCATGGCATTTTTTGGACCCATTTCGTTTTAGAAACTCTTTTTATATTCAGTTTATGTAATATGAACAATCAGACTTGAATTTGAGAAATAAATATTTTTCTCTTCATTTTCCCTAGCCTTTTGGGTGGAATTTGGGAGTTTGGAAGTTTAACACGGGAATTCATAGAATCAACGTGTATTGATCTTCATTTCATTTTTACCGCGGCATCAAATAGGGACCCCTAATCCGAGTACATTGGTTGTTACCAATTGGAAAAGACATTACTTGCGTTTATCTAAGTACGTTGGTGCACAATCCCAACTGGAAAGGACCTTACTTGTTCATTTTACACTTGTTCATGGAATTATATGATTTTTCTGTAATTATATCAAACTGTGGAAGCTCACCAACTATTCATATAGTTGACCTTTGTTTCATATATATATGTTACAGGTACAATTAGTAGAGGATGAAATGGAAAACACACTAGTACTTAGGTTATATTAATAAATGGACAACTTGTTAATTGATCTTGTATTTCCCTTTTATTTATTGTTACAAACTTGTGTACTTGTTGTTAAATAAATTAATGTTATTATTGTTACTCAATAGTGTCACATGTGTTTTAAGCAATCTGTACATCATACTTAGGCGTTTCCGCTTTAGCCGGGGTGTTACAGTTTATGAGTAAATCCAACGCTAAACTAGGACACCGGGAGCGGGGCCTTACAAGTTTCGTTTTGTTTTTTATTTCAACTTTAGATATTTAAAAACACATAAATTACCATGCATTAAAACATGTTGTCTCAAAAACAAATCAACAATCTAAAGTGATTGGCTTTAGCTTTTATTAATTTTCATTACAAAACAAACATAAAGTGAAAATTTCTTTCTTGGAAATTTGAAATTAATTATTTCATCTAAGTCAATATTAAAATTTGTTACTTATAAAAGCTTGATATTAATAACTAATACAACATATTATATAAAACTAAATAATATATTTATGTTTGTAACCATTTTTAAAATCAAAAACTAATTATTAAAAAAAGTAAACAATTGATTAAAAAGAAAAAAGGTTAAATATAAAACTATTAATAAGAAGAGGAGAAATATATTTAAAGAGAGAGAGAGAGAGAGAGAGGTGGAAAATTTAGTAAGAAGCTATCTTGTGTGATGATATGTGGCATTGAAAAATATTTATTTATTATATAGTTTAGATTCACATAGAACTAAGATCAGTATTAGAGACATCTTAATTGTATTATGAATATATGTATTATCTAGTCAAGAGTCATAATCAAAGTCCTTGTCATAGTCAAATGTGACAAACATTGAACTTAAAGGATGTTTTGTTTAATTTTTCAAACTTAAGAACGAAAACTGTAAGGCCCCGTTACCGGTGCCCTACTTTGGATGTTGGATTTACTCATTAACGTAGTTCTAAATATCAGAGTTAATTAAAAATTTCGCAAAAATAATAAAACTTTCATATAACATTACATGTCATATCATAAACATGTCTAAAACATTCCTTGTCTTTCAATATTAAAACATTAAACATAAATCCACTTGCGTCTTCATATGTCAGACTCTTATTCTCCTGCCATGTGTCCTCGCTCAAGCCAGCTGTCTCATTCTACTCGCCTGCGTGCATACTAAAAGCCAGCTATGTTGAGTGAGTTCTAGTTAATCATACATCATACAATACATTACCTTACCTTCAATCATGCATCCGAAGATACATAATAATTACTTTACTAATTTACTTCTATTTCATACTTTCATACATACGTACATACTTTATTACTTTCATACTTACATAACCATACCTCACATTTTAAAGAGCATTACGCCCTATAACCTTCGCATATATTATTAGGGTATGCAACCCTTTAACCTTCGCATATATTATTAGGGTATGTAACCCTTTAACCTTCGCATATATCATTAGGGTATGCAACCCTTTAACCTTCGCATATATTATTAGGGTATGGAACCCTTTAACCTTAGCATATATTATTAGGGTATGCAACCCTTTAACCTTACCTTACTTTTCATTATCATCTCCGTTATCACATTCATACATATCTTACATAATATCATACATGTCATAATCAACATACCACACTATACTTTCCTTAACAATACATGCAATACCCGAAGGTCGTTCACGTATTGTCAAGCATACATTCATAATTGAAACATAACTTATCACATTCATCATTAAGGCATACACTTACCATTTAAGGTAAGTGTATTATTAACATTTAAATTGAGTATGCACACAGCCCTGAAAACATAACAAGGAAGTGGTGCTAGAAACTCACCTGAATGCGGTTACGTTCACCTTTAATCGTAATCCCTTTCTTGAGTTGTGCATGGCTAACTGTATAATATATATTTGTTAATTAACCGTCTAACTAATTAGGTTTGTATTTTTTGTTAGCCATCATATTTCTAAGTTGAACTTGACTTGGTTTAATTTATAACAATGATTTAGTTCGGTCAAATAGGATATGGGCTTAGCATTTTGGTTGGGGCACTCTGTTGTTCAATATAGCATCTGGGACCAGCTGGGTTTAGGCCCATCCATGCACAGACTGGTCAACCAAGAACCCTGGCAGAATATCCATGGTTGACCGAGAACCTTGTTTTGACCGAAAACCCATGCTACGGCCGAGAACTCGGATACTTGGCTGAGATTGTTGACCGAGAACACAAGATTGCCGAGAACATCCTGGCCGAGAACCCTTGTTGGCTGTCCGTTTGACCGAAAACCATAAGGGTTGACCATGGATTCCCAAACTTGGCCGAGAACCCCCAGTTCAGCCCATTTCCTATATTATGTTTCCATCCTACCCATATTACTTGGTTCACGGTTCAAATCACGAACTTTTAACCCTTAATCATCATCATTCTTACCCGTTCTACACCCATGGCTATCACGGCTTCAAGGTGTAACCCAACCTAGTCATAAAGATTGAACCTTTAATCCTAAAAACGTTCTTTAAGCTAGTTCTAGGGTTTTATTCATAAGCCATATCTAACCATGAGCTTTCATGTCCATATAAATCATCAAGTTTGAAGCTTTATGATTTATCTAGTCCCGACCTAGTTTATGTTCAAGTTTCATGGCTAACCGTTTATAAAAATGCAAGCTTTAAGATCAAGAACATACCTTTATATGGTTTTTAGGTCACGGATAGCTTGTTATGAAGTATTGATCTTGTATCTAGCTTGTACCCCAAAGATCTATCAATAAAAGGTTTGGTTTTGATTTTGGTTCCTTGATCTAGGTTGCGGTCGAAAATGGAAAGAGTGGTGTGTGTTATGGAGGTGTAGGGAGAATAAGATGGATAAGATGGATGGAAATGAAAAGATTTAGGGTTTAAGGGGTATTTATACTTCCTTAAGCCCATGGACCAAAGACCCATCTTTCCTTTCTTGTCCATCATTAAATCCCTCTAATCTAGCCTACTTATCTTCCCCCCTATTGTTATTATTTTATTTATTAACTCAAGTAAACTTTTCCGTTATATGAAATAATATTTAAAATATTATTATTTGAAATTTGGGATGTTACAAAAACCGTACTTACATAAATACGGTAAGGGATGAAAACCGGTTGGCTGTAAAGATCATGAATACGCCACTCCCGAATGAAATCCGTCTTGAAAGGTATGAAATAAACATATAATTACCTTCGACCACAAGCTTTAAGTTTGACGATTTGCATTTTGTCGAGGAACTTCAATCTTTTGTGACATATCAATCCTTCCCAAAATCAGTGAGTACGCTGATTTTAGAACGAGTGAATGTGAGAGAAAATTAACTTTTCTCAATGAAATGCAAATCACCTAACTTTAAGAATCTGATCGAAGTTAGGTGTCTATATTAAAAAAATTTACCACCACCGTATAATGCTTTTGATCTAAAAAGATCATGAATACGCCACTACCAAATGAAATCGGTCTAAAAAGGTGTGAAATAAACATATAATAACCTTCGACCACAAGCTTTAAGTTTGATGATTTGCATTTTGTCGAGGAACTTCAATCTTTTTGGCATATCAATCCTCCCAAAATAAGTGAATACTCTGATTTTAGAACACAGATTAACCTTTTTCAGCGAAATCAAATCACCAAACTTTAAGAATCTGATCGAAGTTGGGTGTCTATATGAAAAGAAATTTACCACCACCGTATAAAGCTTTTGATCTTCAAAGATCATGAATACGCCACTACCGAATGAAATTGGTCTTGAAAGGAATGAAATAAACATATAAAAATGAAACTTGACTTACGTAAACATGCACGGGATGAAAACCGGCTGGCTGTAATTATAGTATTAATATCAAAGATATCGCGTCATCACCTAATAAATGCTTAACACACACCACCAAAATGTGTTGATACGGTCCTTTCGTTTTCATGACAAAATCCCTAATAGTCCCGATGTTAGAATTACTAATCTTTATTTATTTAGATCACGAGGATTCGTATTGGTGTTCTCTCTACTGCACAACCTTCGACCACAAGCTTTAAGTTTGATATTTGCATTTGTCGAGGAACTTCAATTTTTTTTGACATATCAATCCTTCCCAAAATCAGTGAATACGCTAATTTTAGAACGAGTGAATGTGAGAACAGATTAACCTTTTTCAATGAAATGCAAATCACCAAACTTTAAGAATCTGATCGAAGTTGGGTGTCTACATTGAAAGTAATTTACCACCACCTTACAATGCTTTTGATCTAAAAAGATCATGAATATGCCACTACTGAATGTAATCGGTCTTGAAAGGTGTGAAATAAACATATAATAACCTTCGACCACAAGTTTTAAGTTTGATTATTTGCATTTTGTCGAGGAACTTCAATATTTTTGACATATCAATCCTTCCCAAAATCAGTGAATACGCTGACTTTAGAACTATTGAATGTGAGAACAAATTAACCTTTTTCAACGAAATGCAAATCACCAAACTTTAAGAATTTGATCAAAGTTGGGTGTCTATAGGGAAAGAAATTTACCACCACCATATATAGCTTTTAATCTTCAAAGATTATGAACACGCCACTACCAAATGAAATCGGTCTTGAAAGGTATGAAATAAACATATAATAACCTTTGAACACATGCTTTAAGTTTGATGATTTGCATTTTGTCAAGGAACTTCAATCTTTTTTGACATATCAATCCTTCCAAAAATCAGTGAATACGCCGATTTTAGAACGAGTCAATGTGAGAACAGATTAACCTTTTTCAACGAAATCCATAACACCAAACTGTAAGAATCTGATTGAAGTTGGGTGTCTATATTGAAAGAATTTTACCACCACCATGTAACGCTTTTGATCTAAAAAGTTCATGAATATGCCACTACCGAATGAAATCGGTCTTGAAAGGTATGAAATAAACATATAATAACCTTTGACCACAAGCTTTAAGTTTGATGATTTGCATTTTGTCGAAAATATCAATCCTTCCCAAAATCCGTGAATACGCTGATTTTAGAATGAGTGAATGTGAATATAGATTAACCTTTTTCAACGAAATGCAAATCACCAAACTGTAAGAATCTGATCTAAGTTGGGTGTCTATATTGAAAGAAATTTACCACCACCGTAAAATGCTTTTGATATAAAAAGATCATGAATACGCCACTACCGAATGAAATCGGTCTTCAAAGGTGTTAAATAAACATATAATAACCTTTTACCACAAGAATTAAGTTTGATGATTTGCATTTTGTCGAGGAACTTCAATCTTTTTTGGCATATCAATCCTTCCCAAAATCAGTGAATACGCTGATTTTAGAATGAGGGAATGTGAGAGCAGATTAACCTTTTTCAACGAAATGAAAATCACCAAACTTTAAGAATCTGATCGAAGTTAGGCGTCTATACAGAAAGAAATTTACCACCACCGTATAAAGCTTTTGATCTTAAAAGATCATGTATAGGCAACTACCGAATGAAATTGGTTTTGAAAGGTATGGAACAAAAATATAATAAAATATAAAATAGTTACACGTAAAACTAGCTAATGAAATCCAATATTAATTCGAAGGAAGAACATTGGCAAGAAAAAACAATAAATAAATAGCAAGAACAGTTAATTAAAGAATGGGAGAATCAGTATTTAAATACTGATGGTGAAAAATAAATTTTCCTCTTTTGACAAATATTCATCATATTTTAAAGAAAACTAACTTTAAAACTAGCGACATTAACGTAAGGATAGGAAACGTGTGACAACCATTGAACTTAAAGGATGTTTTATGTAATTTTTCAAAACTTAAGAACAAAAACCGTACTTATGTAAATACGTGTGGGATGAAAACCGGTTGGCTGTAAAGATCATGAATACGCCACTACCGAATGAAATCGGTCTTGAAAGGTATCAAATAAACATATAATAACCTTCGACCACAAGCTTTAAGTTTGATGATTTGAATTTTGTCGAGGAACTTCAATCTTTTTTGACATATCAATCCTTCCCAAAATCAGTGAATACGCTGATTTTAGAACGAGTGAATGTGAGAACAGATTAACCTTTTTCAACGAAATGCAAATCACCAAAACTTAAGAATCTGATCGAAGTTGGGTGTCTATATTGAAAGAAAGTTACCACCACCGTATAATGCTTTTGATCTAGAAAGATCATGAATACGCCACTACCGAATGAAATCGGTCTTGAAATGTATGAAATAAACATATAATAACATAAAATCTATAAAATAGTTAAAGGTAAAACTAGGTAATGAAATCCACTATTAATTTGAAGGAAGAACATTGGCAAGAAAAAACAATAAATAAATAGCAAGAACATTTAAGTAAAGAAAGGAAGAATCAAATTAAAAAATATTGATGGTGAAAAATACACTTTTCCTCTTTTGACAAAGATCATCATATTTTAAAGAACACTAAATTTAAATTAGCGACATTAACGTAAGGAAAAAGAACATGTGACAAACATTGAACTTAAAGGATGTTTTGTGTAATTTTTCAAACTTAAGAACGAAAACCGTACTTACATAAATACGTAAGGGATGAAAACTGGCTGGCTGTAATTATAGTATTAATACCAAAGATATCGTGTCATCACTTAATAAATGGTTAACGCACACCACTAAATGTTTTAATATGGTCGTTTCGTTTTCATGACAAGGTCCCTAATAGTCCCGATGTTATAAATACTAATCTTTATTTCTTTAGATCGGGAGGATTCATACTGCTATTTTGCGTAGTGTTCTCTCTACCACACAACCTTCGAACACAAGCTTTAAGTTTGATGATTTGCATTTTGTCGAGGAACTTCAATCTTTTTTGACACCTCAATCCTTCCCAAAATTAGTGCATATGCTGATTTTAGAATGGTTGAATGTGAGAACAGATTAACCATTTTCAACGAAATGCAAATCACCAAACTGTAAGAATCTAATCGAAGTTGGGTGTCTATATTGAAAGAAATTTACCACCACCGTATAAAGCCCTTGATCTTAAAAGATCACGAACACGCCGGTATCGAATGGACTCAAAGGATGTGTTGTATAGTTTTTTAAACATTTATAGGTCGAAAGTTTCAATTAGCGTGAATTCTAATGTTAATTACCAATATATCATATATTTACATGATAAATGCTTAAAGATATGGTCATTTTCAAAACTAAATAAAGGTCAAATTGGTACAAAGAGAATCTTGGTCGCACCTGATGTCGATTTGGACCACATCAAGTATTTACGATCTGGATCCAAGTTCTAACCACAAAAGATATGAGAGATAAGTGGTTATGAAGAACATAAAATAAATTAAATTTGTCCATGACATACAAGGAATAAGGCTTTATGGTGTTATCCAAGCATAAGAAACCATGATCCTCTATAAAGAGGCAAGGAATCCATGCAAGGATGATGGTGAGAAAGGAGAAGTTGGTTCTCCATGAAGAGAGAAAGAGATAAGATGCTAGTGGGGGGAATTTTCCACTGCAAATGGGATGTCTGAATTCATATGGGTAAGTCTCTATTTATAGAGAATAATTGGACTTTAATGGGTTTTCTCTATGTGGGCCTTCTCAAGCTTAATGGGCTTATCATTTTATTGAGGTGGGAGAATTACATATTTCACCTTCCAAAACCTCACTAATTGCATATTTATCTAGCTTAAAAGCTCAATGACATCCCCCCTCCCTCCAAACCTCCTTAATTGCATATTTACCAAGCCCAAAAATTCAATTGCATATTTCCCATCCCGAGTTAGAATATTTTGCAAATTTTCACATTTTGGTTTATTTAATCAAAAATATTTCATACTTGACTATTTTACCTTTACTTTTGTTGGAAATCTGACCCAAGAACATGAAACTCAAAAAAGATCGACTATAGTTTTGTTTATTATAATTTCTTGACAGTAGTACACAAATTACATAAATCTATCTATTTACCTAATTAGCTTCCTAAACATACTATAACTCAAACTGCTACATTATAGACTTTCAAAACTGTAAAATAAACATGCAATTAAACATATATGCTAATCTTGAAACAAAACCATTCTCTAGCTCTTTCCCAAATCAAACCACGTAGGTTTAATCATTCTTTTCTTTTTGCCCATGCTTCATTATTTTCTATTTTCATCGTTTTTTCCTTATTTCTTTCTTTCTTTCTTTCTTTCTTTCTTTCTTTCTTGTTTTAACTCGAAAGCGAGTTTCTTGCTCTTGCTTCTAATTAAAAGATCATATTACTTGCTTTGTACTTGCTCTTGCCAACTTGCAAAGAAGTTATCTTGCCTAAACTTGCTAAACATTTTAGTGACCAACTTGCTAATCAATTTCTGGCCTACATGCTAATCAGATTTTCTTGTGGTCTTGATGCTTATTAACTTGCGGATATTATTTATGATTCTTGCGAAAGTTGCTAATTAACTTGCTGGAATTTGTATCCTTTAAACAACAAACCCACAACCTTCTATCCTTAATCTCGAACAGATCGATCGTTGTTGCGGCTCTTTCTATTTGATTCACTTTTCACATGTTCACGCTTCCATCTTCACAAGACCACACCTACTTTTCTTCTCACAATCACGCTTTCATCTTCACCTGATCACGTTTGTTTTTCTTCTTGTTGTTCGATCCACTATGCAATTTGTTGTTGATCACCGCCGCAATATTTCCCTGCTGGCTTCTCTAGTACTCTAACTCAACGACTCTCAAAACCTCCATCTCCTTCACCAAATTTTGATACCAATTGTTGGAAACCAGCCCAAAAATATGAAATTTGATCTCAACCAAGAAAGACTCTTTTTTGTCTATTATAATTTTTTTACACTTGCGCACAAAATGCATACCCTTAACCATCTATTCATACTAATTAAATTTCTAAACATGCTATAACACAAACTTTTACTTTCTAGACTTTCAAACTAATAAGATAAACATTTAACTAAACAAACCTAATAATTGACCACTATAAACACTCAAACTATTAAATAAAATACTAATTAATTAAACCTTTTCAAATTACCTCCTTCAACTTTCATGATAACTTACTTCAAAATTAACTTCAAATATTCCCCCTTTATCTTGAAATTAAACCATTCGCTTGTTCTTTTCCCTATCAACCGACATGTTTAATCGCCTCTAACTCGGGAATTGAGCTCATCTACATCACGTGCAAGTGAATTAAGAGCTTTTTCTGTGGCTGTATGTATCATACTCAGTTAGTAAATCATGTAACATAATTACAATTTTAAGGCAAAAATAAACCTACAAAAACAAACTCAGTTTTTAAGCTCTGAACCCATGTCGATTGATAATTCCTTAAGTTCCCCCAGTATGTGAAGGACCAAATGAAGGATTTATGTTGTTACTGCAATACTCCCAAGCATATGAAAAAAACATTGTGAAACTTGTCTTAGAGACAATTATATTGTAAGAGCCGCATAGAGGAGACTGGATCGTGTAATATAATCATCTGTGATAGATCAAAATGAAGAATCTTGTGGTATGGAGTTTTGTGAAATAACTATACTTGAATACTTGTGTGAACAATCAAGAAACTGTGAAAGACGTTTGTGTGAAAAAAGCAAACGAGGTGTGAAACCAATCGTGTGAAACTTAAAGTGTTGATTGATAATTCCTTAAGTTCCCCGAGTATGTGAAGGACCATATGAAGGAGTTATGTTGTTACTGCAATACTCCCAAGCATATGAAAAAACATTGTGAAACTCGTCTTAGAGACAGCATATTGTAAGAGCCGCATAAAGAAGACTGGATCGTGTAATACAATCATTTGTGATAGATCAAAATGAAGAATCGTGTGGTATGGAGTTGTGTGAAATAACTATACTTGAATACTTATGTGAACAATCAAGAAACTGTGAAAGATGTTTGTGTGAAAAAAGCAAACGAGGTGTGAAACCAATCGTGTAAAACTTAAAGGATGTTTTGTGTGATACCAAGTATAGCTTAAAGAGACATCTTAATTGTATTATGAATATATGTATTATCTAGTCAAAAGTCATAATCAAAGTCCTTGTCATAGTCAAATGTTGTAATTAGTATTAATTACAATTAATGTGTCTTTAATTATTGGTATTTTATCGGTACCCGTATTTGTACTAAAAGTTAGTTGAATTAGGTACCGAGTAGCGTACCGAATTTTATGGTACGGTTTAGTACAGTACTCGTTTTGATACAACTATGTTTTTTTTCTTTTTTCAAAACTATACTTAACTTGGTATCGGTACCGGTATAAGCATGGTTGTAAAAATCGCGCCATGGCGCCGAGTACTCAACCTAGGCCGAGTTCTTGGCGAGTACTCAATATATAATTATTTTTATTTTTTGTGCACTAATATAAAACTGTAAGCAAGCATGACAAAACAAAATTAGAAACAAATTATGTTAACAATAATATCCACTTAAGCAAATGTATACACCTTTTTGTAATATATATGCAAAATATCTTACAAAATACAAAATAATAACTACCTATATACTAGCTAAGACGTCGGTTTTCTTGGCTTTACTCCTTGTCTTCTGTTTGGCCACCCTGTCTATCATTGTGTACTTTGCCTTTGGCTTCTTGCCAGCTCTGTCTAGTTCTTTTGAGGATGTGAGTGGTGGTAGCTGGAACAACAGAATATGAAAAACAAATATGTATAATTAATGTCATATTTTGTAATTGAATAAAACAAAATAGTAACAAACCTTCTTGTCACAAAAGATATGATCTCTTGTGATATTTTGTAATTGAATAGAACACAATAGTAGGCCTGCAAACGAACAGAACGTTCGTTGAACTTCTCGTGAATCGTTCGGCGGGAAGTTCGTTTATGTTCGTTTATTTAATAAGTGAATGAACACGAACACAAAATTTATGTTCGTTTAATTAAATGAACGAACATGAACACACGTTCCGTTCGTTCATTTATGTTCTTGAGCATACGTTCGTTATGTTCGTTTATCTTTGTTCACTTATGTTAGTTTAGATTATAAAAAAACGAACATTAATGAACACAAGTGTTCATTTTTAAAATAAATGAAAATTAACATAGATATTTGTTCGGTTAAGTTTTCATATAGGTTTAAAGTTAAAAGGGAACAAACCTCCTTGTCACAAAAGATTAGGTGTTCTTTCCAAGCAACAAAAGTACCAGTTGCGTCACCAACAGTTATAATTTCACCTTCCTCACAAGGAATAATTGCTTGTTCCTTTATGGCTTCTTCAATACTAACTTTATAGCAACCCTCCGGGATTGCTTTTCCATGCAACTGTTGTGGAGTCGGTGACTAATGAACTCTACCATGTGCCACCTTGTTACGCTTGTCACTCAGACACAAACGAAACTCATACACCTATAAACAAGCATGGGAAATTAAGATGGCTTAGTCGAAGTCAATATACAAGTACATACTCATAGATATGCTATGTTGGTGGGAAATTAACAATGTTTCGCGTAGTAGATACCTTTATTTCAGGAGGTGGGGGAGCTTCATCCGTAGATACATCAACTTTTCTTTTACAGCTTGAACGTTTTACCTAAAAACCATTCAATGAATCAGCTTATGGATGGAAATCAATCAACAATTAAAGGAAAAACTCGGAACAAAAAAATATAAACTTTCAAGTACTGTTGGTTTTTTTGAGCCGTTACTATCGGGGGTGTGGTGTAGTTGTGTTGATGTTTGGTCAACATTGTTCTCTACAGGCTTCATTGGTAATATAAAATAAATTGGAATTGTTAGACTTATTAGGTTATAAAATACAAAAACTGAAATTGCCAAACACTTACTGATGTCGCGCTACGGGGATCGACTACCGTTTGGTCAACATTTTTGTCCACGTACTTGGCCTGCAATTCGGTAATAGAAAATGAGCACACTCACATTGGAAATGAATTATATAAAGTACCGAAATTGTCAAATACTTATTGATGTCGCGATCTGGGGAGCGAGTACCGTTTGAACAACTATTTTATCCAAGACTTGGCCTAGAATTAACATATGCAAAATCAGCACACATGGAAAGTTAGTTATTAAAAAAAATCAGTCAAACTGTCAAACGCTTACCTGAGGAGCGGATTCTTGTTGCACAGCCTCACGTGAGGTAAAGATGTTTCCCACAGAACTGGCCTACAAATCAATTTATTAGGTTATGGAAAATCACATGGAAAGTTGTAATAAAAAAAGAAACTGTTAGATACTTACTGGTGTTGGCATTTTATTTTGCCCCACAGCACTAGTACTTTGGTTTGAACCAACCTGATTGGGAATAGGATTTACCTACGAATTGTGACAAAAACAATGCCAATTATGTATGTTGAATGCATTAATTAATGTGTTTATAAGTAACATACGTCACTTACTTGACTTGCCAACATTTGCGGCAACATTCCTTGTAGAAGTCTAAACATGGCCTCAAATGCTAACTGTTCATTCTCACGGCTTGCTAGCATAGCATTCGTGGATTCAAGTAGGGACGTCAACTTGTTCACCACTTCATCTCTCTGCACCGCCTCATACTCAAGTTGGGCAATCCGTTCCTTAAACGAGCCTTTTACCCGACTCACACCCCAATATTTACCTCCTGTCAGTCTGTACCCAATCCCTTTTAAAAACCCACTTTCTCTATGCCAAGCACTAAAGTGACGACATCTATGCACGGTTCAAGTGTTAGGGCTCCAGAGGCGATATGCTCCTCATGCTGAACCTGCAAGAAAACAAATGTCAAACTGCCCATTTCTTAAAAGCATAAAACGTCAGATTTCATGAACTACTGTAAGTAAATAAACACTTTGTAAACGATTAGGTTAAAATATGTTATATATTTGTTCAAACGATTCTATTACGCTTGTAACACGCTTATGTACAAAAACATATATAGATATTCTAATACGCTAGTAACACGCTTATGTACAAGAATCAAAGTCTATTACTCTTGTAACACGCTTATGTATCCACATCAAGTGTTGAGACAAGTTAGACAAACTCAAGTTTGTTTGACGCCAATATAAGGTTGTGTGTGTGGCAATGAATTAACTTTAACATAATTTAAAAAGTTTAATACTAAAACATACTAATTTGGTTGTCACGCCTTCGACAACAGCATTCTTGTATGCACCATCTTTGTCCTCCTTTGCTTTCATCCGGTGCAAGTTCCTTGTTTTTGACCTTGTAAGATATTCAAGAGAAAGAAGCTAACTCGTCATGCATTAGACACATAACCAACAAATCTTGAACTAGAGAGTGAAGTGATTACCAGTTTCTCTCGAAGGTAGGTATAACCCCCCGTCCCATGTGATGATCAAAAACATTGTTTTCTCGAGCTCCCTTTGTTGAAGTCGAGTGTTTCTTCAACCACACGTTTAATTATATTTTAAAAAAAACATAAACTTCTCTAATAGTGTAGTGGATTTAAACCTGAAACTTCTCTGATAGTGTGTACTCAACGAAGTGATCCCAGGCAACTTCTTGCCTGATCATTGTCCTGTGTCCCTTCGGTATCACCTTCAGCTTCAGAGGTTTACCGATGTTCGGCATAATGTATTTGGCATACATTTTTCTTCGGAAATTTCGAAGAAGGTGTCCGAGCCGATTCATCATAGAAGGCCTGTGACACGCCTCAATCTCAAAATATTTATGCAAAATATAATATAGTAAAGGTAAATTACTTCTCAAAATATTTCTGCATCAAACAACATATATATAATGTACAAATATAAATAAAGAATAACCGTTATTTGTTCCCACAGTTTATATTTAAGCTCCTTTGTGACCTCCCTCCAACTTAAATGTCTGAAGCCAAGTATTTCCCTTACAACATCCCCTAAAAAACTTGCAAACTTTGATCTGGTTTGGCCAGTGAACCTACCTAGATTATCGAACTCCACTACCAGTCTGACACCACCAGAGTTTGCATAATTGGTACGTAGCTTAGGTAACGTCATCAACCCCCTTGTAGTTTTTTTCGTAGTAGCCAAACTGTTGATGGGTTCAATAGCCATCGTCGCCATATCATCGTCTCCTTCAGCGTCATCGTCGTTGGCTTCCTCGCTGGAGTAGCCTTTAGTGTCGTCTGATTGAGCGTCGTCGTCGTTGGCTTCCTCATCGGAGTATAAAACATGTTCTTCTTTGATTGTTTGATCCATAAGCTTCATCTTCGATTGTTTTTTCTGGAGTAGCCTTCAGTGTCGTCTAATTTGTGGAGTGGAAAAGTTTTTTAATAATTTGGAGTGTAATTTGATTTTTGGAATTCAGCTTCGGTCATCTTTGAGTTCGGTTCTTTATAACCAGCTGCCGAGTCACAAAATCCTTTTTTGGCTCACCGTTGCATCTCACCACCCACGCCATCTTTCTCGAAATCCTTCAATCTATATACCCTGAAAATTTCGGGCCCAACTGACGTCGGACGCGCCGCCACTTGCCGCCGAACCGCCGTCACGCGCCGACGGAGATATCCAGATCTGCTCCTTTTTCCGGCATGTGAAGACTCACCCCGGAACCGTTGTGATAGCCATCCTGCTCCAGTCACGGGGATACCTACCTATCCTGTCCTTGTCGTCGTCTTCGACGTCTTCCACCTCCAGCCACTGCCGGAATCCGTCTCCGGCCACTAGCTGCACCTGTTTCTTATTCCAACAGTTTCAAGTCACCTTTTTGACCCGTTGTTTCGCTGTATCTGCCTTCATCATCTTCACGGTATACTCGTTCCTTTCTCACTATCATTATTATTATTAGTATTATTATTATTATTATTATCATTAGAACATACGTGATCCGGATCTTTGGAGTTTATTTTCATTTTAAGATCTCTTGACTATTATTGTTATTGCTACACACTATTATTATTATTATTATTATTATTATTATTATTATTATTATTAGTTTTTGTTACTATTATTATTATTATTATTATTATTATTGATTTGGTGCTCTATTGCTTGTGTTTGTGTGATTAGTTGCAACCATAGAGCATAGGAACCATGACTATTACTTGAGACCATGTCCTGAAACGAGGGGTGTAGGAAAGAGTAAAGATAGGGAGCGTATATTGCGTTTGGCTTCTTGGAATGTAGGAACATTAAATGGTAAGTTGCTAGAATTGGTAGATGTGCTTAAAAGACGTAGGGTTCAGATAGCATGCCTCCAGGAGACTAAGTGGAAAGGACATAGAGGGGCTGAGTGTAATGGGTATAAGTTGTGGTACTCGGGGTCTGATGGAGCTAGGAATGGAGTGGGGTTTCTAGTGGCTAAGGAAATACACACTAGTGTGGTGGAGGTGATAAGACATAATGACAGGATTATGGTGTTGAAATTAGTACTAGGAGAGGAAGTTGTGGCAGTAGTCTCCGCCTACGCGCCTCATGTAGGCCTAGGGGATCAGGAAAAGAGAGAATTTTGGGATTGCCTAGACGCAGTGGTAGGGGGCATACATAGGGGGGAGAGGATTTGCATAGGAGGTGATTTTAATGGACACATTGGTAAGGCTAACGATGGTTTTCAAGCCGTACATGGGGGTTTCGGTTTTGGTGATAGGAATGAGACCGGAACAGATCTTCTAGAGTTTGCGGTGGCACATGACCTAGGTATTATAAATTCTTATTTTAGGAAACAAGATTCTCATTTAATCACTTTTAGCAGTGGCGGACGCGACACGCAAATTGACTACCTTTTGATGAGGCAAGGAGACCGACGTTGGTGGAAGGACTGCAAAGTCATACCTGGGGAGGCAGTTGTGACTCAACATCGACTACTAGTGACAGATATAGCCTTCAGAAATAAGCTGACTGTTGACAGAAGAAAGGTACACCGAGAATTCGATGGGGAAATTTGAAGGACGAAAATCTCCTACTGTTTAAGGATAAACTCATACTGCATACGCGGGCTCCACTAAATGGGGACTTAACTCATATATGGGAAGCTATGGAGACAAAGATCATCCAAGTAGCAAAGGAGACTCTCGGGGTCACAACAGGAAAGACAAGTGGGCATAAGGAGTCTTGGTGGTGGAATGACGCAGTGCAAGACAAGATAAGGGACAACCAAGGATGTTTTAGGGAGCTAATGAGGTGCACGAATGAGGAGGAGCGACTGAATTTGAGGGACAACTACAAAACGGCCAAGATAGAGGCGAAGAAGGCAGTAGCGGAAGCAAAGAAGGCGGCCTTTAAATGGATGTATGAAAGTCTAGAAACAAAAGAGGGAGAACATGCTATGTTTAAGATTGCCAAAGCCAGGGAGCGTAGAAGGCAAGATCTAGGACCGGTGAAGTTCATAAAGGATACGGATGGGCATGTACTAGTCAAGGAGCAGGACATCAAGCTAAGATGGCAAACCTACTTCCACAATCTTTTTAACAATGGGAGAGCTTACCAAGAAGAACATGACAACACAAACTTTCAACGACAACAATCGAATAACTGCTACTGCCGACGGATCACACGAGAAGAGGTGAAGGATGCACTTAGGAGGATGGGAAGGTCTAAGGCGGTTGGCCCAGACAACATACCCATCGAGGTGTGGAAGTGTCTGGGGGAGGAAGGAGTCATGTGGTTAACTACTCTGTTCAATAGTATTCTCAAATTAGGTAAGATGCCAGACCAGTGGAGGAGCAGCGTTGTAGTTCCTATCTATAAGAACAAAGGAGACGCCCAATGTTGTGGTAACTACCGAGGAATCAAACTACTAAGTCATACTATGAAGCTATGGGAAAGAGTGATTGAGGTTAGACTTAGACGAGAAACTCAGGTTACGGTCAAACAATTTGGCTTCATGCCGGGGCGTTCCACCACAGAGGCAATACACCTTATAAGAAGATTAATGGAAAAGTATAGGGAGAAGAAGCGTGATCTACATATGGTGTTTATTGACCTACAAAAGGCCTACGACAGTGTGCCACGACAGGTGCTCTGGGAGTGCTTGGAGGGTAGAAGAGTGTCCAGGAAATACATAGAGATAATTATGGATATGTATACCAGGAGTGAAACAAGTGTCCGTGCGCCAGTGGGAGATACTGATTTCTTTCCTGTAGAGGTAGGTCTTCACCAGGGGTCAGCGTTGAGCCCGTTTCTTTTTGCAGTAGTCTTGGATGAGTTGTCAAAGTCGATTCAGGGGACTCTCCCGTGGTGCATGATGTTCGCAGACGATATTGTGTTACTTGATGAGAAAAAACAAGATCTAAACATGAGGCTTGAGGAGTGGCGAACAACCTTAAAGACAAAAGGTTTAAAGATTAGCCGATCTAAGACGGAGTACCTCCACTGTGATTTTGGTGGGATAAACGACAATGAAGACGCACAGATCACAATTGAAGGGCATGTGGTCCCGCAGGTAACGATGTTCAAGTATTTAGGATCATTTGTACATAGCGATGGGGAATTAGACAGTGATGTGACCCACCGAGTTCAGGTAGGATGGTGTAGATGGAAAGCAGCCACAGGTATATTGTGCGACAAGAGTTTCCCGACTAAACTAAAGGGAAATTCTATAGGGTGGCAGTTAGACCTGCAATGCTATAAGGAACAGATTGTTGGGCCATCAAGAAGGCACAAGTGCGGAAGATGGAGATAGCAGAAATGAGAATGCTACGTTGGATGTGTGGGCACACAAGGCTAGACCGAATAAGAAACGTTGTGTTTCGCGAGAGATTAGGGGTGGCGAACATAGCAGACAAGATAAGAGAATGGAGATTGAGATGGTTTGGACATGTAAAGAGAAGACAGACGACGAATCCTGTTAGATCCGTAGAAAACATTACTATAGAGGGGAGGAGGGGTAGAGGACGACCGAAATTGACTTGGGATGAGAGGATTAGGCATGATTTGATAGACCTAAACCTCTCCGAGGACATGGTTGAGGATTGGAATTCGTGGAGAAGTAGAATTAAAGTTAAGGATTTTTATAGAGATTTGAATACCTTAGGGCTTAGACTTAACTTATTTAGGTCACATACCAATGATATTTCCCTTACATATATTATTATTATTATTATAATTATTATTAGCTTTTATATGGCTGTTAAACTGTGATCTTATTAATTAGTAGTAGTTTTTATATAACTGTTAAACTTTGATTTCCTTTATTTTGCTTCATACACATGTACTTAAAGCCGAGGGTCTCTCTGGAAGCCACCTCTTTATTCCTTTGGATAGAGGTACGGTGTGCCTACATCCTACCCTCCCCAGACCCTACTTATAGCTTTGCTGTCGGTGGGATTTTACTGGGCATGATTGATTGATTGATTGATAAATAATTTTGAGTTTTTGAATATTTGGAGCCAATTTGGAGCTTTTTGAGTTTTTCCTCCCGTTTAATTAAGAACCAATAGATTATTGGCATAGTTTTTAATTTAAATTAAAGGGGATAAGCGTGTTACTAGCGTATTAGGATATTTATATATGTTTTTGTACATTAGCGTGTTACAAGCATAATAGACTCGTTTGAACAAATATATGACATATTTTAACCTAATCGCAAGCGTTTATAACAAAGAAAGAGATAGCGATTAGATGATCCATAAAACATGTTAAGAAAACATTTTAAGATAATCCATATTTACCATTCATCAAAAGATGTCATACAAAAAGTACCATTACAATACATCACAAAAACCCAAGACGAGCAAAGCTAACATCACCATCACTCCGCCTTGTCCACAATATCCTACCCAGCTCGTTAAAACTCATGTTGGTTGAGTTACGGTAGTTACGGTGTCAACCAGAGTCCCACACACTGAGTCGTAGCATGCACACTGTTGTTTAAGATAATCAACAGCCTTTGCCTTAATCTCAGTGTCTGGTTCCATTAACATGAGTTTACATGAGTCGAGTGTCTTTGATTTTTCAAATGCGAGTCTAGCCCTAATCTCTTCGATTGTCTTCAACAAAGTGTCGTCTTTTTCTTTTTCAAGAGACATCCTTGTTTTCACCATGTTCTTCACGGTTTTGTCACAAGAATGCATTTTTATTATTTTTTGGAAATGTTTAGTGTGAGTGAATAACAAAATAGATGTTACAATATATAGCCCTAAAATTTAATTTTCGGTAGTTGAGACAATAATTTAATGTAGTTAAGTTTGATTTATAGTCTATCTAGTAAGATATAGCTTATTTAAAGCGTACTTCAAGCGTGAGATATAGTTTTTTTTATTTTAATTAACTTTAATGTAGGCTATCATTACATAAATATTTTTCCAAGATTATTGACAGGTGAGTAGGTATAAGTGTAATTAATTTCCCAAATTAATTTTGACAAGTTTATAATATCGAAATATTTTTCCAATTTTGACAGGTGATATAAATGTAATTAATCTCTAATTAAAAAAACACATGAGACAAGTGTGAGCGTTTCCCAAGCATGGGACACCCTTTTGTTTTTTTATTACAGAGTTACTATTCGTCCATGAGTGTACTTTAAAAGTGTCTTTTTCTTTTTAATTTGTGAGCGTACTATAAGCGTTTAATAATTTTGCTTACATATTAACTGTTTGATCCGTGAGCCTTTTGGCTATATATACCTACACCACATTTGTAAAACTCATATACCTATATAATTTTAAATTATTTTTTAGTTAATAATGGATTGTTCGTCATCATCCACATCCTACAAGGATGTCCTCAGGAGGCAAATTGAGGATCAAATCGAGGCAGATAAAACTTGTCGGGAAACTTTTACTGAAGAATTTGTAAAGACTAGCAACAACTTGGATGCCAGGGATGTCATTGCAAAAGTTCTTGCTCGAATGCCCACTAGTATTATCCCAGATCTTGCGGTTTTGTTTATGGTTGATGTAGGACAGAGAGAGCTTGACCAGTTAAAACTTTTGAGCAAGACAATTCTTGAACTGAATTTCTCAATGGAATTGAAGTTGAAGTTTCTTATGTCACTCAAAGATTAGTATGTGATGGTGTTTCATGAGTGTTTATGATATAGTGATGGTGTATTTTTATGTGTGTTTTGGTAATAATAAAATTAGTATGTTTGTGTTAAAACATGGATTCAACATGTAAACTACAAAGTGGTAACATAATACTAGAGATCTCCATAAGTCTATATCATAACATCTAACAAGTATCTTAAAGTATATAGCAGTCAGTTTTGAAATCATTCAAATTTGTTTTTGCCTTTTCTTAAGTTCAACAATCAACTCTTCTCCGGTTAAAACAATTTTGTTATTTTTCATGGAATACCTGTGCTTTCTTGATAAGAGTATTTCTGTGTTGGTTTACATCCGAGAGGAGAATTTGCACAAATACTTTGCCCTCAACCTTTTTAGTTGTTTGTGTTGTTTAGGGCCTTCCTTGAAAAAATTACACCCCCATTGTCTCTTCCCATCATATTTCTCCATGTGTCTCATAGCAAAAATACCACAATCTATTCCATTATTTTTTGTTCTCCGTCCCATCTTCACTCTATTGATTGTTGCTATTTGGATTTGCTGAGTAATGGAGTGTTTGATTGTCTTAAGATACATGCAAAAGACGTTTCTCTAAACAAAATAGAAAGCAATTTAAGTATTTTGACAATTTTTATAACAGGTATGTATGTTTTTTGGGTTAAAGGTATATATGTTTACCAGTATATCAGGAGTCTATATTTTCGTATCTTTCTTCAAAATTCTTTATACTTGCTTTTGATTTGTCTTCTAAACTTTTAAACTTTGCATCAACTGGTATTTCTTGATTTGCACAGTTGCCAAGTAATTCTATCACTCCTGTTTGAAGATTGAAGGTAACCACAAAGAAATGATCGTGTTGTAGAATTCGCACGAGCACTATAGCAACCTCATTGAGTGATAGAATTCCAAAAATTGCCATTTATTTTTCGATGTTGTCTGAAAACACATCCAATCTTTCTTTGTCTGTGTAACCCCTTGACTCAACATAATGGTCACTTGTCTGTATATAAATTAAAATGCAGATGATTAAAGCATTTATTGAGCGTTTTATAATAGTACAAAGAAAGTAGATTAATTTGTACCAGCACAGTGCTTGAAACAAAGAATCTGAACGGTGATCCTGCAGATTTTTTCTTTTCTTCATAGTTCATTAGTTCAATGAATGCATCCATGGCATTGGTGGTTATATAAATGCCATGACAATAGCTTTCAAAGATCACCTTGAACTACTCTGTGTGAGTGGACTTGTAGACCTCCTCCCAAATGTGTCCAAGACAAAAAAATATGTACTCTGAAATTATTTCTTCATTTTTTGTGACACTAGTGGATACATCAACCTCCCTCAGAAGATATGGAGATTTCAGTGTACTGAGGTAATCACTTGTTGTCAACTGTTAAACATAAAACAACTCATTTTAAATTTGACTGAAAATAATAGTAACTATAATAAAATACATTCAACCCATTTTGTTTTTTATTTATAATTGTTGGCAATCAAAGTCACAAAACTGCTTTTGTATTAAAGGGATTAAACCACCACACTTATACAAGACACTTTAGCCACCTATTTATACTAAAACATTACAACATAAAATCTGCATAATCTTAAAACAACTTGCATAACTAGTTGCAGGTTACAACCTTATCTTCCTATATATGCTAACCTTCATTATTTTAACTTATCCTAATATAACAACTTGACACACAAGTTGTTTACACAAAACATCATTTTACTTAATCCAGAAGTCTGACCCAACTTCTGTTTTGACTGACCTAAACATTGATTCGTCACCCGTATGTTAACAAACCTGTGAACATAACAATAAAGTCTAACAATAATTAAATACCCTCTTTAGCCCACTCAACCACTGTATTAACAATTTTATCAATATCTGCGCATGAGACATTGTTTTCTTGACCTGCATCATTTTTTACGACTGCCAAAGATGTAATATGTTCAAAATAATAGCCTAAGCGTTTAATGAGAGTTTTTAACTGTGATTATAATTAAGCTGGTACATATACCTTTTTGAGTAGCCACTGGATCACCAACACCAACATTTGAATCAACTGCATCAAACAGATGTAAAAAGTTTAAAATAACAGCATAAGTGTTTTATGAGCGTTTTAATTATACTTATAATTAATTTAGCCCAGATACCTTTTTGAGCAGCCACTGGACCACCAACACCAACATCTGAATCAACTGAATCTATTGCCGCAGCTGTATAAGTATCGGGATCTTTCAACTTAAACAAAAATAGTTTTGAAATGGGAAGGAGAAACTTGAAAGAAGAAAATACAATTTTTTTTCTCACCTAAATTAAAGAGTGATAAGCGTTTTATGGTGTCAATTTCTTGAGTTTTAGGGACCACATTATTAGTGAAACTATTTTCCCATTCACAACATCTAGCAAAGATATTGTGATTTGATGGATGTCTATCCTTTCCTTGACGGACCAACTCGTTGATCTCTGAGCAAAGTTTATCAAATTTCTTCAACTTTTTATCCATTGCCTTATTCCAAGACTGTAAAAAAGAAAATATAGTTATTGTTAATTCAAAAAAATTTTCAATTTATCCCAGCCAGTTGTAATGGAGTTAAATATTAGTCAACCAGCTCCTGGGTGTGTGTTCCCAATGGCATTTGCAAACTTAAAAGTGAATAAACACTTACATAATCATTCAAATCTTGTTCAGCTGTCTGATCGGCATTATCTGTTTCAGATGCACTTTGACCATCTGTTTTTGATTATATATAATGTTATTTTATAAACGTTGCATTACATGAAATACATATAGAAATAAGAGATATGAGAGTTTTTTAGAAGAAAATAACAAGTTTGTTACCATGTTCTTGTTTCTCCTCAGCTGCAGTGTTTTCTTCAACTCCAGGCTTACCGGTAGATGCATCACCATATGTACCACCACATGCAGTCTCATCAAGCACCTTCCCGACAGCACTAACTGTCATAGGAGTAGTAGCAGCAGCAGCAGCTTCATCAAGTCCCTTCCCAGTAGCACTAACTGTAACAGCAGCAGTATCATCAATAGCCCATCAGCAGTCTCATCAAGTCCCTTCCCGGCAGCACGAACGGTCACAGAAGCAGGAGCAGCAACAGCCACATCAATCCCCTTCCCGTCAACACTAAATGTCGCAGAAGCAACCTCATCTTCATAATTTCCATTATCTTCTTCTAAGGGAGGAGCATTATTCTCTAAATATTTTTCCATCTTATTAAGAGTAGTTGTTGTTATGTAGTTGACTGCAGGCGTTGTGACGGGAGTCCCAAATGGACCATATTTTATTTAGTATTCATGCGTATAAAGAATCAGAAGGAAGGTGATCGGACCGTTGTATTGAGCGTTGATATCTCTCCAGTCTTCCTTTGTCATTTTCAAGTTTTCAATAACATAGCTGCACCAGTCCATAATTAGATTATCCGAGATTTTATCAATTGCGGTGATGAATCGTTGATTGACTGTTGTTGATATTGACATAAATCCTATACAGGTGTTAAACAACACAAGGAAATTAATCTTAAATAGTTCACCAACTCCTTTATCCGCGGCCAGTTTCTCTCACACATGCTTTATACTTATTCTTGGAGTACGTAATTGATTTTTGAACAAATCTGTAGTAACATCTTCCCCAATCTTGGTCTACTCTTGTCTAAAATAGGGATCATACCCATTGGTATCCCCAACACTTCATGTCTTTTTGTGGTATTATCTTAATAACACCGCTCCCAATGTTTAATTCATTTAAACGGTTATTATAGTTCATGAGCAACCAATATCCCAAAGTTGTTGGAGTTTGGGTTACTTAAAGTCGAAACCCATTTCTTCTACATAAGTATTTTGGGCAGGGGTCATTGCCTTCATTACATCAACAATATTATAAGGTGCACACCTGTTCTTCAATTTTTTTTCTACAAATTCAACAAAAGGTTTTCTTGATGTCCTCCCGGCTGGCTTCTTTTCTTTAATGGCTTTGTTTTTCGGACGCTGAAAGTCCAGGTCAGAGGTGCTGTGTTCCACCTCTATCTGCTTTGACAACCTGTCAATTTTTGTGTCAAGGTCTGAATCAGAGTCTGCTTCCACAACATGTTTTGTTTTCATCTTTTTCACCATCGGAGCAACTTTTTTAGTCTTCCTTTTATCTGTATTTTCATCTCTCTTCTCATTTAGATGCTTAGCTTTATCAGTCTTGTTTTTTTCGACAATTGAATCACATACATACAATAAAACTTGGGGGTAGGGAATAACAACACGAATCACAAGTAAGTAGAAATTGCTTATGAAACATCACATTGATAATTCTCATACCAAAGCCATAACACGCTTAGCATACGCTTATAACATGCTTTAATATTACACATAGATTTTAAAAAATCAAAGATATGTATTACAACAACAACACGCCTATAAAACGCTTTAATACATGATGGTAGCTTTACATAAGATGATTTAAACAAATGCTTTGCAAAACTCAATTACTGATGCTTAAATTCACAGCGGTTACATATTAAGATTAATTAAACCTAAAACGCTAAAAAAATTATAAACTAACACATGTTCCATGTTTATTCTGAGACCTATCGTGCTTGTGCTTCGTCCTTGGTTTCGTTCAAGAAGTAGATGAGTTAGGGTTCTACATTTTCTCCTTATGCTTGTGGTTGTGCTTGTGCTTCGACCTTCTGCTTCACAGTAGAAACGAATCGTCGACGGTTTAAGGAATATTGACTTACGAGGTTGTGCTTCACAGTTGAATTTTGGGAATAATTATCGCCGTTAGGGGGTAATTATTTGACCCTTTTAAAAGAAGGTGAGGCGCGTGCTTTTAATTTTTAGTCGTATGGTTAGGTATCATTATATAGTATAATATATATATATATATATATATATATATATATATATATATATATATATATTGTGGGTGGTGGTGGGTTCAGGTGGTCATGATGGTGGTGGACAGTGGCGGAGGTATGGTGGTTCGTGGTGGCGGATGTGTTGTGGTGGGTAGTGGGTGGTGGTGGTGGCGGAGGTGTGGTGTGTGGTTAGTGGTTGGTGCTGGAGGTTGTTGTGATTAGTGGTTGGTGCCTGTGGTTGTGGCGAATGTGGGCGGTGGATGGTGGCAGTTGGTGGTGTATAGTATGATTGAGGATATGTAATCCATGAGACTATGACGGTGCTATCGCGTATGATTACCATGATGATTGGCCCAATTATGACGACGACGATGCTAATATAATGATACCTACATGAATATATGGATATAACAACCTGGGTTGGTGGTGATTATCATAATGATGCTACTAACCTATGTGGTACGGTTTGCTTACACTAACCCATATGATGGCGACAATAGCTCGTACGATGATCATGATGTATATGATGATGATCACACATATATATGATAATCAATTATAGGTATATACCTATATGACAATACGCCACACACACACACACACACACACATATATATATATGTTGATGATGATGGTGACACTGATGTTTAATGACATGTAACCCGTGTGATCGAAAACGACCATGATAACGTATACGATGGTCATACTGATGGTAGCCTGTAAGACGGATGATGTTGTTTGATGATGACAACAATTCATAAGATGATGCCGACAACGATTGCTAATATTGGACGTTTTGTTTACGATAACCCATACGATGCTGACTACATCCCGTACATGGAAATAGGTTATATATATGTTGGTGTTGATGATGCTGTTGACGATTATGATGACACTGATAACGAGATATATGTTACCCGTATAATCGACGCCGACTAAGATAGCCTATACAATGACCACGTTGATTATGCCCACGTCTGATGATGATGCCGTTTCATGGTGACGGTGATCGATGATTATGATGATGATAACCACTATAACACATGATAATGATGATAACTTTATGATGTTGATCATCATCATAACACATATGGTGATGATGATAACCTAGAAGATGATAATGATACAAAACTACATACTTATTCATTATGATAATGACAACACTAGAATGTTATGAGCTTCTCTATTACGAAGTTGTAAATCTTATCCAGAAAATCTTACTAATGGTTAAGATAAGATAGTTCAATAATGGATAAAATTTTAATTTTATTTAAAAAATACGATTTTTCAAACGAACTCAATTTTTATACATTGTTTATACCAGAATGTTCATAAAAAACTAAGTAAGACTATGTTTTTATATTTTTTTAAAAGTTAAATATAATAAGTTATAACAGAGAAACCAATATATATATATATATAATTAAATGTGTAGAAAAAAATAGAAAAATAAAATAAAAATTCAAACCAATCTAGATTGTGATCACGGTCCCACCAATTCTCTATTTATTCTCTATTTTTTGTGTAATTTTGCCTGCTCTTTTTTCCCTCTCACTTCTCATTTTCCCTCTCATTTCCCATTTTCCCTCTTTCCTCATTTCGCATCTCAATTCTGAAATTTGTTTTCTGTGCCAAAAATCAATTCTTGATCTTCAGGTAAGTTACATTGTTTATGTGGTTCCTCGCATCCCTCTCCACCTTATGGTAGAAATCCCCTTTTACTCATACATCTATTACTTAAGGAAATTGATTGAAAATATGAGGGTTTTGTTTTTTAGTTTTCTCAATTTTAAATGATTGAAGATGCAAACATGTTGAAAATGTATGCTACTCATGAACTATCAGTTAAAGGTTGTTATAGGAAGAAAGAGAAAAACGTACTAATTTAATAAAATAGAGTTAGATATAGAGAATGAGATGTGGAAGGATAAATAAAATATACATCAAATTATATAGTAAGATGATATTTCTCTAAACTATAGAGTTAGAGATAAAGGAGCTGATGTGGATGCTCTAACTTCATAACCCAAAATCGAGAATCTAACTTCTAGCTTTCTAACTTCGCTTTCTGGTAAGAATATTTGTAATTCGTATTTACGGTGATTTATGTAGTCAATGATATTCGTAGACATCGCTTATCCTGGTTAATTATTTTTGAACATACAGACTAGTCTGACATAAAAATGTCACGTCTCAATAATGGAGTTAAGTTCCAGGTAGATATCGACAGTGATTCCATGAGTAGGATGGTATGTTAATGTTATCAACAATTTTTTTATGAAAAATTTTACAGTTTTGCAACATATACATTCTAAGAACTTTTTTTGTGTTACTTATAGCTCATTCCTAAAGTTGTTCAACCAATGTTTGCTGACATTAATTCGAATACCAGCTGTTATTTGATTTATGATCAAAGTGGTAGAACATTTTCTGTAGTTATAATCAAAGTACTTTATGACTTTTATTTTGGAACCGGTTGGACTGAAATAATCAGAGAATGTTGTATAAAAGCTGGAACAGCTGTTTTTGAGCTTAAGTCAACATCTATGTTGAATATGTTTACTTTCAAAAGAAACGTAAATGATCAATCTGGTACTATGTTATGCATTCCAGTCAGAAACCGACACGTCCATTACTTGGTAAGTTTTAATTTCTGTTTTCAATGATTGATTCCAAATTCAAATGTCTATTAATTAACATGTTTAACAGGATTTCCCTGAGTGGTACGTGATTCAAGAATTTGGTGAAAATAACATGAATTGCTTTTCGAGCTTATTGCTCCAGATAGATTTATGTTTAAAGTTTCATGTCTTTGGGATAGAATGGGTTGTAGGCTAGAGGATGGATTGATTGAGGTTTTTAAACAAACCAACTTGAAAGGTGGTTCGTTTGTTGTGTTTGAAATCATATCAAATATTACATTTCATATTAATGTCTTTCATGAAGATGGCATAGAATTTATCCTTCCTGGTCTAAATCAACTGTTTCTCAACTTTCAATTAAGCAATCAAGGTAGTTCCTCCCAAAACCCAATTCATCTTGATGAGAAAAATGATGACTCTAAAATCGTCTTCCACATGAACGTCAACAAGATATTGGTAAATTGAATTTTTAAATTTCTTTTTTACTTACAAATGTATTCGTTTAAATTTTAACAATATCATTTTAACTTTATAATATATTTGAAATTTGCTTTTCACAGCGTCTTCCGTGTCACATTTCTACCAAGATGGATGCATATGATGGAATGCTAATCACTTTGGTCAATCTAGAAGGTCGTAAAAAAATGAGACTTCATGGTGAAGTGTCGAATCTGAAGTTTAGATATTATTTACCAAAATGGGAAAATTTCAAGGATGAAAATGAATTACAGATTGGTGATAAGTGCAGATTTGAATATGACTTCAATGAAAGTACTTTGTTAGTTTCAAAAGTTGATTAGTGCAAGAATGCGCATTGTGTTTGGTGATTTTTGGAACATTTGTGATTTGGTGACTTTGGGAACTATTTGTATGTTTTTAAATGTTTTGAATGTTTTGTATGTGTTTTCAAATGGTTGTATTGATATATTTTTTAGTTTATTGTTTTGAATGTTGGTTGGTTAGTTTTCAAGTGCTTTACTTTTATAGTTTTTTTTTAACATCTATTTTGTTATTCACTCTTCTTTTGATTCTCTCTTCTTTTGTTTCATGGTATGTATTGTAAAAACAAAAAACACTTTGTTAAAAACGCTTGTGATATGCTTATTAAATCGTAAACCACACTTTGTTAAATCTAAAAATAAAACAAAAAACACTTTGTAAACGATTAGGTTAAAATATGTTATATATTTGTTCAAACGAGTCTATTACGCTTGTAACACACTTATGTACAAAAACATATATAAATATTCTAATACGCTAGTAACACGCTTATGTACAAAATCAGTTATTGAATAATTGATGGTTTTTTTATTAATTGGAAACAAGAATCAATGTCTACGCTTGTAACATGCTTATGTGCAACAACTCCTTTCTAAACCCTCCTATATATACATATATATATACACACACGCGCGCACACACATACACATATATATATATATAGTTTTGTTTTCAATAAAAATTCCTTTTTCACCCTCATAAACACTAAAATAAAACACTTAAAAAACCACAACATCCAGTAACAAAAGTAATCGATCTCCATGGAAGAAATCTCATCGCGGACCACAACATCCAGTAACAGAAGCAATCTATCTCAGGTTTATTGTTTTTGTGGTCAAGAAGCCATTATAAGAACATCAAAGACCACCAAAAATCCAGGTCGGAGGTTCTACTATTGTGCATCTCAGGTTACTGAAATTGCAAATAATTTTGGAATTCATCCCGTCTTTATGTTGATTGTTGACCCTAAACTCTATATTTTTTAACTTAGGGCAAAAAATGTGATTTCTTTATATGGTCTGATTGTGTTTCGTCCAAAAGATCTGATGTGTGCACAAGATGTACAGACATAATTCCTATCTTGATAAGGGCAAATAAGTCATTAGAGGATCAACTTGCAAGGAGTGTAGCTTCAAGGATTGAATCAGAAAAAAAAGTGAAGATATTGTATTTTATTTGCTTCTTGTTGTTTTTAGGGCTTTTAATTAGTTTTGTAATCTGAGTAAAAAGCTAAGAAACAATGTTATGATTTTAGACCAGCTATTATGATGTATTCTTATGTTTCTGAACGGATTTAAAAGCCTTTTAGTAAGTAGTTTAGTTTGAGTGTTTTCAAAATGAGATATTTAACAGTACACAGTGTATTTATTTCATTAAAAAAAGGTTACTATAAAAATTTAATAAAAATATGTTCCTCCCGAGTTTCGAACCCGCGATATTTGCAATCTATGTTTAATCACAAGCGTCTCAACCGTTTGAGCTACACCCTGAGAACATAATAGAACCTCTTCTAATGTTTATATAACGAAATTTTGATGTTTAAAATTTTCATTTTTACCCGCCAATTAATCGAGTTATCTTCTTATGGAAGATTCCTAAATCAATTATTGACCAAATAAAATCTCACCATCTCACCAAACCCTAATAAATGATCTGCTAGTGTATTATTGAACTCTTATCAATTAATTCCTACCAAACAGCTTCATTAATCTCAGGTGAGTACCAAATATTTTTGTTTTTAGTGTCATACATAATAAAATGTCAATTACATTTATTGACGTTAATTAGTGTGTGTGTGTGTGTGTGTATATATATATTTATATCGTTGATGACACGGTTAATAAAAAAATTCTTAGAAGATGGATAAGTCTTGGATGTCAGTAGGCGACAAGTGCAGTAAAGCATATAAAGATGGTGTTAAGGCATTTCTAGATTTTGCAGTTCGTAATTGCAAGGAGACATCACCACCAATTTCTATTTCATGTCCATGTGTTAGGTGTGTGAACCACGTATCTCTTAGTGTAGACGATGTAGAACATGACTTGTACAGGTTTGGATTTGATAAGAATTATACTACTTGGATAAAACATGGAGAAGCCGACATCAACATCCCAACTAATGTTAATAATACTGGGTTTTCCTGCACCTACATTCCAACTAATTATGATAATAATATTGGGCTTGTTGACACCAACATTCCGAGAGATGCCTGTGAAACTGTAGAAATGGTAAATGCTTCAAAAGACAATTTCAAAGGCGACAAGAAGCATCAACAGTTTCTACAACTGCTTGTTGACGCTGAGAAGGCCCTGTATAAAGGATGTCCTGACTTCACCAAGTTGTCTGCATTAGTACAACTACTCAACTTGAAGAGCAAGCACGGGGTATCTCATAAGTTCGTTGATGAACTTCTGAAATTGTTGAAAAATATGCTACATGCAGATAACGAAATGGTAAATAATATGTATGACGGAAAAAGGATGATGAAGGCAATGGGCTCAAGATACGAAAAGGGATTTGCACTGATGGGGTCGACGTACATAGAGGCAACAGAAACCACAGTTTTTGGTCTGTTTTAGCAGTCATTTACAACCTTCCACCTTGGATGTGTATGAAAAGAAAGTTCATCATGCTTTCCTTATTAATATCCGGAGTGCCAGGAAAAAATATTAATGTGCTTTACAGCCTTTAATTGACGATCTAGCATCTTTATTTGAGGTCGGGGAGCCAACATATGATGCATATAAACGAGAAATGTTTACACTACGTGCAGTTGTGTTATGGACGATTAATGATTACCCTGCTCTTGGTACACTATGTGGTTGCCCTTAAAGTGGATTCAAAGGTTGCGTAGTGTGTCGGGGAAACACTTAGTGTGTTCGACTTCATCACACAAAGAAGCAGAGTTATGCTGCCCATAGAAGGTATTTATCACATGACCACCCTTTCAGAAAATAAACAAAGATGTTCAACAGAAAATAAAAGATGAGAACTGCTAAAGAGCCTATGACAGGGGAAGAGATGTATGACGAGGTAAAAAACATTAACAATGAATAGGGAAAGGGATCTGAATCCCTAAGTGAGAGTAAGAGAAAAAGGGATAACACAACGCCGCATCCATATTGGAAGAAGTTCAACATATGGTACCAACGGCACAACTATTGGAAGTATTTACCTATCCAACATTGTATTGATTTGAAGCATGTTGAAAAGAACGTGGCAGAAAGTATTGTCGGGGCGTTGCTGAACATTCCGGGTAGGACAAAAGACGGATTGGAAGCTAGAAAGGACTTGGAGTTTTTAGGGATTAAAAAGGAGTTGCAACCGAAAGCAAAAGGAAATAATACAGAACTGCCTGCAGCATGCTTCACATTATCAGCACAAGAAAAATACATGTTATTTGAAACATTGTATAAACTGAAGGCTCCACTAGGGTATTGTTCTAGCTTCTCTAGTTTGGTGAATCTTAAAGAAAGGAAGCTACAAGGCCTTATTTCACATGATTATCACATGCTTATGCAACAGTTTCAGCCCCTTGCAATACGGTCCATCATGCCAGAACCAATGAGAAATGCTATAATCAGGCTTTGTTTTTTTTTTCAAGTCAATTTGTAGCAAAGAAATCATTGTAGAAGAGTTTAATAAGATGCAGGAAGAGCAAACAGTTACACTGTGCCTGCTGGATAAGTACTTTCCTCCATCATTTTTTGATGTCATGGTTCACTTAACCGTGCACCTTGTCAGAGAGATAAAATTATGTAGGCCACCATGCTTTCGTTGGATGTATCCCATTCAATGGTGTATGAAGGTTATCAAAGGGCATGTGCGAAACAAAACTTATCTAGAAGGGTGCATTGCTGAGGAGAACATTGCGGAAGAAACAATCGAGTTTCTCAGCGAATACCAAAAATACATCAATAGCACTGTTGGTATTCCACATGATAAGCATGATGATAATGGGGAGACAATTCCTATCACAGACGCTAAATCAGTTGAAGTTTCTCCTGATCTCTTCAAGAGAATACATTTCTATGTGCTGCAGAATATGCCTAAAATAGCGCCGTATATCGAGTATGTATTACTAACATATATACTCTAAATTATATATATATATGTTAATTCACAATATATTATACTCCTACTTGCAGACAACACAAGACCTCTTTGAAAAACCAAATACCCGGTAAACGACAAGCATTGCTGGAGAAGGAGCATACTCTAAAGTTTGGTGACTGATTACGCGACAAGGTAGATCAATTTATTAAGTCTTCTATAATTTTTAAAAATCTTTTATAGTTTCTGCAATGTAGGTGAATCTAATTCTTGTAATAAAATTCAGGTTGAAAGAGAGCTAGCGGGCTCCCCAGGTTCTATATCGGAAACCGTAAAGTGGATTGCACACGGAGCACACTGCAACGTATACAAATACGACTCATACGACATCAACGGTTTTGCATTTCATACAAAATCTTATGATGGTAGAGTTTACCAGAACAGCGGGGTTGGTGAGAGGCGGATGACATGCACATCAAAAAAGACGTGGTGACCTATGGACAAAACTTTTATTTTGGGGTTTTACAAGAGATATGGGTCCTAGATTATCATACTAAAAGAATTCCAGTCTTCATGTGCCGATGGGTTGACCATAAACATGTCAAACATGATATTCTTGGTTATACGTTGGTCGACCTAAACAAATTTAGCCACAAGGATGATCAGTTCATATTGGCCTCGCAAGCATGCTAGGTGTTTTATGTTCAAGATCAGCTGGATAGAATAAAGCATGTTGTCCTCATGACTCCACCCAACAATTATAGACATTCGTATGACGAGGTCGATGAGGAATTTAGTACGGTAACTTTCCCTCATGAAGGTAATAAATTTCCATGTGTACAACCAAATCAACTGCTTCGTAATGAGTCCCCGGATGAATACTGGAGGCCCGGGGAAAAGCCTACAACTATTCGTAATGGAGATTGAACCCTGCATAGAACGGCTATTTGAAAACTAGCATTCTTAATGGAGATTGAACTGCAATAAGTGTTGTTTTTATAGAGCACCTGCAAAGAACTGCTGGTTTGATACAGTAGTTTGTTCGCCTAGTTAGATGTCAATAATGTTTAAATTTAGTTGTAATACATGATATCACCAGTCTTTACTTTGTACTTATTAATTCAATGTAAACAAATATTGGTTGTTTTTAATACTATTACTACTTATACAGGCCGGTTTGTTGAATTCATTTCATTAAAGTCTCATTCATTAAGTTCAAATAGACATTAACTAAATACACACATTCAAACATCAAGTGAAACGCTGAAACCAAATAAGCAACAAATATAAAATACAACATCATGTTGTCACTGTTAATCCACTTTATTTCCATGCTATGACAGTCATCATTTCTCCGCCTATTGGTTTTGTTTCTTTCACAACCTCTATTTGTTCATATTGTTCTTCTGCTTCTAATTCAACTTACTTTCAACAGCTGGTTTTCCTGCAAAACAATATCAACTCATTTTATAAAAAAAGACCATTATGCCCTTCTTTTCACTAACCTGCATACCAAAATTGTACCCTCTATACTCAGATTTTTGACCAAAGCATCTGTGGGTCTTAGACTTTGAAGAAGCCTTTGAACAAATAAAATTCAGTTTTGAAAAAACCCTTCCAAAATCAATGCCATCACCAGTAACCTAATTTAAGATCTGGTGATGGCATTGAGTTTTGGAAGGGATTTTATCAAAATTTAAGATCTTTGGGAAGTTTAAGATTTGTGGAAACCTTAAACGTTTTTTGCTTGGCCAAGTTAGGAATTCACATAACATATACATAAGCGTAATAAATTTCACTCAGAAGTTTTATTGCAGTCAGTAAAGTCAAAATAGTTGGCTGTTGAGTAACTACATACTACCTGTCAAAATGGTATCCACATGCTTTGGAAAAGCTCACAAACTAATTAATTTTGGAAATTAATTACATTTATGCCTACTACCTGTCAAAAATCTTGGAAAATTAATTAAAATAAAAAAAATACTATATTTAGTATGCTTTAAAAAAGCTTACTCAAAATATTGGTTGTTTTAATACTATTACTATATCTATTACGCTTTAAATACACTACTAGAAATATTGGTCGTTTTTAATACTATTACTATAGTACGCTTTAAATACGCTTACTAGAAATATTGGTTGTTTTTGTTTTAATACTATTACTATATCTATTACACACATTCAAACATCAAGTGTAATGCAAAATAACCAAAACTATATTAATTACATTTATAGTTAATACTTAAATTACATTATATTATAAAAAACTAACACCTAGCATCAGATTCTAGTTCTGAATCTACATCATCTGAATCTATCATTTGATCATTCTCTTCTGGAGTAAGAGAGGGCATGATCCACTCCCACATGCTGTCCGAGGTGTAGGTGGAGTCCTTTAGTCTTTGCAGGTGAAGGTGCACCTCAGTACAGAATGTCCCATAAGCGGACACAACCTTGAAGTCCTCGATTCCGTTCAACCAGATCCAGGTGACCTCGATGCCCTGGGCATCCATCACAATGCTGAAATAATCAGAAGTGGTGTATCCAAGAAACCTAACCATTCGGTTAAGTTGTTGGTACTGGAAGGTTAGAGGGTTGACATAGTCAACATACCTCACCCTTTGATTCTTCCGGACGGAGCCGGAATCAAAATGGAAAACAATGGTGAAGAAGGTGGGGTCGTAGTAGATGGGTGGAGCCTCACCCTGTTCTCGTGCAATCCAATTTGCCGGCGCCATAATATTTTCGAAAACCGTGAAGAAGATGGTGAAGAAGGCGATGGGTTGATTGTGATTTGCTGGAATATTGGAGGCGATGTGGGGGAAATCAGAAACCATGAGTGGTATTTAAACACCATCATCAGAAACCGGTACATCTACCAGGAAATTTGAAATTGGCGGCACAAGGAAACTGGAAAGACAATGATTACTTGGCCACTCGTCAATTACTGTGTGGCCATTAATTATGTTTGAACACACTTAAAAATATTTTAGTGTGACCATTTATCACTTATATTCACACATAATAAGTGTATCCCCGACAATAAAAAACTTAGAAAAACTAAAACTAAAATACTCTTTGGTCACATAACCTCGTATAAGTGGCCATTAATTACATTTGGACACATTTAAAAATATTTAAGTGTGATCATTTATTACTTATAGCCACACATAATAAGTGTATCAGTGACAACAAAAAACTTTATAAAAATAAAACTAAACTACTCTTTGGTCACACTACCTCGTATAAGTGGCAATATATTTTAAGCGTTTTAGCCACATTACTAATAAATACAATGGTTGTTCGTCATATTTCGCCACATTATTAAAAATGTGGCAAACAAATGTGACATTAGGTCACACAACGTATTATGAGTGGCTATATCTTTTACCTTTTAGACACATCTCTTATCAATACAGTAGCCGTTCATCACATTTGGCCACACTATTAAAACATGTGGCTAGTTAAATGTCACAGTTTTCCCTTAGAGTGTGGCTAATACATGTGTTTTTGGTCACATGTATCAAAGATCAAACAAACTATGATTGTAGGTCACATTTCGCCACATATTTTTATAATGTGGCTAGCTTATGTCACAGTTTTCTTTCAAAGTGTGGCGAAAAGTACCTGAGTAGGTATAGAATGGTCACATGAAGAAAAACATGTGTGGCCAAAACTAGTCTGGAATGTTTTCAAACGCTCAAAGACCTTTTAGCCACACATTTAAGCCGAAGTGTGACAAATCCCCGAGACCACATGTGTGGCTAAAAGGCGATTTTCATGTAGTGGTACCACATATACAAATACAATCATCTTCATTGGCGATACGTGAAATATCCGAAGATTGTTCACGCACTGACAAGCATTCATCCATAACCTTAATATAATATATATCACATAAATCATCTATGGCATACACTTACTACTTAAGGTAAGTGTATTAACATTTCACATTGAGTATGCACACAACCCCGAAAACATAACAAGGAAATGGGCTAGAAACTCACTTTTATCCGGTTCTGATGACGGTTAAGCTCTTCCTTTACAAAGTACAGCTGACTGTATAATAAGGCACAATCATTACTTACTATTCTAGCACTTGTTTAGCCTAGGTCTTACCCTTTTTAGACATTACCTTTTGATTATTAATCATTTATTTATACTTAGCTTAACCTCGTAAATATGTTATCCTCCCGTATATGTTATCCTCCTGTATATGTTTTTCACCCGTAGATGTTTGACCCGTATAAGTCTCAACGTTTAAGTCTCAAAGTATAAGTCTGAATGTATAAGATCAAACATATCCGTACGTATAAGACCACATATATGCGCCCGAATAAGTTTCCACCTATATGTCCGTATAAGTTTCCACTTATACACCTGTATAAGTTTCCAGTTGATGGAGGCCCAAGTATTGAAGAACGTGCCATGTTATATTTGGAGGCCCATGAATGTGCTTCCAAAGTGGCCCACAAAAACGGGCGTAACTTGACCCACGAAGCTTCGTGTCAAGCCCATTACCAGTCAAATCAAAGCTTGGGACGAGGAGCACACTGTGGCAAATTGCCTAAGGCGGTTTGGCCCTTGTTCGATGCCCAAAAACGCCTCCTAAATAAAGTTATGGGCCTTTTTATGTTTTTTGTCAGTTTTTATCTTTTTATTTTTGGGTTTGTGTTTGGCCCATGGCCTATTTTGGGCCCATTTCGTATTAGAAAGTCTATTAATATGATGTTGATGTAATATGGATGGATAGACTTGAATTTCATAAATAAATATTTTTCTCTTCACTTTCCTTGACCTTTGGGTGGGAATAGGGAGTTTTGGTGAAGTTCATCACGGGTATTCACAAAATCAACGTGGTAGATCTTCGTTATCGTTTTACCGCTGCATCACCACTTATGCGCCCGTATAACCCATTTCGTTCCAAACAACTCGTTTATGTTCAAGTTTACATGTTTCTCACATAATAAGGTCCGATTTACTATCCCACCAAGTTTCATGTAAAACCGACTTCGTTTACCCATCCTTTTCACAACCAGAACACTACTCGTTTTACCCAAAACGAACCAAATAACCCATTTACTCGCAAGTTCATTACTTTATCAATTATCATGGCCCGTTATATCATCCTACCAATTTTCATGCAAATCTGTACACGAAAAGTAAATCTTTTTAACAAAAACATACCTTTGAGGTTTATGTTTGAAATCACACGAATAGACCAAAACCATATCAAACGAAATCAGAATTAAGTTATTCAAGCGGACACAGAACCTTCTTCCCGAGATCTACCAGCACTGCCCACATCCACTGCCCGAATCCGCCGCTATAGTTGCCGAAAAACTGAAACAGTTGCCGGAATAACTCCCTTTTTGCTGTTACGGTTTTCTGGTTAAAAAATGGACTTCCCGACCTCTGATCGAAGATCTTATTGACAGAAATCATCATTTATATTACATGAACACACATTTAAAATTTGAGACTGATACGACTGTTAGATTTTTGGTAATCATCGTTTCTTTGTGGGTGGTTTTCTCAAAAACGGGAATTTGGTAAATGAGAAGTTTGGAGGCTAGGATGGTTATGAACGAGATGGTGGCTACATTTATAGGAAAAGGGTAGTGTTTCATGTTTAACTTCTCATATAATAACATTTATTCCCCCTCATACTTTAGATAATTACATTTATCTTCTATAAATTATTTAAACCCAAATCATTTAAAATAACAAACGAAATATGGTATGTTACAAGTCTACCCACATTATAAGAGGTTTCGTCAAAAAAATCTGCCTAGTCCTTGTAAAATGAATACATCCTATATTCATTTCCTTTCTTGAACTGTCTCAACTTCAAACTTACCGGTTTATCCTTATGTCTCACAATCATCAAGTGATGTTCATTAGTTTTAGCTATCCACGGTGGCTTGTCCATGAAGTCGTCGATGGTACGCTTCCTTATATAGACTTGTGACCAGTTTTGGTTGCCTTTGATACTTCAGTGACAATTGGACAACTCCCTTAGCGTATTTGACTACAAGCTCCAAGCGTGATCCTTCTTCATTACTTTCTACAGTTGCAGTCCTGCTGCTTTCGTATATCGCTCTGCTACACATTCTTCAAAAGGATGTTAGGTTGGAACGTGTCTTAACACAGCGTCCAGTACGACCTCCTCGTGCTCGTCCCTTTTGTAGCAGTCATTTATCTTATCTCTAACGAAACACAAACGTTATCACTCTAGGAATTATTTAGCACATGATTCGTAAGGTAAATAGTTAATGACAATGGTCAAGTGTAATTAACTCTTTACATTACTCCTCAGGTTATACATACTTCCCTTTATGATTTCACTTGTGCTAGTTTCTACTTCTCACACAATCATTTAAACATACACATAACATACATTCTTATCCCTAGAAATTAAGCTAGGATACAAACATTCTTCCTTTCGCAATTAAGCTAACATCATACATTCTTCCACTTTCATTAAACATGCATATATATATATATATATATATATATATATATATATAGGGTGGGGTTAATATAAGAAGTGGAGTATATCTAAGAAGTGCAAGAAGCAATGTGGTGCATTAAATATGTTGATATGATGGTGGATATGGAAAGTGTGTTTATTATGCGGTGTCTTTTATTAGATCTAATGTTGAAAACGCACTTTCTACACTTCTTAGAAAAAATCTACTTCTTATATATATATATATATATATATATATATATATATATATATATACAGACACAAACACACCCATCTTCACCATCTCTGACCACCCGTCGCCGACCAACCCCCGCCTTCCCTCATCTTCACCGTCGGCCACCCATCGACGTCCCCTAGCCACCGTCACACACCTATCCATCGCCACACCTCCCCCGTCCCGTCCCCGTCGCACACCCCTATCCCCTGTCGCACATCCCCGTAGCCCCCGTCACACACCATGGTATAAATATAAAAAGTGATTTTTTAGGTTCGTTTCGATGTGTTTGTTTTCGGTTAGGGTGGTATATAATGATCAAAAATGATTTTTTAGGTTCGTTTGGATGTTTTCGTGTTCAGTTCGGGTGATATATAAATTTAAATGAAATTTAGGTTTCTTTCGATGTGATCGTGTTCGGTTCAGGTGATATAAAAATATAAAAAAATGATTTTTTATGTTCGTTTAGATGTGTTCGTGTTCTGTACGGGTGATATATAAATATAAAAAATGATTTTTAGGTTCGTTTCGTTGTTTTCGTGTTCAGTTCAGGTGAAAACTATATAAAAAGTGAAATATATAGGTTCGTTTCGTTGTTTTCGTGTTCGGTTCCTGTGAAAACTATATAAAAACGTGAAATATATAGGTTCGTTTAGATTTTTTCAGTAAGACCCCATTTCTGGTGCCTTACATTGGACTTTGGATTTACTCATAAACACAGTTCTAAATATCAGAGTTAATTAAAACCTTTCGCGGAATATAAACTTTAAACATATATTACAGAATTGTTCAAATCCTTTCAAATTAAACATCTTTTGTCTTTCAAATTAAAACATAAACCATAATAACATCAAAACATTTTCCTCAAGATGCCAATGTCTTCAGTCCAATGCCATGTGTTCTTATTCAAGCGAGCTGCCTCAACCTATTCACCTGCGTTCATACTAAAAGTCGGCTACGCTGAGTGAGTTCTAGTTAATCAGGAAACATACATTACATTCACATGCTTACATAATTACGCATCCGAATATACATAACTTCATCTTTCCTTACATACTTACATACATACGTACTTTCATTCTTTCTTTCATACTTACATACATACTTTAATTCATACATATACGTTTTAAAGAGTATTTCGCCCTGTAACATTCGCAGATATTATTAAGGTCTGTTCCCTATATTCGAAGATATTATTAGGGTATGTTCCCTATATTCGCAGATTTTATTAGGGTCTGATCCCTACATTCTCATATATCATTAGGGTTTGTTCCCTACATTCGTAGATATTATTAGGGTCTGTTCTCTTTTAACCATACCTTCCATCCGTCCTATAACCATACATACCTTTCTTTATAATCATACTTTCGTGCATACTCATTTCATTACGTAGTTTCATACATACATATTTCATACTAATATACGAAACATTACTTTCCCTGTCGATACGTGCAATATACGAAGACCGTTCACGCACCGACAAACATTAATTCATAACATTCATACATGCTATCACATCAATCATAATAGCATACACTTACCATTTAAGGTAAGTGTATTAACGTTCACATTGAGTATGCACACAACCCCAAAAACATAACAAAGAAGTGTGGCTAGAAACTCACATGAGTTCGGTTTTTTTAAGAGTTAATGGTAACTCCTTTCTTTAACTGGGCACGGTTAACGGTATAAAATTACACGTATCAATTTACTATCACTACCCATATCATATTTCTAATTTAATATAACCCTCAACGAACGAGAGCTCGGGGGGCAGCGCCCCTGGCAGCAGGCTTCTAGGGGCGGTAGCCCCTAGCGGGGTCAAAAGGCAGAGCCCGTAGCTCGGGTTAAGCTACCCGGTCAGCTTGGAAAAATTTTATTTTCATTAATTGTTCTTAACAAAATTTCCATTAGAATTCTTCAATAATATTTTATTGCTAACTCATTTGCTATACCATTCACTAACTCATTAGTTATGATGAATGACTTAAATCGTTCTAACGAATGGTCTGGTTCGTTAAGAAATCTTCATTCAAGTCTAAGTATCATTCGTTACACTATTCGCTATCTCATTCTCTATGAGAACTGGTTCCTTGCGTTATCTAATTTAGATGAATGATGAATAACGAATGAGTAGTCCATTCATGCACTCTATTAGCCAAATGAAGGGTTCATTTGTTATAAAGGCATGCGAGTGTACCTTACAGCGAATGGCATTGATTCGTTGTGTTAACATGGAGAATTGATGGGTAACGAATGAATAAGGTCATTCGTGACTTTCGTAGAACGAATGAAGGCTCATTCGCTAAGGCTATCTAGCTATGACCAGTTACTAGTTCAACATGACGAATGTGCATAAGTTCTATCCAAAACTTTGACTGAGAGGTCAAAGTCAAAACTGTCAAGAACACAACTGGTCAACACGAACCAGATTTTCTAGTTAAACCTCAAATATTGACGAAATAACACAAATTTGGTATCAATGGGTTCGTATACCCAGCGCCTACAAACCCTAATCATCCAAACATCCATACATCGTGTTTAAATAGTGCTTTTGATCGTTATAAGTTTACGGCTCAATATTCAATTGATTAACCAGTTCAATGTTGACGAATTCCAACATGAATCGTTGCATTTCATTTGTTTTTACCATTTACATATGGATCTAAGAATACTAAACGGACCAAACATAAACAAACCAAGCATAAACGAACAAGTTTCTTTTATAAATGTACCTTAACGAATCGGTTTTACGAACCCAATCTAAGCTTGATGTCGGTTTCGGCTCGTTACGACGTCTTAACACCAACAAGCTCGGTTTTCACCTTCGGATCTTGGCTCGGGATATTGGGTGTTTGTGTGTGTTTTTAGGCTATGGTGTAGAGATGAATAAAAATGAAAAGGTTTAGGGTTTAAGGGGTATTTATACTCCCTTAAGCCCATGGACCTAAGGCCCATTCCATTTTTTAAATGTCCAAGCGCACCTTCTATTAGTTTATTTATCTATACAGATAAACGACACACTTTTAGATAAACGAAATTTATTTTATTTATTCTTTTCAAAATCAGGATGTTACATTTTTGTGTTGTTTCGGGTGAAAACTATATAAAAAACATGAAATATATAGGTTCGTTTCGATGTTTTTGTGTCGGTTCGGGTGAAAACTATCACACCCCAACCTACACCGGAAATGCCGGGGCGTGAGCTGATTGCCCACAACTCTAAAGGTACTATTATGCAATATTGGAAATTTCAATGTGTATTTAATAAAATTCGATTTAAGACAAATTATTCAATAAAATATCCAAACAAAAAAATAGTGCATCAAACAAACGTAAACAATAAAACAATTGTCTTGTTAATTTTCTCCATCTATATTCCTAAGTGATCTTCCAAACTTGAACTAACTTCACATCACACGATAACCTGCATATGCGTTGAAAAATAAAGTAGATTTGTCAACACAAGGTTGAGCGAGCAACACACTAGTTTTAATGTATATAATATAAAAATAAGTATTGCAACAAGTCAAATAAGATAAGCAGTTTAACCAATGAGCAAAGATAAATGAAATGTCGAAAATCACTAAGCTATTACGACTGTCGTATGATCATACTATTATGAGATTATGACAGACCTCTCTGAATGCGATTCACAATGAGCACATAAGCACATAACAAGTATAGTATAAAATTGTTAACACATAAGACAATAGTTGCAGTTTGAGTATATGTATAAATAAGAAATAATATGTTGACGCATATGTCCCCAAAACATTGAAAGCGGTAAAATCGGTGAATGAGGAACTCATCTCAATAGACGAACAAAGGTGAAGTAGAATATTAAGAATGCGGAAATCACGCTAAGTTAATGTACAAGATCGATTATGAGAGCTTGATAATTAGAATCATTATTAAGTTAATATTATACTATTTTTCTATTCATAATATAATATTATATATAAAGATATAATATATAAAATTATTAGCTTGTTAATCGTATATATAAGAAAATATATCCTTTAAAAATATTACTAGTTTTATAAGTTTATATATATATATATTGGTCAAAAATCTATCAAGGATAATGTAACCAAATTTGTAATTGTGGGACTTGGTGTTTGTAATTGTATACGTGATATGTCAATGAACACAGAGATTAATACGAGGAAAGCCCTTGATCTTTAGAGTATCGCCGGCATAAAAACCTCGGGTGATGACAAATCGTCTATCACCACTTTATTAATCAAAAAGTGGATGTTACAAGGTTGGAGATTATGATCTAAAATACAATGATTGCTATGTGTGTGTGTGTGTACTGTTAGAGAGAGTTCTGAATATGACTAATGTGTGCAAAGTGATTAACTAGCTGACCATAATCTCAATTAATAACCAAAAAAGAGAAATAACAACTATTCCTATTTTTGCCCAACTCTCCCACCAGCCACTTCCAACTCTTAGACCACGTGATGAATGAGTCCAGTAGCGAGTAAATAGGTAGACCAGGTCCTGTAGCCGTTATACCTATTAATCAGAACACCACTCAAATACAATCGTTAGTATATAAGTAATACCGACGATCCTTGATCCTTGTCAACCTTGAACATATCTCAAGGATAAGCGATCCATAAGCTACATAAGGATGAAGTATCCTCAGCATAAAATTTATGCCCTGACAATTGCCCCCAAAATGCCGGGTATTTATGGATAACAGCTGTCATTTTGAAATTTGAATTTCCTACAAAAAATAATACGATTAGACTTGTGTAAGATATAATTATTATCGCTAACCCTTGTTATTATTAGCCGCCTATATATGTGATCGTAGTAACCCTTATAACCACACATCTCAACAGTCAAGCAGGTATCCTTCTTTCTTTTCTTTTCTTTTCATTTTTTTTCTTAATAATGTCGACCATCTCTATCCCTTCTTCTTCTTCCGACCAACCGGACACGAACGAACTCTGGTCACAAGGTATACTCACGAACCCTTCTTCTGAGATCTACAAGTTCACTTATCTAGAAGTCGATAACCTCCGGCCACTTTTTGCGGCTGACACTATCTTCCGTCCCTTTGATTCCATGGTATGAAGTGACTCTATATCTGAGGCTTGGGTTTTCTTTCCAGCCCAACCGTTCCTAATAGGCTATCAGTACCCTTTTCCTAGCTTCACCCAAAGCTTTTTGCTCTGACCGGAATCAGCTACATCCAGGTGATGCCCATGTTGTGGAGGGTACTTCGCAATGTTGAAAGGATCATCGATGAAGAAGGTGTTGAGTTTGGCTTGTCAGAGTTATCATACATGTACACCTTGGCTACTCATGGTTCCAACCGCTTTGTCTTTAAATCAAAACCCCTCAACCGATCCCATCTCAAAGGTTACCCAGAATGGTTCGTTCTGTAAAAACCAATTTTTATTTGTAAAAAGGGAGTCAACCTCGGGTGGATCCGATTTACCTAAAAGATGGATACTGAAGGGTAGGATCCCGTATCCTTAGGTAATACCAGTAGGATACTTGATTCTCCTACTAATGCTTTATTTTTCTTATGCAGTTGATAACTTTGCCCTGTTAGCTGAACTTCCTGGAGTCAAAGATAGGGTTAAGAAATTCCTTGCACTGGATTCAGATATTAGGACCTTTCAAGCCAAGTTTACAGAAGCTTTTCAAGAATCAAACTCAGAGTCAATCAGTAACATGTCAAGTAAGAATTTATTTTATAATTAAGTTTAATATTAATAAAAAATAATTGAAAACTTATCTGTAAATCATTGTTTGTAGGTGCACAAAAGTCCGGTAAGTCTGCATCAAAGTTCTCCCTTGAAGACATTGACTGCAAGTTTGTGAAGAAGGAAACTCCGAAGTCCAACCCAATGCATGAGCCACGCCCAATCACGGCCCGAGCCAAGTCAAGAGCATCTAAGAGGAAGAAAACCTCAGAGCCAGAGAACCCTTTTAATGCTGAGAAAAAACTTCTTGAGATGCTCACTGCAGTAAGGATCCTTGACCCTGATAGCCTCCATTTTTGAATCAAGTATTCTTCTAACTTTGTCCCATTTTCTTGTACAGGCCATAAATTTTTCTAGAAGTCATCATGAGAAGATAGTTGAAGAGTATGAGGAAACCATGTCTAAGATGAGATCCATGGCCGCTGCGAAGGATAAGGCGCTTGCTAAGATGACTAAGGAGAAGAAGCAAGCTGAGGATCGTGCATCCTTAGTCGAAGCTCAACAGCATCAAGAGATCAACCGCGCCAATAACGAGGCAAAGATCTTGGCAGCCAAGTCAATGCTCCAAGCTAGGATCAAAATCATGAACGAGGCCAATGATCCTGCCTTCAACATATCTCCATGGTACATGGCACAGTGGAAGCAATCCTTGGCGACATTAGGTGGTGGTGAGGATGAGGCAGGAAAAAGCACCGATACTGCTCTTAGAGCTCAGGAGGCTGAAGTGATGGACACAGGAAAGGATCCGCCTACTGAAGAGGAGGCAGCGAAAGCGGGCAATGAAGGATAAAAGAGACAAGGCCAGAGCCCATTTTTTATTTGCTTTGTTTATGTTTTTAAGGATAATCGAATATGGTCTATAATAAACAATAGTAATTAAGATAAAGGATCTATGATCCTTAAGATAATTTTCAGGGGTAGAAAGGTGGAGGGATCCTCTATTTGTGGGGATGAAGCCTTTGATGCCCTTGTCTTTATTTTCCTATACTTTGATGAACAATTAGTAACACCTGCTTAACCCGGGTGGATGGTCCATCTTTTGAATGGTGAAATCCGGGTTAAGGATTTTGGTACGTCCAGGTGACTTATTAATAATAATAAATTAAATCTTTTGACTACTTCGCGTGTTATTTATTATTCTAAAATCGCATTTGTTATAGTCTAAAATCGCATTTGTTATAGTCTTAGATTTATTAAAAGTTTTAAGATAAGTTTCAAGGATAAACAATCCTTATAAAAACAGATTGAGAATCCTGGATCCTTACATACATAAAGATATAAAGATTAAAATCAAGTAAACAAAACGTTATAAGTAGAGATCATACCATAAGGTTTGATTAGACCTATTACCACAAGTGTTGATACTTTCATAATCCTTGCACTTAAATTTAGGATACTTGATGCATATTGTTTATCATATTAACTGGAATTAAACCCAATAAAATGGGGACAAGCCTGTGCAACTGGGGACAAGCCCGTATAAATGGGGACAAGCCCAAATACTGGGGACAAGCCCAAAAACTAGGGAGAAGCCCAAAATGGGGATTGGCCCAAAGATACGGATGTTAAATTAGGACTCGCCCAAACCTGGATTTAGCCCAAACTTGAGTGATGTGAAAACGCCAAAACCTTTGGTATGGTACGTCTACCATGAAACGTAGGATCCTTCATATAGCCGAAAGCAATGAAATTGTCAGCCACTAAGCGTGTACTGGTCTCACTGCCCCGAACCATACTTAGGATAACGTGCGCTACAGGCGAGAGTGTAGAAACTCTAATTCGTATGAAAGGTGAAAACCTTAAAACCTTGGAAGATATGACCATCGGGGGTCATACCTTAATCGTGGGCTAGGCCAAGGAAATAGCAATGTACCTTGATTGTGATGGAGAGGTGGCCAACCTCTTAGTGATTGTACCACTGATTGAAATCTGCATTGTTACTTAAAACTTGGAAAAGAAAAATGTTAAGGATATACTATCCTTAAGTTAGTAATGCAACTCAAAAATAAATAAATACAAGAATAAAATTTTACCAACTTGAGGATCCTTAATCCTTTAAGGATCCATGATCCTGGCTAAACAAAATACTTTTTAAGATGGATGGCATTCCATACCCTTGGTAATCTGTTACCTTCCATGGTAAGTAAATGATATGTCCCATTTCCTACTTCTGATTCGATCAAGTAGGGGCCTTCTTACTTAGGTGCTAGCTTTCCATCTGTAGGGTTAGTTGTATTTTGGAAAGCTTTCCTTAAGACTAAATCTCCTTCTTGAAGTCTTCGAATCCTGATTTTCTTGTTGTATGCCCTAGCTACCCTTTATTGATATGTTGTCATTCTGATCTTGGCTAGGTCTCTGAGCTCTTCAACAATATCTAGATCTTGGAGAAGAATTTCATCATTGGCCTGAGGATGACGGATGCTTTTTCTAGCACTAGGAACCACCATTTATGTAGAGATTACAGCTTCTGATCCAAACACCAATGAGAATGGCGTTTGTCCTATTTCATTCTTTGGTGTTGTTTTATTAGCCTAAAGGACATAAGGAAGCTCCTCAGCCCACTTTCCTTTCTTGGATCCTAGTTTCTTCTTCAAGTTGTTGATGATAATCTTGTTTCTTGATTCTGCTTGACCATTGGCTTGAGGGTGAACTGGTGTAGAAGTGATCATCTTGATGCCCAAACTGTCACAAAAGTTAGTGGTTATTTTCCTGATAAACTGTGAACCATTGTCACAAATAATTTCTGCCAAATCTAGTAATAATCTTTATTTTAATGAAGGATATCACCTCTTTTTCGCAGACTTGTACAAAAGCTTCTGCTTCTATCCACTTTGAGAAGTAATCGGTCATAGCAAGCATGAACACTTTTCTTCCTAGCGCTTTAGGTAGCTTAACCCACAATATCCATACCCCACTTCATGAAAGGCCATGGTGAGGATATAGGATACATAGGTTCCGCTGGTTGGTGCAAAATGTTGCCGTGTCTTTGACAAGCATCACACTTCTTTGAATATTCTATGGGATCCTTCTTCATGGTTGGCCAGAAGTATACTGTTCTTAGAATCCTAGAGAATAGGGCTCTGTCTCCAGTGTGATTACCACAATCACCTTCGTGAAAGTCCTTAAGCACCTCTTGGATTTCAGGCTCCTCAATACACCTCAAGTATAGACCTGCAAGAGATTTCCTATACTGAATATCATGTAATAAGATGTATTGTGATACCTTAAGTTTGAAGTTTTAGGATTTCTGTGGCAGGAATCTCTCCATCTTGAATGAATTTCTTGATTGGGAGGATCCAAGATCCTTGATTATATGAGGATAACAGATCCCAAAGCACAATCTCTTTGTTATTTGTTATCTCCCCAACTTCTTGTTCTCCTATTGCTGGTGAGAGTATATGGATGATTGGAATTTTTGTAGCTTCCGGGACCTTCAAAGATGAAGCTAGATTTGCTAACGCATCTGCCCAGCATTTTCTTCCCTTGGAACCTGTATAATACTAAAGAATCGAAGAACTTTGACAGTTCTTTCACAATGTCTAGATATTTAATTAGTTTTTCTCCTTTAACAGCATATGAGCCATTAAAGTGGTTAGCTATTACTAAATAATCTATATACACCTGAAGATACCTGATCCTCATGTGTTTAGCTAGTTGCAAACCTACAATTAAAGCTTTGTATTCCACTTCATTATTTGTGGCTTGAAACTCACAGGCTATAGACTGGGGTATTATGTCCCCCCGTGGCGATTTCAGAAGAATACCTAGACATGTTCCTCTAAGGTTGGATGCCCCATCCATGAATAAGATTCAAGGATCCTTGGTTTCCTCCAGCTGTTGGACCTCCAAGTCAGTTTCCTTTTGTAGAGCACTACTGAAATCAGCCACAAAGTCAGCTAATGCTTGAGACTTTATAGCAGAACTTGGCTCGTATTGGATATCGTATGCGCTTAGCTTTACAGCCCACTTAGCCATCCTACCTGACATCTCTGGTTTTTTGAGAACATTCTTGATAGGATAGTTAGTTTTCACAATTATAATATGAGTTTCAAAGTAATGCCTTAACTTAGTAGAAGCCATAATAAGTGCAAGAATTAATTTTTCTAAATGAGAATACATGGCTTCAGCATCTAGAAGACTTTTACTTACATGATAAACAGGATGTTGTTCCCCTTCATGATCCTTTATAAGGACAGCACTTACTGCATTTCCCGAGCAGCTAGGTACAAGGATATGGGCTCTCCGTCTATTGGCTTCACTAATGCTGGTGCTGAGGATAAGTAATCATTTAAGGCTTTGAGTGAAGCCTCATGCTTCTCCGTCCACTCGAACTTTTTATTCATTCTACAGAAATCATAAAAAATCCTTACATTTTTCCGAAGATCGGGAGATGAACCTATTCAAGGATGCAATTCTTCCAGTCAACCTTTGCACATTTTTTGCATTCACGGGGGACTTTAGGTTGTTGATAATAGCCTTTATTTGTTCCGGGCTAGCCTCTATACCCCCTCTTAGTGACCATATAACCAAGGAACTTTCCCGCTTTAACACCAAAATGTCATTTAGATGGGTTGAGTTTCATGTTATACTGGTCAATGATATTGAAGGCTTCTTCCAAATCTTTAAGAAGATCTTCAGCCTTCTTGGACTTGACTACCATGTCGTATATATATACTTCCATGGTCTTCCCTAATTGATCCTTAAACATCATGTTGACTAAGCGTTGATAGGTTGCACCTGCATTTCTTAGTCCAAAAGGCATGGAAATATAGCAATATATTCCGGTAGAAGTCATGAATGTTGTATCTTCCTGATCAGATGGTTCCATCTGAATTTGTTGAAATCCAGAAGAAGCAACCATAAAGGTAAGCATCTCATGTCCTGTTGTTGCATCCACCATGGAGTCTATATGTGGTAATGGGAAAGGATCCTTGGGACATGCCTTGTTTAAATCTGTGAAATTGACACATACCCTCCACTTTCCGTTCTTTTTTGAAACAACCACAACATTAGCCAACCATCGAGGATACTTAACCTCTATGATCATACCGGCCTTAAGAAGTTTTTCAACGCATTCCTCTCAGGAGCGAATTTTCTTCGCTTCTGGTGAATGGTTTAATAGAATTATCAAGGCCTAGTTTGTGAGTAATTACCTCTTTTGATAAACCTGTCATGTCGAAATGCTTGAAGGCAAATGTGGATTTTCGTTGCTTGAGGAAGAATACTAGATCCTCCTCAATATCATTAGGGATACTGGATCCTAAGAAAATTTTGCATCTGGATCCTCGGGGTCTAAGGATACTTCTTTCAGATCCTTCTCTCGAGCTTCCAGTGCATTACTAGGATTTTTGCTGTAGTTGCTATGCCACCGTTTGCTTAGCCGCCGGCTTCATATATGAGGAGTAATAGTTTTCAGCTTCCACTTGGTCGTCATCTATTCTCACTATCCCCCAAGGAGTTGATATTTTGATACACTGGTGATAAGTATACACTACAGCCTTCATTCCATGTAGCCATGGCCTGCCAAGAATTATATTGCAACAAGACAAATTATCTATAACACAAAATTTTTGGTAAGAGTTCACTCCCTCAATGTATATAGGAAGTTTGATGTCCCCATTTGTTTTCTTAGTTTCACCACTGAAACCAACGAGTACGGATGATCGGGGAACAATTTCTGAATCCGGGATATTCATCTTCTTGAGTACGTCATATTGAATGATGTTGACCGAACTTCCTCCATCAACTAGGATTCTGCGCACATAATGATTAGCAATAAATAGAGTTATAATAAAACCATCGTGATGAGGATCCTGGATGCTTGTTTAATCCTCTTCATCGAAGAAGATTCTCTTATCAGTGGTTAAGGTAGTGGATATGATAGGTCGTTCTCCGTATTCCAACTTAGTTTCTGTGGCATGTCTCTTGGCCGAGGAGAAGGAGGTTCTACATATATCTAAGCCACCGGATATGAAATTGATGACTTGTGCGTCTGGTGGGGGGCGGAGCTGCTTTCTGTGGAGCTCTTTGAAGTGGCCCTTGCTTAGAAGATACCCAATTTCTCTTCTTAGACCTATGCAGTCATCGGTCATATGGCCAAAATCTTCATGGAATGCACACCACTTAGACTTATCCTTGAAGGATGTGGTTTTCTCATTTTTTCGAGTCCATCTTGTTTTTTCTCCAAGATCCTTCATGGCACAAATTAAGCCATGAGTATCAACAGAGAAGCAATAATCGGAAATACTTAGATAATCCTCATCATCATCGTCTTCTTCTTCGACTGCTCGGACATTTTGGTTGTTGAATTTTGAAAAAGACTTGGAGTTGTTTTTCTTGAATGAGAATCATTGTTTCTTGTCAGGTGACTCTTGTTTTGTTGGAGCTCCTAACCGTTCTTGGATCTTCTCATCATTCTCTAGCCTTATAAACCTGAGTGCCCTATTTCTGACTTCATCTAACGTCCTGCATGGGGTCATCACAAGATCCTCATAAAATGGGGAGCCCTTATGTATCCCCATATTGAATGCCTCAACAGCCGTAGCCATATCAAGATTAGGGATCTCCAGGGCTTCCCTGCCAAACTTTGTAACAAAATCCCTTAGGGATTCATCACGAAGTTTGATACTCTATATAAATCACTAGTTACTAAAAAGAAGTAACATGATAGTGAGGAAGACTTAGCAGCCATTTGAGTGTGGATCCTGTTAAAGTGGATCCAAAGCCCTTGCATAGACAGACTTCCTTGAGTCTTTCATGAATGGGGTTGGTCTCCGTCCTTTCTCTGTACTGAGCCACATGCTCTTCTGGATTGGTTGTTCCATCATACACCTTCATATTGGCGGTTTGAAAGCTTTTTGGAATTTCAGCATCACATATTGGTGGAGCAAATATGGATAGCTTGTGGCTTCCTTCTGGTATTTCAGAAATTGGTCGAACCACTCCTGGCACGTTGGGTATCATATCCTTTAACTTCTGAAGTTCCTTAGCCATAGCCTGATTGATACCTGTATCCTGCATGGAACCAAGGTTAGTGTCTAAGGATATATGATTCTAAGGGTTACCTCTTTGTTGACTGAAACTTTCCATCCTAGAAAAGTAGCCAATATATGAAGCATATGCTATCGTAGTTGGTCCACTAGAGGCAATGGTCTGCATGGGGATTATGTCTCCTTCATGGACCTCTGAAGACCTTCGATGTTGAAGTTCCGAGGATCCTTGATTCTGCCAGAAGGATCCTTGAGGTTGGAAATTGAAGGATCCTTGATGATACAACCCAGAGGATCCTGGCTGAAGGATGGATGACCTTTCCTGAAGGAAAGAGGATCCTTGAGTTTGCTGACCCATGGATCCTGGTTGAAGGATGGATGATGTCACACCCCGGCTTAGGGCCTAGGCGTATGTCCAATAGTTGGTACCTATTTTGTAAATATATAAGAGTTGCAATTTATTTTAGCGGAAAAGTTTGATTATAATAAAATATTAATTTATTTGAAAACTTCTCGGATAATAATTATCCAAGTGTTTGATTTATAAATCTTGTTTAAAATATTTTTATAATTTATAATTGAGCCATCTCTACCTTGCGAGCATCTAACTCCATGAATGACTATAATTCCTTGCTAACTGTGTTAATCTGTCTCCCTGAAATGTGGGGGGGGGGGGAATACGTTAGCGATATGCTGGTGAATCATTGACTCTAAAAATATTAAATTACAGTTACAATACAAATATAGTTTTCTTGACAAGCTCAGCAGAAGTATTTCTACTTCTGGTATATGTACCACTGCCCTACACACACAAAAGTGTTCTCCGAGCCACGTAGCTCTAATAGAGAACTAGTTATGACCATTAGCCCGTGGCCACGTAGCCTTTGACTGTTTAGGCTGAACAGTTATGTTTGGATCCAGACACATGTGTAATCGGTCTGAGTTGATATCATTTTCTATTTTGTATTATAAAATTTTAGAGTTCTCATAATCTCATGTAAACGTTGACTGACTCGTTAAGACAAACACCCGTTCATCTTATCGAGTATAAATATGTTTTGACTGTTTGTAAAGATTAACATATTCACCTGTACCGTCAGTGTTGGAAACCTTGACTGATTGATTGAGAATGATATTTAGCCTATACATAAATAGGTTTGTATGAATGTTTTGAATGGTGTTTCTTGATTAAGCTATGATTGCTAAGCTTAACCTTAAAATCGTTTATCTTTGATTGTTTATGAAAACACTTAGTTTTATGTGACGTTTGATATAGCATGCTTTGTCTTAATAGGTTATAACATGTTGGTAACTTTGTCCAGGTAAGTAAACGGGTCCCTCGATTGATTGGGATTTGTACAAATTACTTTTCCTTAGGCAAGAAACTTACTACTAGTGATGTCACCCTTACAGTTTACTACATGCTCGTCAAAATATATCTTTGGTTTAACATTACTTTGCTATGAAGTAACGTTTATGAAAACTCGTTTATGAATGTGAATGTTTAAAAAATACTATCAAGGTTAAAGGCCATAGCCTCGATTGATATCTAAGCTATAATTTGAATAACTTAAACGTAACTCCTACCTTTGTACAGGTATTTAGAGTGATAGCAAGAAAAAGGTAGGATCTTGATCTACTCGCTTATATGATTACCACTTGATTATGACCTTGTTACTTGCACAAACTTCACGAAAATGGCACGTCGGCTCATCTCGGCTATTGAGCACAATTCCCTATGCTTATGTGTGTGAAATTGAGTGTGTTTTGGGATGAAAATGGGTTATGCCCGTCACCCCCTTTTATAGGCGAAATTTGGTACACATCCGATACGCAATGGGTTTTCTCAACCCCGTCGCGTATCGCGACGCCGCAATTTGACGCCGCCTCATCAGATCATGACACGTGGCCTGTTATATCATGTCACGTGTTGACACGTGGTTGGACACGTGTCCAATGACTCAGCATGGTCATCGCGCTACGCGATGACCGTTGTGGTTGGGCCATAGCGTATCGCTATGCCGCCCATTTATGGGTCTGTGTGAAAGGCCTGCGCGCTACGCGATGGGCTTATGTTTGCCCCGTCGCGTATCGTAATGGATGAATTTTTTATAGTTTTCAAGTTTGGTCCCTATACTTTCTAAGTTAGTATATTTAGCTAAGTTCTTGTAGGGTTAAATGCGCGGTGTTACATCCTCCCCACCTTTTGAATGATCTCGTCTTTGAGTTTATTGGAATAGATAGGGATACTTCTTCTTCATTTCTGACTCCAGCTCCCACGTATACTCGGGTCCTCGTCTTGAATCCCATTTGACTTTTACGAGCTTGAGACGCTTGTGCTTGAGAAACTTGATCATGCTATCTTCTATTTTAATTGGTTGTTCTACAAACTTAAGCTTTTCTTGATCTTAACATATTTTAATGGGATGGCAAGATTTTCCTCGGCTAAACACTTGCGTATATTGGATACGTGAAACACGACATAAATGCCTTTCATTTCATCGGGTAACTCTAGACGGTAAGCAACTGGTCATATTCTATCAAGTAATTTAAATGGTCCAACAAAACGTGGACTCAGTTTCCCCTTCTTCTGAATCGTACTACACCTTTCCAAGGCGATACTTTCAATGATACTCTATTTACTTCTTTGAAATCCAATGGCTTGCAGCGAATATCCGCATAGCTCTTTTGTCTATCTCTTGCTGCCTTCAATCGTTCACGTATTTGTATAACTTTATCACTGGTTCTTTGAACAATTTCATGTCCAGACAATTGGCTATCACATGTTTCAGACCAACATACAGGTGTTCTACACTTCCGTCCATACAAAGCTTCAAATGGTGCCATCTAAATACTCATATGATAACTATTGTTGTACAAGAATTCCATTAGTGCGAGATGAGTGTCCCAACTTCCTCCGAAGTCGATAACACAGGCACGAAGCATATCTTCCAAAGATTGAATTGTACGTTCACTTTGGCCATCACTTTGGGGATGATATGCGGTACATAAGTTTAATCGTGTCCCCATAGCTTTTTGAAAACTTGACCAAAAATTTGAAGTGAAACGGCTATCTCTATCGGAAATGATGGATAGTGGCACACCATTTAAGGATACTATGTTTTCGACATATAAGTGTGCTAACTTATCCAAGGTAAACGTTTCTTGAATTGGAATGAAATGAGCACACTTGGTAAGTCTATCTATAATAACCCAGATTGCATCATTTTGGCGAGAAGTTTTAGGTAACTTCATAATGAAATCCATAGTTATCATATCCCATTTGCATATTGGGATTTCCGGTTGTTGTAATAATCCTAACGGCTTTTGGTGTTCGGCTTTTACCTTAGAACAAGTTAGGCATTTGGCAACATATAGAGAAATATCCTTCTTCATACCAATCCACCAGTAATCATTCTTCATATTGTGATACATCTTGTTGCTTCCCATATGCATCATATATTTTGACTTGTGTGCTTCTTTTAGAATCTTACCTCTTAAATTTCCGACCATTGGTACCCAAATCCTTGTACCAAGTCTAAGTTTTTCGTCACTTCCTTTGATAAGTTGATCAATGGTGCCGTTATCCTTCTCGGCTTTAACGTTTCCTTCCTCCGGTGCTAACTTCTGAGCTTCTTTGATCTGACAAGCTAAATCAACTTTGAGTTCCAATCTAAGAGCTCGAACTCTATTTGGTTTCTCATGTTCTTTTCTACTTAAGCCGTCAGCTACAACATTGGCTTTTCCTTCATGATATACGATCTCACAGACGCAGTCGTTGAGCGATTCCATCCAACGCCTTTGCCTCATATTCAATTCCTTTTGATCAAATATATGCTTCAAACTTTTATGATCAGTGTATACGATGAACTTAACACCAAAAAAATAATGTCGCCATAACTTCAACGCGAAAATTATAGCGCCTAATTCAAGGTCGTATGTGGTGTAATTCTTTTCATCAACCTTTAACTGTATCGAAGCATAAGCAATTACTTTATTTCATTTCATTAAAGCACATCCCATTCCCGTGTGCAAAGCATCACAGTAATTGGTAAAGTTCTCTAGTTCTTCTGGCAAGGCCAGGATAGGTGCATTGGTTAACTTTTATTTGAGTATTTCGAGTGTTTGTTAGAATTGAAAGAAACGGTCAAGGGGGAGTCTGTTGGTGCATTTTGTGACCGTCGCAATGCAATTCCAACTAGTTGGGTAAAGTTGTGGAGGGAGCCAACTTCACGTGTTGGTGAAGTTAGAACAACTTCACGTGTTTGTGAAGTTAGGAATAACTTCACCTGTTGGTGAAGTTACTAGTTACAAATCACCAAGGCCTAGCATGGGACCGGCAAAGGCTTTCGACTATGATAAGCTATTCAAATCTTTTAATGTGCCTTACTTGGATTTTGCAGACATTGATGAAAAAATGGCCTCACAGATGCTGTATGATGAAGAGGAGGACATTGTACAATGGCCGTAATACAATGAAAATCAACCGAGCTCGTCAAGTGCGGTTAAAACTCCAGCTGTCTCGAATGAAGAAGAATTCTAAAATCCATTTCACACTCAACCTCAGCTTCACTCTGATGAACTCTCTTCAAATCTTGAGAATGATCTGGAAGTCGGTCCAGTACAGACCACCAAAATTCACAAGAATCATCCTTTGGAAAATGTGATCAGTAATCCTTCTGATGGTGTACGTACTAGAAGAAGTTTGGATGAACACACATGTGTGTACGCAAGCATTAAAGACACGGGTATTATAAATGAATGCTTGTACACCTGCTTCATCAGTCAGATTGAACCAAAGAATTATCAAATGGCACTGAACGATAGCTCGTGGGTAGAAGCCATGCAGGAAGAACTGGCACAGTTTGAGAAGATGGAGGCAGTTAGTTGAAAAACCGTAAGAAGTGAACGCTATCGGTACAAAGTGGGTTTTTAAATGTAAGAGAAATGAGAAGGGGATAATCATTCGCAACAAGGCAAGATTGGTAGTTAAAGGGTTTAATCAACAGGAAGGAATTGATTACCACGAAGTGTTTGCTCCTGTAGCCAGACTGGAGGCAATTCGATTGATTCTGGCATTTGCTGCACACAAAGAGATGAAAATGATCCAGTTGGATGTGAAGAGTGCGTTTCTTAACGGAAAAGTCGATGAAGTGGTATACGTAGAACAACCTCCGGGTTATCCTGACCCAGATTTTCCTGATCATGTGTACAAACTGAGCAAATCATTATGGGCTACATCAGGAACCTCGTGCCTGGTACGCAACTTTATCAGATTACTTGCTAGAGAATGGGTTTGAAAGAGGGAAGATCGATAGTACCTTGTTTGTCAAACGGAAAAGGGGTGATTTTCTACTCGTTCAGGTTTATGTGGACAATATCATCTTTGCTGCCTCAAGAGTTACTATGTGTCAGGAGTTTGAAGCAGTCATGAAGAAAAGGTTTGAGATGAGCGCCATGGGCGAATTAACTTTCTTTTTGGGATTGCAGGTAGATCAGAAGAAAGATGGCATGTTTATTCATCAAACGAAGTATGTTCATGACGTTCTTAAACGCTTCAAGATAGATGATAGTTCCCCATTCGACACTCCAATCTGCGTCAACCACAAGCTGGGTGCTGATTTCGACAGTGATGAAGATGTGGATCCCACTCAATATCAGGCAATCATAGGTTCTTTAATGTATCTAACTGCATCTAGACCTGACATTATGTTTGCAGTTTGTCTCTGTGCTCGTTTTCAGGCAAACCCGAAGGAATCACACATGAAGGGAGTGAAAAGAATCTTGCGGTATCTTAAAGGAAAGCCTAAGTTGGGACTATGGTACTTGAAAGGGGGAGAACTGGATTTGGTAGCATACACCGATTCTGACTATGGAGGTTTCAATCAGAACAGGAAGTCAACAACCGGTGGATGTCAGTTTCTCGGAGGAAGATTGGTGTCGTGGCAGTGAAAGAAGCAGACCTCTGTAGCCATTTCCACATGCGAAGCAGAATACATGGTAGCATCGAATTGCTGCTCCCAGGTTTTATGGATACAACAACAAATGCGCGATTATGGTCTGAATTTCAGTCAAACTCTTATTTGCATTGATAACACTGCTGCTATCTCAGTAACTAACAATCCCGTTAAACACAGTAAAACTAAACATATTGACATTCGTCATCATTTTATACGGGATTGTGCTGAGAAGAAATTAATTTTGCTTGAAAAGGTTGATTCACTGGATAATTTTGCCGATCTTTTTACTAAAGCATTTGACCGATCCCATTTTCAAAACCTTGTTGAGCTGAATGGAATGATCAATCCCGAGTAACCTTGTTTTTTTCGTTAATTAAAAAAAACATCACTATCGCTTAAAATTATGTCGGTTGCTCAAGTCTGAAGGACATATTCCATGAATATGTTTGGTCCTTGCATCTACTTGTAGATTGTAAGGATAGCCATTAGCCAGATGACTGAAAGCGACTGGGGCGGTTTATGATGAGTTTTTATTCTTTCGCTTAAAATTAGTCGTTCATACTTAGTCAGAAGGACAGATACTTGTATGTGGTCGGTCCGGCTGATTCACTGGATCTTCAGGATAGCCGTTTACCTAAAGACTTTGACATGATCGGGCGTTTGAATTTAAAATTTCTTTTTTGGGAAAATGATATAATTTTTCCAGTCTAAAACATCGCAAGAAGTTTCTGTAATGGAGTTAAATGAAAATTGATCCAACCTTGGAAAGTGATAGATAAACTGATTTTGTGTGCTTAACTGGTGAAGTAATAAGGCCTAAAAGACTCTAGAACAGTCATTGTATGTTTTGGTAGCTTTCTATGGTGCGTAAAAGTTGAAGTGATACAAACTAAATCTTCTCGATTTACAGTGGAGAGTCATTCTGAGTTGTGCATGTCTCCACATACATCTTTCCGAATGATAGGCAGAAAAGTTATTACCCAGTCATACACGAGCCCGTGAGTGTTCTGATTTCCGCGAAGATAGTGTTAAGTAATCTGCAGTGATCCAGATTCGGGACTTGCAGTTGTCTTAGACTTGCAGTTATATTAAAAAAAAAATCTAGTTATTATCGTTAAGCCTTTTGAAGCTAGTCTGGTTTCAAATATCAAGAAAGACGCAAGAAAGAATATTTTCAAAGTATAAGAAAGATCGGGAAGATGAATCGGAAGGTCGACATGTGCACATTGATTAATCAGACACTACGGGTCGAAGTCAACTCGGGGTGACTTGGGAAAAGCCAAATACGCTTTGAGAATAGATAGGAGGCATCACAATTTCTCTTTGTGATGTCCATCTAAATTTTGAGCTTAATTGAACCTAATCCATATCACAGAAGCGATGAAAACCATACTAAGTTTTATACCTGCCTACAACCTGTTTCTCTATGTCATAATACCGCCGAACATGGATCTGTGGGACAGCCTCTTAATTAGTATGATTCCTGTTTGGATATTTTCAAAGACATGAAGGCTTTCGTAAAGACTGAAATTTGATCCCGTTTACTTAGTTATTTAACTTTTGTTAAGGTTTGTCTTATGGTTTCACCCCTTAATACTTTTGGTTACTTGTCTTTGATCATTTTTCTTCTGAAATTGAGTTTTAATTAATTATGCAGGCTTTCGTAAAGACTGAAATTTGATCCCGTTTACTTAGTTATTTAACTTTTGTTAAGGTTTGTCTTATGGTTTAACCCCTTAATACTTTTGGTTACTTGTCTTTGATCATTTTTCTTCTGAAATTGAGTTTTAATTAATTAACTTCGCTGGTGGCGAAGTTAGATGACGCGCGAAGTTGACTATGGTTTAACTTATGGGCGAAGTTGGGTAAGGGCGATGTTATGATAACTTAGCCCCTGGGTTTTTCTAAAACTATAAAACGTGGGTCTGTGGTCAAATTAGTCAAACCTCAAAACTTTTAAACCCTCAGCGAACTTATTTGTTGAATCATACCTCTTGTTTATCCTTCTTTAATCCGTAATCTAGGTTGGTCAGATAGTTGTAACTCAAAATCTATATTGGATGTTGTTAATCAGTTTCTAAAAAAATATGTTTTGATCTCTTTTGTGTTCCAAACCCTTACCACTATGTCGGTCCGATTTGAAGGAACTTTTTGGTGTTAATAAGTGATACGGCACTCTAATCGCATTATTCTTTTCTTATTGATGCTATCTGATCGGCCATTCTTTGCCATTACTGGATTTGCTTGCTGCGCCGTTTATATAGCGAAGTTAGGGTTTCGGCGAAGCTGTCCTAACTTCGCCAGTCCCTTAACATCGCTAATGTTACAACTTCGCCTATTTCATGCGGGGCGAAGTTGTCAACTGCTGTCATAATGATCTGACTTGGCTCGTTTGTTTTGCAGATATGGCCGCTGTGGCTGGTGCTGGGGGAACTGGTGGTGATGAAGGTGGCAGTGATAAGAGACAGTTTTTTTCGGGTCACAATATGTATATCACCTTAGATTCGGATGATCGAGGAATTGACGATTACCGTGAGATCATTTCGTTTCTCATTCGCTCACGCATCTTTCATGCTATTACTACTACTCTTCCAATTTCACTACCGAACATTGAAGATTTCTGGAATACGGTTGTGTATGACTGTCGTGTTGAACCACCTGTGATGCGTGCTATAGTTAACAATCAAGTGGTACAGTTCTCAGCCGATCAAATAAGGGTAGCTTTACAGTTTAGGGTTGAGACTACCAATGACCCCACTGACTTTTCGGCCACTTTCAGAAATGGTGCTTTTGTTCGTATGGGGTACTCAGGTCCTTTGGAGGATTCTCAAAGACGAAAGGGGTTTCTGTTAGATCAGTGGAGGTTTCTGATGCATGTAATGATTGTGTGCATGTCTGGTCGCAAAGCTGGTACTTATGGTATGGGTGCAATAATGCAATCGACGATGACTGCCTTGACTTACAACAATCCATACAGCTTTAGTCAGAAGATTTTCTATGAGATTGATCAATAGAGACGTGCAGTAGCTCGGGAAAGATTTTTGATGTACCCGAGATTCTTACAGATGATCCTCAATCATGTAGCTCCCAATTTGCCACAACGACATCCGATCTCTTATGTAGAGAGTGTTTCTAAGAGAATTTTTGCTCAGTGTCGTTCTTCGAGTGCACGTAGCAGGGAAGAGTTACGTCCTAGGCACACAGAATTATTTGGGTACTTAGTGAACCCTGCTTATGTTGGTGATGAATTTCTTGATCCGGCACCGCAACAGGCAGAGGTCCCTCAGCCACCTCCTGTGGTTCAACCACCACCACCTGTTGGTCAACCTCCGGTGGTACAACAAGCACCTCTTGTTGACAATGTAGCAGTTCCAGCAGAACAAGTAAATCTTGATGTTTTTTTTGGTGGGAATGATTTCTTTGATATGGGTACGGTAGATCCTATTGAACTTCCTGCCTCAACCGCAGCGGTTTCCGGTATGAATGTGGGTCAATCGGTTGCAGCTGTGGAGGATTCTGGGGAGACTGAATTAGATTCCTCTACTGATGATGTTTCTAAAGCACATCGGGTTCTTGCAAGACAAGAAAAACTCCATGGAAAACGAAAGAAGGACTCAAATGATAGTGAGTCGGACTTTGAGGATGAATTGTATAAAGTGGTACGTCGATCCAAGAAAGAAAGGGTTGGTGAAAGTTCAAGAGTTGGCGAAAGTTCGAGGGTTGTTCGTTTTACTCCACATCGTTATCAAGTATGACTATGTTACCAGCTGTTTTGACTGTCACACTGCCAATAACCTCAAGTGTTTCTTTGGTGACCACGTCGTCATCTTTTGGTGTTCCTCTGACCACGTTTCAGTTTACGGCACCAGAAATTGTTTATTTACCGCCTCCTACTCTTACTCCATCAGAGGTGGTAGCTAAGTTTGCTGAGTCCACACTGGTAGCGACTGCTGGTTTATCTGTATCGATGCCATCCCCAATTCCTACTCAGTCACCACCTGTTATTCCTGCAAGCTTGGAAATCCCACTACGGTTTGCTCAGGCTACCTCTTCCTTGAATGTTGAGTTTGATTCAACTTTGTCTGATTCGGAGAGGATTGCAGCTCTTGAAAGGGTGGTTGCTGAATAGTCACGGGTAATATTATTCAGTCTGAGACTATTAAGCGTCTGGTGGCACAAAATCAAGTTCATACTACACTGCTTATTGAGCACGGTAAGATGTTTGATCAGCTTAAAGAGTTCTTAGCATCTCCGGGGGAGTATAGTTGCAAGGGGGGTGAGCTGAGAACAAAGAAGAGGCAAGACAGAGACGATGATCCCAATGCATCAAAAGATGCAGGTGGTGAGTTGCCAAGAACTGAACAAAATCTTGGGACTGCCACATCTCAAGGGGAGTCTGCTGGTCCGTCAGGCAGTACAGGTGGTGAGAATGTAGAGGTTGTGGATGATGAGGATGTGATGGGATATGATGATGATGATTTAGTTGATGGGGTATTGACGGCTAGTGAGATTGAAAATATTGGGAAACAGATAGAGATTGATAGTGTGTTGGAAGAAGGGGAGATAGTTGATGATGGTCTACAGCATGATATTCCAAGTGCTATTGATGTGAAGCTGAGTTTAGATGAAAATGTGTCGGATGAGTCTGAATGGGAAGAACAGCCAAGATGGAAAGAAGGCTGTGCTCAGTGGTTCTTCAAGATAAAGAAGCCTGCGGTAGCAACAATGTTCAAAAAAAGTTACAATATCAAGGGCTATGCTGAGTCAAAGAAAGGTATTATCTATTGGTTGTATGATGAACAGCTGAAATTGTTTGTGATTAAGCGTTATGATGGGGTTCAGTACTTTAAGAAGGCTTTGAGATCTCTCAACACCTTGCTTGAGTGCGAGCTGAAAGATTTGGCTCAGTTGAGATTGATAAATAGAAGTGGTGATAACTTTGTGTATTGGGTTGGAAAGATCCTATGGAAGGAAAGTGTGAAAGAGAAAAGGTTTGAATTGGTGAAGCCACAAAAAGGGAAGTTAGTCGAAGACAAGGAAAGAGGCATGAGGACTGATGGTAAGCCTTGGATGGTGATGAAATACAAGTCGATTCGATGCTTGAAAGAGATTCTGATGAAGATGATGCCCAAGGATGTGTTGAAGGATCTCAAGTGGTGGTACGTTGACTGCCAGACTGCTGAAGCTGTTATGGAAGACGAGGATGAACAGGAGATCTTGAGAGTGTATGATCCCAAGCACTTGGGTTAATTTGTCTCAAGCTAATTTGCAGGTACTTAATGATAAGAAGATTTTCTATATTCCTGCGTAGAAGGAGGAAGCAAAGAAGTACCAGAGGGTGGTCTCTGTCTGTGTGAGACAGGGGGTTCATGCTTGAAGATGATCGGTATGAGATTTTTGGATTACAAGACACGAGAAAGAAGATAGAGATATGAAGCTACTGCCAAGGGGGAGTCTGTTGGTGCATAATGCCAGTAGTTCAGTATCTCGTGTTTATTTGTGTCTGTAATCGTTTATATTTTTGGTTCGTATTAAACGTGTTCTTATATGTTCGCTGTGTTTAAGCGAACTTGAAGTGGTTAGCAAAGTTATGACAACTTCGCCTAGAATGTTAGGCGAAGTTGTCGAGTATTTTAACCCATAACTTCGGCTGTTTAGTTTAGTTTTTTGGACGATTGGTTTTGGTGATTCTCTGAGTCACGTGGTTGTTACCTTGGCTTTTAAGCTTTGCAATATATCAAGTATTATCCTATATTCTCGTGTGTTTACATATATTCAACGTATTAATCGTCTCAACACTCGTATCGTTTACGTGTGGATTCCTCAACCTCGTGTTACGAGATACTCCTGTGTAGATCCGGCTGGGAACCTACAGTCCCTATTCAAACTTAATTGTCTTTCTTGTGAGCGAAGTTAATGGAACGGCTATTCGAGAGAAATCTTGAATGAATCTTCGGTAGTATCCAGCTAAGCATAGAAAACTTCGGACTTGAGTCGGTGTTTTTGGTTTCTCCCATTTGGTTATAGCTTCTATCTTTGCTGGGTCTACTTGAATACCCTTTTCGTTTATAACATAACCAAGAAATTGAACTTCGGATAACCAAAATTCACATTTGGAGAATTTGGCGTACAATTTCTTGTTTCTTAGGGTTTCAAGTATGATCTTAAAGTGAACTTGATGATCATCTTTGGATTTTGAGTAAATGAGAATGTCATCAATGAAGACGATAACAAACTTGTCTAAGTATGGTTTGCAAATTCGATTCATCATGTCCATGAAAGCTGTCGGAGCATTAGTGAGTCCAAAAGGCATAATGGTGAACTCATAATGTTCGTATCGGGTTCTTAAAGCTATTTCGGTATATCTTCCTCTTGTACTTTTAACTGATGGTAACCCGATCTAAGATCAATCTTTGAAAACAACTTGCTCCTTGGAGCTGATGGAACAAATCATCGATTCTCGGTAGTGGATACTTGTTCTTAATTGTGACCTTATTTAGCTCTCTATAATCTATAAACATTCTCATCGATCCGTCTTTCTTCTTTACAAATAGAATTGGAGCTCCCCACGGTGACGAACTCGGTCGTATGAATCCTTTGTCTAATAGTTCATCTATCTGTTTCTTCAATTCCTTCATTTCTGTAGGTGCTATACGATAAGGAGATTTAGCTATCGGTGAAGTTCCTGGCATGAGGTCGATCCTAAACTCTACTACTCTATATGGCGGGGCTCCTGGTAACTCTTCAGGAAACACATCTTGAAATTCGGTTACGATTGGCACTTCTTCCATTTTCTTGGGTTTGGGTTCTTTAGTTACATAGGCCATGAATGCAAGGCATCCCTTACCTAAGCAACTACTTGCTTTGATCTTAGAAATGATTCCTACTTTTCGTGCTTCTTTGTCTCTGGTGATACAAATGGTTTTATTTTTAGACGCTCGGATGTCAATGGCTTTATCATTACATAAGATACGGGCTTGATTAGAGGATAACCAGTCCATACCTAGAACTACATCAAAACCTACCAATGTCATAGGTAACAATCGTACAGGTATGACGTGATCGGCTAAGGAAATAGTGGCGTTATTTAAACCTTCGGTTATTCTAGTCACATTTCCATCAGCAGTTTCGACTTCATAATGTTTATCTAGTTTAACTATGGATTCATTCAATAGACTACAAAATTTATAATCTATAAAACTATGGTTTGCACCTGAGTTAAATAAAACCCTAACATAAACATTATTAATAGGAAATGTACCGGTGATCACGTCCGCTATATCAGCTGCCTTCTGGGTGTCTAGCATAAAGACACGAGCGTTTCACTTCTTGGCATCGGTCTTGGCACCAGCCGCCACTGTGAATGGCTTCTTCTTCGGACACTCATTGCTAAAATGCCCCTTTTCACCACAATCAAAACATACCACTGCTTTCCTCTTGTAGTTGGCTTCCACATGTCCCGGTCTCTTGTAGAAATTACATGTGATGGTATTAGTTGGTCGAAGACCTCTACCAAAATATCTCCTTCCTCAAGATTTGCAAACAGAGCGACTATACACAAACGCCCCTTCCCTCTTCTTCTCAACCTTCTTCATCTTTCCTCCCACAGTCGTTCTTCCATCATCTTTCTTTTTCTCATCTCAGTTTCTGATCATCTCATCCATTAATTACCCGGACAACTCCATAACAGATTCCGTCGTGGACGGCGTATCTGAACAAACTAAATCACGGATTTCGATTGGTAATCCGTAAATGTATCGTGTTACTTTGTTGATTTCAGGAGTGACCAATTGTGGTACAATTCTGCAGTACTCAAGAAACTTGGTGTCATATTCCTTGAGGTTTGTTCCCACAACCTTATGGTTCCACAGCTTAGTTTGTATTTGATCCATTTCATTAATCGGGCAAAACTTCTTTAATATCATGGCTTTAAACGTCGCCCAGTCCAAATTATACAAGTTCTCCCTACCCTTGATTCCGGTTAGGGTATTCCACCATTCGAGTGCCTCCCCTTTAAACATTTGAGAGGTATATTGAACTTTCTCTTTTTCTGTGTACTTACTAATCAGCACGATCGACTCCGTTTCCTCCGACCATCGGAGGGTGGAGGGTAACTATCGCTCCCTTATCTCCGTGGAAATCTTTGGGATTATAAACTTTGAATACTTTAAAATCACAACCTTCGTGTATTTTTAATTTCTTTGTTTTCTCATGCAATTGATCCTCAGCCGTCGAGCCTTGATCACTCTCTTCTTTCTTTTTCTCACTTTCCTTTTTATGGCTTTCTTTCTTTGCGTTTTCTTTTCTAGATTCTCTCTATGAATTAATAGTTTCAATTTTGCTTTGACTCGCCCTTTTATTAGAATGAGGGGCGGTTCGGCTAGGATCGTTTTTCATTAATTCATAGAGTGGGTTAATCGCTTCCTTTATCATATCACGAATACCGAGTACATAATCCTTCGGTATCGCTTGAATGTTCTCTGTTACCGTCTTTTCTTTATTGTTGTTTATTTGCATATCGAGATTACTGTTAACTTTATCTTATCTTGACATGCTGTTACATGAATAAGACAAGATTCAGAGAAAATACAAACATTCTTTATAATACATTATTTATTTTACAAAAGAGAACATAACAGTCAACAACAGTACATAACAATGATTCCTAATCCTTAATCCACTTTTAACAAGATTTTTCATCTTGTCACATTTCCTTAATATCTTCTTTCCTATTCTCTTCTTGTCCACTTTCTCGTTCCTCAGCTCATCCATCACTAAGTTAGGCGCGTTAGGTTATTTCGTTAGTGCGGATGCAGCTGGGAAGAGATAAGCATTTTTCCGTGGATAGAGATGCGGGTTTGCAACGTATGCATGCATTTCTTAATCAGGGATATTGGTAGTATAGAATTCCTCGATGAGATTTGCTTCCTCGCAGATATCTTTAGCTTGTTGTGATATGGAAGGCCTCGATCCAACATACAGAGGAAAATAAGGATTCTCGTTCTCCGCATTTTCTTCCTCGGGGCCTTCCTCCGATTCATAAGGATTATTGATTGGTGGTGGAGTAAATCTCTTTTTGTATGGCAAGGTGACCCTCATCCTTGGTTTACGGCTTGGTTTGGCAATAGTCTGTGTAGTCAGATATCGGTAGTTCGGTGGTGGTGATCCAAACTACCATCTATTCTGATCAGAATGACAAATCATCCAACTTGACGACTCAGTTTCCTGCTTGATCTTACTCTGCACTTCCTGCTCCTCGGAAGGATGGTAAGTTGGGATTTTGGATGGATAATACTGGGGGATGTTGTCGGCAGTGTTGTCAGAGATTTCAATTGGGCATTGCTGACTTCCTGGGAGATACACAGGTTGGCTCCGATATGGTAACGTCGGAATGATCAGTTGATTGTGAAAGAAAAAGCTAGTTTAATAACTATTGCTACTCTCCATATCGGATGGTTCGTAGATGAATGTCGGTTTTGATCGAATAGCTACTCGGCTTCTATGACCAAGATAGTTAACGTACGACATCTGCACTTAGTTAAATTTAGGGATATGAAGTTTACCAATCCTATCTTATCCCTACGAATAATAATAATAATGATAATAACTTTAAGGTTAAAGCTTAGGTACTAATGTTTAAATACCTAATTCGCTGAAACCGATGGCTCTGATACCAACCTGTCACACCCTCGCTTAGGGCCTAGACGTATGACCAATAGTTGGTACCTGTTTTGTAAATATATCAGAGTTGTGATTTATTTTAGCGGAAGACTTTGGTTATAATAAAATATTAATTTATTTGAAAACTTCTCGGATAATAATTATCCGAGTATTTGATTATAAATCTTGTTTAAAATATTTTAATAATTAAAAATTGAGCCATCTCTACCTTGCGAGCATCTAACTCCATGAATGACTATAAATCCTTGCTACCTATGCTAATCTGTGTCCCTGATGTGTGGGGGGGGGAATACGTTAGCGATATGAGGGTGAATCGTTGACTCTAAAATATTAAATTACAGTTACAATACAAATATAGTTTTCTTGACAAGCTCGGTGGAAGTATTTTTACTTCCGGTATATGTACCACTGCCCTACACGCACAAAAGTCCGAGCCACGTAGCCCTTAATAGAGAACTAGTTATGACCGTTAGCCCGCGGCCACGCAGCCTTTGACTGTTTAGGCTAAACAGTTATGTTTGGATCCAGACACATGTGTAATCGATCTGAGTTGATTTTATTTTCTATTTTGTATTATAACGTTTAAGAGATCATGTAATCTCATGTAAACGTTGACTACCTCGTTAAGACAAACACCCGTTCATCTTATCGAGTATAAATATGTTTTGACTGTTTCTAAAGATAAACATATTCACCTGTACCGTCGGTGTTGGAAACATTGATAGATTTTATTGAGAATGATATTTAACCTATACATAAATAGGTTTGTATGAATGTTTTGAATGGTGTTTCTTGATTAAGCTATGATTGCTAAGCTTAACCTTGAAATCGTTTATCTTTTATTGTTTATGAAAACACTTAGTTTTATGTGACGTTTGATATAGAATGCTTTGTCTTAATAGGTTATAACATGTTCGTAAGTTTCTCTAGGTAAGTAAACGGGTCCCTCGGTAGATTGAGATTTGTACTAATTACTTTTCCTTAGGCAAGAAACTTACTACTAGTGATGTCACCCTTACAGTTTACTACACGCCCGTCAAAATATATCTTTGGTTTAACATTACTTTGCTATGAAGTAACGTTTATGAAAATTCGTTTATGAATGTGAATGTTTACAAAATACATTCAAGGTTAAAGGCCATAGCCTCGATTGATATCTAAGCTATAATTTGAATAACTTAAACGTAACTCCTACCATAGTACGGGTATTTAGAGTGATAACAAGAAAAAGGCGGGATCTTGATCTACTCGCTTATATGATTACTACTTGATTATGACCTTGTTACTTGCACAAACTTCACGAAAATGGCACGTCGGCTCGTCTCGGCTATTGAGCACAAATCCCTATGCTTATCTGTGTGAAATTGAGTGTGTTTTGGGATGAAAATGGGTTATGCCCGTCACCCCCTTTTATAGGCGAAATTTGGTACCCATCGCGATACGCGATGGGTTTTCTCAACCCCATCGCGTATCGCGATGCCGCAATTTGACGCCGCTTCATCAGATCGTGACACGTGGCCAATTATATCATGCCACGTGTTGACACGTGGTTGGACACGTGTCTAGTGACTCAGCATTGTCATCGCGCTACGCGATGACCGTTGTGGTTGGACCGTAGTGTATCACTACGCTGCCCATTTATGGGTCTGTGTGCAAGGCCATCGCGCTACGCGATGGACTTATGTTTGCCCCGTCGCTTATCGCAATGGATGAAGTTTTTGGAATTTTCAAGTTTGGTCCCTATACTTTCTAAGTTAGTATATTTAGCTTAGTTCTTGTAGGGTTAAATACACGGTGTTAGAGATGATCCTTGCCGGAGGAACGAGGATCCTGGAGCTTGCTGACCCATGGACCTTGGTTGAAGGATACATAATCCTTGCTGGAGGAACGAGGATCCTGGAGCTTGCTGACCCGTGGACCTTAGTTGAAGGATAGATGATCCTTGAACAAAATGACCCATAGATCCTAGATTAGTGAAATCCAACATCCTAGGCATCAGGGGAGTATAATCCTCCACTGGCCTCTTAGTCTTCTTGAGATCCTCTATCTCATGTTGGATCTTTAGGTTAGTCATGCTTTACTGCTCCATATTTGCTTTAACCTGTGAAAACATAACAGAAACGTCATTGTAAGAGTTAACCACTAAAGTGGCAGCAGTGGTTTTTGAGCTCTGGAAGACTGGAATCTGTTTCTTGTTTCCAGTAGTGGTGGTCTTCGGTGCTCCTACAAGTGGAGGAGGCATTTGTAGTAAAGCTCTTGATGAGAGAGAACCAGAAGAAGGCATGGTGGTTGAAGCAGAGGTTTGTTGAGAGGCCAATGAAAGTGATGGGGAGAAAAGGTTGAAAATTTATAGGAAATAATCTGGATTATAGCACCAATGGCCCCACGGTGGGCGCTGACGGGTGCATCAAAGGATGACTCGTAAGTATGCTTAAATGATATAAAAATCTATAGGTTAAGTGTTAATTTCATGGGAACAAGATAACTACTGTTGTGTGGTTATTTGCACGTATGAGGAGATAGACGATGAAATCACGAGAACATGGGCGAAAACGGCGAAAAAACGGAGTTGAAACGAGAAAGATATGAAGAAAACAAGAAAACGAGAAAGAGCTCCACCGTGGGCCACGGTCCGGACCGTGGGCCACGGTACAACTGACCAAAAATGACAATTTACACCGTACCTTGAGCTTTGGGAGACCGTGGAGACCACCGTGGCCCACGATGGTCACCGTGGGCAACGGTACGAGAGCTGTAACTTCCGTTTTTCTTTGTTTTTAATCCGTTTTTCATTTTCTTTTCACATATCTATCACTTGGAGACGACCTAGAGGCGAGTTTTGGGTCCAAGAACTTTATTGTGAGTGTAGTAATAATTAGAGACCTGATTTTAATTCCTATTCATGAGTTAATTGAAGGAATGATGAACCGAATTATTCTCGGTTAAATCCATTTGTGTTTTCCCTCGGATTGTAAGGTTTATTTATGAATGTTTGATTGAATGCTTATGCAATTTCTGAGATAATAGTTTGATCTTATTGATTTCATTGTTATGGTGTTTATGAATTGATTGAAAGATTGTTAGTTTGTTGAGTTCGTGTTCTAAACCGTCAGTTCTTGGTTCTATAAGCAATCGAGATTAATCGGGACGGATTCGGGGTTGGATAAACTAATTGATATTTGAGTGATTACCTTGCGTTTATAATCCAAGTACTTAGTCTTCAATTATCACAATCGTTCGTATAAGCACGAACTATATTTTTATAGTTCATCTCAGATTAAACATTTACTTTAACAGTCATAGAAACCTGAAACCGAGGAAGGCATATTTTCTCATATTGTTTAAAACTCGTTAAAGTGTTTTTTGTTCTTTTTGTTAATCAAACCAATCAAACAAATCTTTGAAGTTATTTTCTGCATTTAGTTTAATATAGTTAAATTACAAAGCTACTCAGTAACACATTTTCCACAAACTCCCTATGTTCGATACCCACTTACCGCTATCTAATTAGTTGTATTTGGTTTATTTTTGAGTGAGTCTTCAACCTCATGTCAAATTTTGGCGCCAAATTGTTTTGGTCAAAAATCAATCAAGGATAATGTAACCAAATTAATAATTGTGGGACTTGGTGTTTGTAATTGTATATGTGATATGTCAATGAACACAAAGATTTATACGAGGAAAAGCTCTTGATCTTTAGAGGATCGTCGGCATAAAAACCTCGGGTGATGACAAATCGTCTGTCACCACTTTATTAATCAAAAGTGGATGTTATTGTTTTGGTCAAAAATCGTTTAAGGATCAAGTAACCAAATTTGTAAGGTGAGGTTTAGTGCCATGACGATAATATCGATTATGTAATGATTGCAAACCCAAACACACGGATTTGTTACAAGGAAAATCCCTTGATCTTGGTTGGATCGCCAGCACAAAAAACCCGAGTGATGACAAATCGTCTATCACCACTTTATTAATGTAAAAATCGGTTTACAAGGGTGGAGTTTATGATCAAAGATTACAAATAGCTAAGTGTGTGTATAAAATACTTAGAGAGTTCTTGAAAGTGTTAATGAATGTCGGCAATAAGTGAGCGTGTTCATGCGTATATGAGTGTGAAGTGACCTAATTTTGATCATAACTCGGTATTTAACAATAACAACAACTAAATACTTTCTCCTACTAATCCTCCATCTTCCCACTCACTTCATCCGTGCAATTTGACCACGTGCTGAACAGGTCCAATAGAGAAATAGGTAGTGGACTAGGTCTTAGAGCCGTTACACTTATTGAATATCAACCTACACACAAGAAACAATCGTTAAGAATACCAAATATCGAGGATCCTTAATCCTGACACAACTCTGGAGCTCTTCAGAAGGATAACTGATCCAGACTCGTCATCAAGAATAACATATCCTAACTACTTAATTATTTGTGACTCAACAGTTGCCCCCAATTTGGCGGTTGATGATAAATTTACAGCTGTCAAATTGCATTCAAATTTCAAAAAGGCTGTTAAAAAGATTAAGTGAAAATACACAAATAGGGGTTAGATAAAACTTAAATAATTAACTTAGAGATCAAAGATAAAACCATATTCTCTTCATTCCGGAAGCTTCTCATCTTCAATCCTCTATATTTCAGGTAATCCTCCCTTTCCTCCTTTTATATTCAGTATCGATCAATGTCTACCGATAGTTGCTTTTCAAATTCGTCCAACCATATGGCTAGAGATATGAAAATTCAAGGGTTACTGCAAAACTCTTCATCGGAAATTTGCAAATTTACGGACCCCGAGATTGACCAAATAGAATCCTCTTTTCCTTCCAATATCGTATTCAGAACTTACGATTCCTCAACCCCAAGCGACATATCCTCAAAGATATGGGTCTGTTTTCTGGCATGTCCTTTCCTGATTGGTTACTCATACCCATACCCGGAGTTTACCCAGAGATTCTTCACCCTTACCGGCATTAGTTATGTCACACCCTCAAAATACACTAACGGAATTTTACCGTCAGAGGGTGTGAACTAACATGATCGGAATCATTAGTTATAATCAAACCATAAGTAAAGTTTTCAAAACACGAAAACATTTAAGTGTAAATAAATGCGGAAGCGTAACACCTTTAACCAAAAGTTGCGTCACGCAGGACGACTTAAAAACCCAATTAATAATAGTTTAAAACAAGTTTGCATAAACAATAGCGTTCAAGTAATGCATGATCCTATACCGCGCGCCCGCCTCGGCTACCTGAGAATAACATACTAAAAGTGTCAACACGGGGTTGGTGAGTTCACAAGTGTATATACAATAAAGCGTTTGCGTTTACGTTTTGCGTTTAGCGTTTTGCGTTTAGCGTTTTGCGTTACCAGATAGTGTTAAATCAATTATACATCTATAGGTAGCTAGCCTATAAAGCAAGTATTACTAAGTGTTCGACACCAAAGCTGACTGTTTATCATTTGCCTTGCCATTAGGTCTATCCCGACCATGGAAATGTGATAGCCAAAATTACACCCGCTCGACCTCCAGTCGAGTTTAGCGTTGGGTGGGGTTTGTCAAACCCAGTAGTACTACTCAACAACGAATCGCTATTTTTCAATACTAAACGGTTCGATGTGTGAAGGACTTCAATTATTTCGTTTGCCACTTAGCCTTTACAAGTGATATATAATTTCATAATAAAATCTAAAAGCGTTTCGGAGTACGTTCAAAATCACATATGATTATCTAAACCAATAACCAAAGCATAATCAATCATCCTCAAATCAAAATCAAGCATATAAACACTTAATACATAATTTACAAAGCTAGGGTTTCATGTTTATACCTTAAAAACGCAGAAACAACCAAGAGAAAAGTGAGAGATGCTTAGAAACGAGTGTGGGATGCTCCGATTATGAAGAATAAGGTCAAAACGAAGGTGAATTGGTGGTGATGGTGGCTGCCGATCGCAATGGAGAAGGGGAGGGGGGCTGCCGTCGGGTTTAGAGAGAGAGGGTTAGGGTTTATTAATATTATTTAAAAATAATATGTTACACATAGGTCCCTCAACTTTTAAATATTACTTTTCTAGTAAAAATAACTTGTTTGCATCTTGAGTTAGTGTTTTTATACAATATTACCACATGACACATAAGTCTAACACATAATTATCACATAATTATTGTTTTGATTTTTTTCGTTTATTCACCAATGGTTTGCGTCAACTCGTTTGCATTTCGGTGCAATTCCGAAAGACTACACATGTAGTAATTGTCAAGAGTCATTTAAACCCTAGTTTAAATGTAATAAGATGTGCGTTATAGATCAAGTGATCTTAAGTTTGAATTGACGGAGTTTGAGTTAACGGAGTTAACCTGAAATTAACGAGTGTCACATCATTCCCATGTTAAAGAATTTTCGTCCCGAAAATTTGAGTCAAGTCGTAATGAGTGTCTGAAAAAGTAAGAAAAAATTTTCAGTTTGTCATATCATCCCCTAGCAGAAAGAAATTTTGTCCCGAAATTTAATTCATACCTCCGGTGATTTCTGACGGTTTGACGGGTTTCACGGTTTTCGGTGTTTGGTCAATCCTTCAAAAATGTGAGGATACTTTTTCATCATTTGGTCATCGCGTTCCCATGTGAACTCCGGTCCACATCTCAAGTTCCAACGAACCTTAACGATTGGAATTTTGCTGTGCTTGAGTGTTTTGGTTTCCCAATCCAAAACTTCGACTGGTTCTTCAATGAAGCGTAGCTGTTCATCAACTTGCAATTCGTCCAAAGGGACTGCTTGGGTTTCATCGGATAGGCATTTCTTCAAGTTGGATACATGGAATACGTTGTGTACACTACTGAGTTCTGTTGGTAGGTCCAGTCGGTACGCCACCTGACCAATGTGCTCAGTTATCCGGTAAGGACCAACGTATCGTGGGTTGAGTTTGTTTCGCTTTCCGAAGTGAACCACACCTTTCCAAGGTGAGACTTTGAGTAATACTTGGTCGTTCACTTGAAATTCAAGAGGCTTTCGACGCTTGTCGGCGTAACTCTTTTGGCGATCTCGTGCTGCTGCCATACGGTTGCGGATTTGAAGAATCTTTTCAGAGGTTTCAAGTACTAGTTCTGGACCAGTGATTTGGCTATCACCCACCTCTGCCCAGCAGAGAGGTGATCGACACTTCCGTCCGTACAACGCTTCAAACGGCGCTGCCTTAATGCTTGCGTGATAGCTGTTATTATACGAAAATTCTACCAAAGGTAAGTGAGGTTCCCAACTTTTTCCGAAATCCAACACGCATGCACGCAACATGTCCTCCAAGGTCTGAATAGTGCGCTCACTTTTCCCATCCGTCTGAGGATGGTAGGCTGTGCTCATATCAAGGCGGTTGCCTAGTGCGCTTTGTAGTGACTTCCAGAAATGCGAAGTGAAACGTGAATCTCGATCAGATATGATTGAGACAGGCACTCCGTGTCTAGACACTACTTCTTTCATGTAGATGTGAGTCAGTCTTTCCATTTTGTCCGATTCTTTGATTGCTAAGAAGTGTGCAAACTTAGTCAACCGGTCAACGATCACCCAGATGGTATCGCATCCCGTCGGTGTTTTGGGTAATCCCGAGATGAAATCCATTGAAATATGTTCCCATTTCCACGTTGGAAGTTCCGGTTGCTGTAGCAGACCAGATGGTTTCTGATATTCTATTTTGACTCTTGCACAAGTCAAGCATTTGCTCACGTAGGTGGCAATGTCGGCTTTCATGATTGGCAACCAGTAAAGTGCATTTAGGTCATGGTACATTTTATCCGAGCCAGGGTGGATAGAATATCTGGACTTGTGTGCTTCGTCCATCACTAGAGTTCTCAACTCTCCGTATCGTGGGACCCAAATCCGGTTTTCGAAATATCGGACCCCGTCCGATTTGGTTTCAAGTTGCTTGTTCATGCCCCGCATGAGTTCTGATGGAAGATTATCATCCTTCAAGGCTTCGAGTTGCGCATCGCGAATCTGATCTGGTAAGTCGGCGTGGATCGTAAGTTGTAATGCTCGCACTCGCCTAGGTTTATCGGTTTCTTTTCTGCTGAGAGCGTCGGCCACTACATTGGCCTTGCCAGGGTGGTACTTGATGGCACAATCATAATTCTTAAGCAGCTCGACCCAACGACGCTGTCGCATGTTCAGCTCTTTCTGATCGTAGATATGTTGGAGACTCTTGTGGTCGGTGTAAATGGTAAACTTGGTACCGTACAAGTAATGCCTCCATATCTTAAGAGCAAACACCACAGCTCCGAGTTCCAAGTCATGGGTCGTGTAGTTCATCTCGTGAATCCGTAGTTGTCTAGAGGCATAGGCTACAACCTTCTCGAGTTGCATCAGCACGCAACCGAGACCTTGTATCGATGCGTCACAATGTACCTCAAAATTTTCCGTTCCCTCGGGAAGGGCTAGAATAGGGGCGCAACAGAGTTTGGTTTTCAACAGTTGGAAGGCGGACTCCTGCGCGTCACCCCAATTGTACTTAGTACCCTTGTGAGTCAAAGCGGTGGGGGTTGAGCAATCTTTGAAAATCCCTCGATGAAACGTCGGTAGTAGCCGGCCAGTCCTAGGAATTGTCGTACCTCAGTCGGAGTCTTAGGTGCTTCCCAGTTTTTGATAGCCTCTACTTTACCGGGATCGACATGGACACCATTCTCATTGATCACATGTCCTAATAAGTGAACCTCACGAAGCCAAAATTCGCATTTCGAGAGTTTAGCGTACAGTTGTTCCTTCTTCAGTAATTCCAGAATTAACCTCAAGTGTTCTTCGTGGTCTGTCTTGTTCTTGGAGTAGACGAGGATATCATCAATAAAAAAAATCACAAACTTGTCGAGGTACGCCTTGCATACCCGATTCATGAGATCCATAAATACGGCTGGTGTGTTGGTTAAGTCAAAAGGCATAACCGAAAACTCGTAGTGATTGTACCGAGTTCTGAAAGCCGTCTTTGAAATATCTTCTTCGCGCACTCTTAATTGATGGTAACCAGATCTCAGATCGATCTTCGAGTAGTAACTCGATCCTTGCAGCTGGTCAAACAGATCATCAATTCGGGGTAAGGGATAACGGTTCTTAATCGTCAACTTGTTCAGCTCTCGGTAGTCGATGCACATTCGGAATGTCCCGTCCTTCTTTCGGACAAATAAGACAGGGGCTCCCCATGGTGATGAGCTAGGTCGGATAAAACCTTTATCCAACAAATCTTGCAATTGAGTGGACAACTCCTGAAGCTCCGCCGGTGGAAGCCGATACGGGGCTCGTGCTATGGGTGCTGCACCGGGGGTCAACTCGATTTAGAACTCGACTTGTTGAATAGGAGGGAGTCCAGGCAAATCCTCCGGGAAGACTTCCGGAAAATCTCGCACAATCGGTATGTCTTCGATTTGCTTCTCCTCCGCGGGTTTCTCGACAATATGGGCTAAAATTGCCAGATGAACCTTTCCTAGATATTTCTGCGCCTTCATGAGGGTGATGACGCTGGTGGTTATGCCGCTCTTCTCGCCCTGGAACGAAATGATCTCGCCGGAAGGGTTAGTGATGTGGACTATCTTGTCGTGACATATAATCTGCGCTCGGTTCTCGGATAACCAGTCCATGCGACGACGACATCGAAACTACCAAGTGTAAAAGGTATAAGGTCGATATCAAAAGTATGACCCGATAGTTTCAACTTACATCCCGCAAGTACGTGAGTTGTTTCTATAGACTTCGTCAGCTAATTCAACAGGAAACTTAGCATCTAACGGGGTTGGAATTAAGTCTAAGAGTTTACTAAAGGCTTTCGATACAAAACTCCTATCAGCTCCAATGTCAAACAAAGCAGAAGTAAAACAGTCGTTCAAAGGAAACTTACCGGTCACCACATACGGATCGTTGCGGGCTTGACCCGACCCAATGACGAAAGCTCTTCCTTTACCATTGCTTCTGCCACCACTGCTGCCTCCATTGTTCTCATTCTGCTTTAGCTTAGGGCAATCCTTCCTGAAATGACCCTCTCGACCACATTCGAAACACCCTTTAGTCGCCATAGGTGGTTTAGGAGCACCCTTTGCCGCTAGGTCTCCCCTACATTCCTTGGCCTGATGGCCCATTTTTCCGCATCTCAGACACTTGACACGGTCACACAGGCCAGCATGGTGATAGTTGCACCTGTTGCATTTCGGGTGTTTCCCAGCATAGCCGCTCGAACCCTGCCCGCCACCGTTGTTATTGGGACCCTGATTATTGAAGCTCCGAGTGAGTTCGGGCTTACGGTAGTGTTGTTGCTGTGGGGGGTTCGATAATGAGGACCTGGTGTTGTCAAATTTCCTCTTTCCATTACACGGGTTGTTGTTGCTGTTGTTGTCAGTGCTCGGGTTATCACGGGTTTTAGATTTTGAACCTCTAGGTGGTAACGCACCTTGGGTCACGGCTTGATCCATCAGTTTGTGAGCTAACCGGATCGCTTGTTTAATTGTAGCCGGTTTAGAAGACGTCACCATACCCTGAATTTGCGGTACTAACCCATCGATGTACATCTCGATCCTCTTACTCGGCGGGTCTACCATCCGTGGACACATTACTGCTAGCTCGTGAGAACGAGTGGTGTAGGCTTCAATCTCGGAACCCACCATTTTCAATGACCAAAACTCATATTCCAACTTCGCGATTTCCTCTCTAGGACAATACTCTTCACGCATCATGTTCTTGAACTCTTCCCAGTTCATGGCGTTTACCAATTCCAATCCAAGAATTTGCACATTCGAATTCCACCAAGTGAGAGTAGAATCTTCGAGTGTTCTAGCAGCAAATTTGACCCTACTGGTAGGTGGACAGTTACACATCTCAAAAGCTGATTCGGCCTTCTCAGCCCAACGCAGGAAACTTATGGCTCCCTCAGTGCCCTTAAATGAATTGGGCTTGCAATCCAGGTAGTTCTTGAAAGTACACGTTCCAGTTGGACCCCCGGAGGACACCTCTGAGTGTGCCTCTGGCTCAGCCGGTTCTTCCTCCGGTTTCTCCTCGGGATCTTCCTCGGGTTCCTCCTCGGGTTCTTCCTCGGGTTCTTCCTCGGGTTCTTGCCACTTGGAGTTGCTCTTGCAAGTCTATCATCTCTGCTTGCATTTTTCTCATAATCTTCATCTGCTGATCATTAACATCTTGCATTCCCTTCATAGTCGTTTTCAGGCGGGAAATTTCCTCCCTAGCCTCGGTTCCATCTCTTATCAATCCGGGAATGTCCGCTCTCGCCGAGCGCATTAAACCCACGTCACGCTCTAAACAAGAAACAACAGCCACGAGAACCCGCTCTATGGGTTCGGTTATGGGTGGTAGAGTGTTGGGGTAAGCAGGACGACTCGGGTGGGGTAGCGGGGGAACTTGTTCGCGATAAACCATATGTCTAATCAGACTCAGGTACCAATCCCAGCTAACGTCGTCGTCGTACATGCCTCCAGACAGGCGATACCTCTTCGGTGCAGGGGCTTCTAGTTCCGGGACTACTCGGGGTGGCGATGAGGTAGGTAGCTACGGTTCCTTTCCATGAGCATGAGTCATCTGATCGGATGATGATGATGGTAGCGTCGACATCCCTACAGGTAACCCGTGTATGTGCGCGTATGAGTGAATGAGGTAAAGAGATAAGATAACGAGAGACTAAGCAACATATATATGCAGTGCGTATAATTATAACTAATGGGTCGTTGCGGTTATAGTCTAGTATGCATGCAATTTCTAGTTCGCTATAACCAATGGCTCTGATACCACTCTGTCACACCCTCAAAAATCACTAACGGAGTTTTACCGTCAGAGGGTGTGAACTAACAGGATCGGAATCATTAGTTATAATCAAACCATAAGTAAAGTTTTCAAAACACGAAAACATTTAAGTGTAAATAAATGCTGAAGCGCAAAACCTTTAACCAAAAGTTGCGTCACGCAGGACGACTTAAAAACCCAATTAATAATAGTTTAAAACAAGTTTGCATAAACAATAGCGTTCAAGTAATGCATGATCCTATACCGCGCGCCCGCCTCGGCTACCTGAGAATAACATACTAAAAATGTCAACACGGGGTTGGTGAGTTTACAAGTGTATATACAATAAAGCGTTTTCGTTTACGTTTTGCGTTTAGCGTTTAGCGTTTTGCGTTACCAGATAGTGTTAAATCAATTATACATCTATAGGTAGCTAGCCTATAAAGCAAGTATGACTAAGTGTTCGACACCGAAGCTGACTGTTTATCATGTGCCTTGCCACCAGGTCTATCCCGACCATGGTAATGTGTTAGCCAAAATTACACCCGCTCGACCTCCAGTCGAGTTTAGCGTTGGGTGGGGTTTGTCAAACCAGTAGTACTACTCAACAATGACTCGCTATTTTCCAATACTAAACGGTTTGATGTGTGAAGGACTTCAATTATTTCACTTGTCACTTAGCCTTTACAAGTGGTAAATATTTTCATAATAAAATCTAAAAGCGTTTCGGAGTATGTTATCTCCCCCAAGTGAAAAGCGTTTAAAAATTTTAAAGGGGAAAGTGAAACTCACTGTTTGCGAAGAATTCCAAAAACAAGTCACCCAAGTGATGCGCGTCACAGAAAACCCTCACTAGCGTTCTAAAACAACAAGGAGATTTTCTAAGTGTTGGAACTATTATCGAGTCTCTAGACTCGGCACATAATACCTATGCACAAGATACGTTTCGTGTTTCGTTTGTGAATTGTGTGTGTCTCAACAAACACATTTGTGATACGTTACATGTGTGAACAATTATTTACGTGTCAAGTATTAATAGTGTACATTTCTAGCAATTATTCTCCGCAAGGGCAATTTGGTCAAAACATAACAATTATCTAGCAATTAGCACGTTTCATGTATTTTCCCAAAGTTCAGCAGCTAGTTTCATCAAGACAGAATTCTACTTGAAAGATTACTCTATTCAACAGACCATAGCATCTCAATTAATTCACCAAAAATCGTCACAAAAACATACATGAGTTAGGTCTCCAGAACATATTTTATTGTATTTTTATCCCACATAGATTTCTCACAATGATAAAAACATTACAGCAAACTCACAGCAGTCAAAATCATGCGCAACAGAATGTTATTTGTTATTCCCGTTAAATGAAAAATCCAATTAATGCAAGACCAATTGGGTTAGGTTCTTAACTCAACACGTTAACTTCCAGAAGTGGAACCAACCCATTTGGTCTTGTAGTTCATGAGATATGATATTTACAAAACAACCTAACAGCAGGTCTCACAATTCAGATTTGCACTTCAGTTTTGTAAAATAATAAAGTTAACCTTTACTTGTCCAAAAATAACGATCTTGGACTTTATTGAAACTAGACTCATCATAGTATCCTGTAGTGTTAACAACCTCGACCAATTTCCACATTAACATTTAGTTACAGTTGTCTAAACCTAATTTACAATCTGTCCAGTACCAGTTTTGACCTTTAATCACATTTAAATCGTTAGACCAACCAAAACACCTCCAAATTAGGCGTGGTTGGACTTTCTGAAAACTAGACTCAGAGTACTACCTTGTAGACTCATAAATAGCTCAGTTTGCTTTTATATTTAACAAGTTACACATCGTTCAAGTTTAACAATTACAGCTGTCAAAACTCAGCAAGCACAAACAATCGTCTAACATGCATCCTAAGCATACAACATATCTCCAACATGCAATAAACATCATTAACCATAAAAATCAGTAGTAACCCTCTAGGGTTTACAAACAATCAATGATTTAACAATCTTTCACCGTTCAAAATCACATATGATTATCTAAACCAATAACCAAAGCATAATCAATCATCCTCAAATCAAAATCAAGCATATAAACACTTAATACATAATTTACAAAGCTAGGGTTTCATGTTTATACCTTAAAAACGCAGAAACAACCAAGAGAAACGTGAGAGATGCTTAGAAACAAGTGTGGGATGCTCCGATTATGAAGAATAAGGTCAAAACGAAGGTGAATTGGTGGTGATGGTGGCTGCCGATCGCAAGGGAGAAGGGGAGGGGGGCTGCCGTTGGGTTTAGAGAGAGAGGGAGAGAGGGTTAGGGTTTATTAATATTATTTAATAATAATATGTTACACATAGGTCCCTCAACTTTTAAATATTACTTTTCTAGTAAAAATAACTTGTTTGCATCTTGAGTTAGTGTTTTTATACAATATTATCACATAACACATAAGTCTAACACATAATTATCACATAATTATTGTTTTGACGTTTTTTGTTTATTCACCAATGGTTTGCGTCAACTCGTTTGCGTTTCGGTGCAATTCCGAAAGACTACACATGTAGTAATTGTCAAGCGTCATTTAAACCCTAGTTTAAATGTAATAAGATGTGCGTTATAGATCAAGAGATCTTAAGTTTGAATTAACGGAGTTTGAGTTAACGGAGTTAACCTGAAATTAACGAGTGTCACAAGTTACATCCAGGCTATGCCGATGATATGGCGAGCATTACCGACTCTTGAAAAAATCATAGCCGACCATGACCTTGAGTTCAGGCTCTCTGAACTGTCATATATATACTCCTTGTACATCCACGGTTCCACTCGCTTCCTGCTCAAATCCAAGCCTCAACAACCGATTCTGCTTGATAAAGTCACATAAAACGATTCTCATTGGAAGAATCAGTTTTTCTTTGTCAAGCGAAATTTAATTCCAAATGTTAATACCCTTCCTACTAAGTGGATTAGGCGGGGTAGGGTTTCTGTATTTACTGTTGTTTACTGATTAAGGTTGAAGTACTGATTTGTTTCTTTCTATTGTGCAGTTGACAACTTCGCACATCTGGCCAAGCTTCCAAGAACCAAAGAGAGAGTAGCTCTCTTCCTCGCATTGAGCCCAACAATCCAGACTTTCAAAATTAGGATCCCTGATTCTGATTCAGAAGCTGGATAGTCAGACATCTCACCTCAAATTAATATGTCAAGTAAGTATAATTAAAAAGATAAGTATATTAATTTTGTATAGTAAAAAATGAAAAACTTATATGTTTTGTTATGTTTTGAAGACATGCCTAAGTCTTCGAACAAGACTGCTGCCCAATTTTCTCTGGATGATATAGACCACTTGATTTCCCCAAAGATGGTTAAGAAGAAATCCTCCAATGATTGTTGTGTGTGTGTGTACTGTTAGAGAGAGTTCTGAATATGACTAATGTGTGCGAAGTGATTAACTAGCTGACCATAATCTCAATTAATAACCAAAAAAAGAGAAATAACAACTATTCCTATTTTTGCGCCACTCTCCCACTAGATGCTTCCAACTCTTTGACCACGTGCTAAATGAGTCTAGTAGCGAGTAAATAGGTAGACCAAGTCCTATAGCCGTTATACCTATTAATCACAACACCACTTAAATACAATCGTTAGTATACAAGTAATACCGAGGATCCTTGAACCTTCGCAACCTAGAACATATCTCAAGGATAAGCGATCCACAAGCTACATAAGGATGAAGTATCCTCAGCATAAAATTTATGCCCTAACACTATATATATATATATATATATATATATATATATGTATGTATGTATTAACACATAAATACTTGTTTACATGTTATTATATATATGTATATATACATATATGTTTACATATACATACATACACGGACTAAAGACGTGAGAAAACAAGTATTACTTAGTCAGTTTTTGATAAAATGATTTTTTTTGATGATTAATATTAATAATATACTTAATAAATGTTTTAAATAGGAAAAATAACAAAAAATCTAAAAATTCGAGGTGGCAGAAGTTCGAACACGCGACCTGACCCCATAAGTCATATGGACTAACCAGCTGGGCTACCCAGCGATGTGCAATATAACCCAGAATCAATTAAATACAAACAAAAGTAGATAACATATTTGATTAAGAACCCTAAAGAATTAAATTGACCAAATCTGTTGATGTTAATCAAATTAGCCATTCGCCAGTTAAACCCTTTGATTTTTTGGAGGACAAAATGGTCATAAACATCCAATTTGGTAGGGTATGGCCGAAACAGGTGGTTTACAAATTACCTATTATAATTTATTATTATGATAGTCTTGTTTTTGTAATGATAAATTTATAATTAACGCATTTATATTTATAATTAAATATAAAAAATGACTTTTTAGGTTCGTTTCGATGTGTTTGTTTTCGGTTCGGGTGATATATACTGATAAAAAATGATTTTTAGGTTCATTTCGATGTGTTCGTGTTCGTGTTCGGTTCGGGTGATATATAAATATAAAAAATGATTTTTTAGGTTCGTTACGATGTGTTCATGTTCGGTTCGGGTGATATATAAATATAAAATATGATTTTTTAGGTTCGTTTCGATGTGTTCGTGTTCGGTTCGGGTGATATATAAATATAAAAAATGATTTTTAGGTTCGTTTCGATGTGTTCGTGTTCGGTTCGGGTGATATATAAATAAAAAAATGATTTTTTATGTTCGTTTCGTTGTTTTCGTGTTCGGTTCAGGTGAAAACTTGTAAGGCCCCGGTCTCGGCGCCTTACTTTGGCGTTGGATTTACTCATAAACACAGTTCTATTTATCAAAGTTAATTAAAACTTTCGCGGAATAATAATAAAAGTCGACCATTCATTACAAACATTCATAACTTGTCTTTTAAACATAACATAAAATATAATAAATCATGACAAATCTTCAGATGTCGGCTTCCTAAGTTCCTGCCATGTATCTCCCTCAAGCTAGCTGCTTCACTCTATTAAACTATGTGCATACTAAAAGTCAGCTACGCTAAGTGAGTTCTAGTTAATCAGGCAACATACAATACATTCACACACTTACTCATTCGTATCCGAAGATACATATTACTTCCTATTTATCTTTCTTTTGTACATACATAAGTATATACCTTCTTTTTTCTTTCATTCTTTACTTCTCTCATTCTTTTATATTTTAATACTTACTTTACTTACTTACACTTTTAAATAGCATTACGCCCTACTTCCTCGAGTATTATTAGGGTCCGGTTCCCTTCTTCCTCGAGTATTATTAGGGCTCGGTTCCCTTCTTCCTCGAGTATTATTAGGGCCCAGTTCCCTTCTTCCTCGAGCATTATTAGGGCCCGGTTCCCTTTCTTCCTTACAATCATACCATCCCTTTCTATATAATCATAATTATAACTTTCATACATACTCTTGATCTTTTCTATAGCATACATACATCATTCATACATCATATATAAACAATCACATCTTCAAACTATCACATGGCGGCACATACAATATCCAAAGATCGTTCACGCATCGTCAAGCATTCATTCATACATAAATAATATAAGACATACACTTACCACTTAAGGTAAGTGTATTAACTAATTACATCAAGTATGCACATAGCCCCGAAACATAACAATGAAATGGGGCTAGAAGCTCACTTGCAAGCGATTCCTTTCTGAATTCACTGTTATGCCCTTCTTGAGCTGTGCACGGCTAACAGTGTATTAATCATAGTATCAATTAACTACTTATAGCTATACCATACTTATAAGGTACTGTAACCCCTAGATATGGGGGTCCGAGGGCAGCGCCCCTGGTAGCAGGGTTCTAAGGGCGGTAGCCCTAGCAGAGTCCAAGGGGCAGAGTCCCTGGCTGGGGTTAAGCTGCCAGGTCAGATTGAAAAAATTTTATATTCATTAATAAGTCTTTACTAAAAACCTCATCATAAAACTGAAATTTAATTATTTAAACAATTCACATCTTCCTTTTAAACGTTACCTTTTATTATTAATTTATTGCTTATCTTTAGTTTATATATTATATAACTCCATGTATGTCTTTACGTACGTTTACGCTGTATATCTTTCGTTATTCGCAACATCATTCAATCCAGCGTATAAGTCTTCATGGGCGTAGAAGTTATTTTAGGCGCATAAGTCATTTTGGGCGTAGAAGTTGTCCAGCGTATAAGTCTTGCCAATGTGTAAGCACTTCCGGCGTGTAAGTCTATAACGTATAAGCCATACATACACAGCCATATACATATGCGCTACATACATATACGGATATACATATGCGCTACATACATACACGTCACGTACATACATACACGCTGCTATACATACACGTTGCTGTTATATATACACATTGTTATACATATACGTCGTATACGCCCTGTTCAGCGTTTATATATGCGTTTTTGATGGTTTTCTTCGATTCCGGCGCCGTCAGCCATCGTTAACCAACATGGTTGATCGGGTTTTGATCGTTTATAGTCTTGGTAGCTTCAGGGTGTCCAGATCTGAGCTAAGGTGGTCCTTAAGCTCGTTTTTGGTTGATTAAACACACGAATAAAGCTAGATCTAGATCCAAAACGTCTTGTACGGCATCATGGGGCTGTGGTGTCGGGTTATACTATGTTGGTACAACTGAGATAAATCATTTATTACCTTCGGTTGGTCTCGGATCATTGAATATAGTAGAGTAGAGGGTGTTTGGCTTAAGTGTGTGTTTTTGAAGGTGTAGGCTATGGTGTAAAATGGATGGAGATGGAAAGGGATTAGGGTTTAAGGGATATTTATATTCCCTTAAGCCCATGGACCTTAGGCTCATCTTTCCTTTTTGGTCCATATTTAATTTCATTTAATTAGCCTACTTAATCTTCCATCTTTATTATTTTATTTTATCTCTAACTAAATCAAGTAAACTTTCTCATTATAAAACAAATAATATATTAAATATTATTCTTAGAAAATTTGGGATGTTACAAGTCTACCCTCCTTAAAAGAGGTTTCGTCCCGAAACCTAACTCTGTAAAAACAGGTCTCGGTAAAACTTGTGCATCTCTTCTTCAACTTCCCAAGTAACATCTGATCCTTTACGATGTTCCATATTACTTTCACTAAAGGAATAACTTTATGACGAAGTTGCTTTACCTTATGGTCCACTATCTCATTAGGCTGTTCGATGTAATTCAACTGCTCATCAACCTCGATGTCTATCAATGACACGTGGGAGGTGTCATCAGCTAGACATTTTTTCAAGTGAGAAATATGAAAAGTAGAATGAATTCCTTCTAACTCTTTGGGTAATTCCATCTTGTAAGTTACTTCACCAATACGTTCGACAATCTTAAATGGTCCGATGTACCTTGGACTTAACTTCCCTCTCTATCTGAAAAGAATAATTCCCTTCCAAGGCGAGACCTTGAGCATCACATTGTCACCAACATTGAACTCAATTGGTCGTTGCCACCTATCAGCATACGTCTTCTAACGATTTTTAGCAGCTTTCATCCTTGCCTTGATCTGATCGAACTTTTATTTGAGGGTAAAGCTGGAAGAAACAAAATAAGTTTAGATGGTGTTCGAATCACCTCAGTTCAATCTTGCAAAAAAAAGTTTTATATTGTTAATATGGTACTAGGTGTACTATCTATATTTTCACTTAATATGGTACTAGGTGTACTATCTACACAGATCATAAGAGTTTAAAGTACTTCTTCGAGCAGAAAGAGTTGAACATGAGGTAGAGTAGATGGTTAGAGTTGATAAGGACTACGACTGTGATATCAAAGGCTATCCGGGTAAGGCTAATGTGGTTGCCGACGCGGTAAGCCGAAAGAATGAAGAAGTCATTGCAACAGTGAAGTCGTATAAATTGATCATTGACTCAGATCTCTTTGAAGAGATCAAGGTGCAGTTGGAAGTGCTCACAAATGAAGGGTTAATGAAGAAAGAGAGAATCTTCGGGCAGCAAGACGAGCTAATGGTAAACGTTCAGGGTGTGAAGATTAGTTTTGACCATATGTGGATGCCACACCATGGAGACCTTAGAGATCGAATCTTGTATGAAGCTCACAGGTCGAGATACTCGATTCATCTGGGATTCATCAAGAAGTACCAAGATCTTAAGAGGGACTACTAGTGGCCGAATATAAAGAATGACGTAATAGATTATGTCAGTAAGTGCCTTTCTTGCTTGCAAGTCAAAGTAGAATATCAGAAACCTTACGGGAAGATGTAGCCATTAGAGATACCAGAATGGAAATGAGAACACATCACTATGGATTTCATAACTAAGCTACCCCGTATAGCTAAACATCATAATACCATATGGGTGATAGTGGACCGTTTAACGAAAAGTGCTCACTTTTTGCCTATACGAGAGGCCATATTGTCAAAAACGTTAGCAAATGTATTTATTAAGAAGGTGGTGACTAGACATGGAGTGACGTCATCTATGGTGTCTGATAGAGATACTCGCTTGACTTCGAGGTTCTTGAAGAAGTGTCATGAAGCTATGAGAACAATACTGAACATCAGTACGGCTTATCATCCTCAAATAGATGGGAAGTCTGAAAGGACTATCCAAACCTTTGAGGATATGCTACGTGCTTGTATTTTAGACTTCGGAGGAAGCTGGGATGATCATCTGCATCTGGCAAAGTTTTCCTATAACAACAGCTACCATTCGAGTATTGGTATGTCACCGTTTGAAATGTTGTATGGTAGACGTTGTAGAACCCCTGTATGTTGGGGAGAGATTGGACAGAAATAGATTGGGAGTCTAGAAGTTATGCAAGAAACCTCTTGGTTACTATTTGGGTATGTATTAGTGTTGAACACCTTTGTTACTATGTGTACGTAAATTATGTTGCGCATGGTTACTATCCAATCATTTTTATGTTATCCAAATAATCTAACACAAATCCTTCTTTATTTGGATTCGAATATAAGCCGTAAGGTTAGAGGAGTGTTTATGTGTGTTTTTGAGTGTGTATGGAGGCTAGAAAATAAGAATGAGGGTTTTAGGGTTTTAGGGAGGTTTAAGGGGTTTATATACCATTAATCCCATGGACCTAAGGCCCATCACCATCCCTTATTTCATCTTTCTTTCCAAGCCCACACTTTAATATTTATTTAAACTTTACTAACTAAGCCAATATCTTAATTTGTAATACAACCCCGCAAAAAATGATTTATAGAGAGGATTATGAGATAAAGAAAACGCTTCAAAAGAAAATTGTTGACTCTATGAAGTATAGAGAGTATCTGAGAAGACATGGGCTAAATGAGAAAGACTTGAGCAGGATGAGTTTCCATGACTTGAAGAGACAGTATAACACGACAAGGGAAACTATTCAGAAAGAAGAAAAGGAAAGACTTGTGAGAGAATCAAAGCTGAAGGAAAGAATAGAGAAGGTAAAGAGGAAATATGGAGGAAAGTGTGGATACTTCATTGATAAAGGAATGGCACCTGAAATGGTTGATAGCTTGCCAAAGGCAGTGGTTGAATCTCACTTTAACAGACTATCAAAGAAGGATCAATCAAAGAAAGATCAACCTGAACCTTCTGCCAAAAAGCGAAGGATTATGATTGTTAGAGAAAAGAAGAGAGCTGAAAATGAGAGGGATGAGTTAGAAAGAGCCAAAGCCCAAGATACTCCTATTCCTGTGGAAATAAAACCTGAACCGATTGAACATACAGATCCATGGGAAAATGAGGAGATGATTAAGATTTTGAAGGAGGTGATGAAGCGAAAAGGAATGAAAGAAAATGTGTTTGACATGCTGGGAAAGGAACAACTGAAGAAACTGTTTTATGAACAAAAAACTGAATGGGAGAAGCTACTACTTGAAAATGAAATTCCCAAAAGCTTTGTTGGTGGAAAGTTTGTACCATCCTATAAGCTCAATGATGAAAAAATTATGGAAATGATTGGTAGATTACACAGGGATGGAGGTGAAAACCTTGTTGATCTGATGATAATGCCTACTGAATTATTAATTGAGATGTATAAAAAGAGATTTGGTATCACAAGACCCACTAAACCAAGGAAGTCAATTCCTACAAGGTCCTCTACTTCAAGGAGACACATCTCAACATCTAGACATGAGCCAAGAAGAGCTGGAACTCAAAGGGAAGAAAGGCCACAAACTGATGTTAACTTACCAATGACACTCTTCTATGACTCTGTCTCGAATACTTTGAAAGTGATAATGCAAAGCAGAGAACTGAGGGAGATCATTTTTAAAGATGATTTTGCTGATTACAAGAAAGAGAAACATGAGGTTATGGCCAATCTTGACTTGTATGACTATCATGATAGAAACAAGATGGCAGGAAGACAACAAAATGAGTTGTCAAAATTTTTTGAAAAGTGAAGCTGAGAAGAACTTTCCAATGTTGGATCAGAGAAAGAAGTGGGAGCTGACTAAGTAGAAAAAGAACAAGAGAGCCAAGCACATAAGCAATATAAGAAGTGCTGAACTTGGTTACCTTTTAAAAGTCTGGAACAAGAACGCGCTGTCCAACTTGAATACTCGCATCAATATGAGGAGAAGCATGACAAGACCCAACCACCAGGTACAAAAGAATGGTAGAATTGTTCAAATTGACTACAACAGTAATTAAGACCACTACATTCTTCGCAACTCGGATGGACTGATATTGGGTATAATAAAGACTAATGAAGATCTGACCTTTGTGAGTAATGAAGATTTGAGGGATATAATAGAAATGACAATACCTGAGAATCACCCTCATTACCAAATATTGTCCATTTTCAAGCAAAGGGCAGGATCAGGGATAGTTGATAGAAGACAAGCAACCCAAACTGCAAAGAGATGAAGACTAAGTTTAGCTTTAGGGTTTGCTTTGTAATGTCTATGGACAGAATTTGAAATATGTAATCTTTTGACTTTTGTTATGTAATTTGATTTTGATTTGATGTGTATTTTTACTAAGTGTATGTAACCTTAGAGGTGTCTTGGGAAAACTGAGGTGTTCCAATCTAGGGGGGAGATTGTTGAGTCAAAGATTTGACATGATATGACTTGAGAGAGATTGGAATCTTCTCAACACTCCTCAGAAATGACTAAGTATGGAAATCGAGCACACTTGGACCTCCTAACAAGGTTTTACTTGTCCTAGCAAGGTATTTGGCCTTTCGGGCAAGGTTATCTTTTTGAAGTCTTCCTTAGTGTCAATCCGAGCAGGGTTCACTATGTCCAGCAAGGTTGTTCTTCATAGCCAAGCAAGGTTTGCTTTCGAGTAAGCTCTTGGCTAACCAAGCTTTTGAAGCCAAGTATTTGGAAGATCTAGCAAGGTATTCTTTAATAAAACAGTTGTCCGAGCATGCTTGATAAAAGTTGATAAAGAATTATTTTAAGGACGTCGTCGGGCAAAGTTCAACTTCGAGCAAGCCACAGCGTTACCGGTACACTTGTATTTGCTAATAAGTTATTCATTAACAAAGGGTTGAAAGGATCTCTGAAGAACAAGTTTGCTCGTTAGATCATGTCAGGCAAAGTCTGCTATGGTCAAGAAGATTGAAGTTTGCTAGGTGAGTATTTTCTATATTTTCTAAGGAAAATACTCTAAGTAAAGTCTACCCGGAGAACTGTTTACCAGCATACTTCAAGGTTACCAGGTCTACTCGAAGAAGACAAAAGGCACAAAGCTTACCCAGAAGACCTTTTTTTACACTTAATATGTTTTTGAATATGTAATACAATTATGTACCTATCATTAAGGTTTCTAGATGTCAGGACAGCTGTCTGGTGGTGGAAGACCTATAAATAGAATAATTTAGGGCACGCCTACCACGGATTTTGCCACTTTACACTTTTCAGACCTACCGAATATTCCTGATTTGAGTGTCACGGCTGTCCTAGGATTGTACGGATAAACATTCCTTACAAGAAACCCTAATCTATTTACATTTGTTTGAAAACCTTCTATAAATGGAAATCTTTTGAGTGATTGTTTGTGTTTGTTACTTTTAATATCCTTTAGCAATAGATAGTATTTCTTAGTGATTCCGCCGTAAACAAATAACTAATCTTACCATAAATAGCAACGTCATCAACCTTCTTGTCGACACATTTATTGTGTGGGTTGTGACATTTATTGTGAGTTTGAGCGATCAATACGGGACCAACAAAAATGGAATATGCCTGTCTATATTCTATGTGCATGTATTAATGGCTGTTGTATTTACATTTTACATAAATACCAATCCCATACGTATTATTCTGAAATTAAAACTAAAGGGAAATTTCTATAATTTTAAGCCTTTGCTTGTTGGATCGTATAAAATTCTATGTGTGTTCTTGATTATTTTTGTTTACTTTATTTGTATATTGATAGTTTTGTATTGTGTTAAAATCATTCAAAGTAGAGTCTCCATCTCTCTTGTTCGATCTAATACCAACAATGAGATTTGGTGTTGTTGCTACAACAATTATAAGACCAATGATAGTGAATAGACTGGTTAGGCTAACGGGCTTCAAGGGTTCCGGTTAACCTAACGCATGTCGTCGGGTCCCTCTACGTTTCAAAACGTAGAGAGAGGTTCACTAGTTTAGTTGTTATTGATTAAGATTCACCAAGGATCCAAGACCGAGATGTCTGGAATTGGTATTGGATGCGAGTTCTTGATGAAGCTATGTAGTTTTTGGAGTAAGAAAGAAGCAAGCAAAAGTGCAAGCTTCACCAGGAAGAAGAGAAGATCAGAGAGTATATGTTAAACCCCCAGATCTGGTGTCTCTAGTTATGGCTGAGTTATATCTTTTATAGAGAAAGGAATGTAAGCCTTTTGTCTGGTGGATAAACTAGTTAACCTCTTGTTTGGTAGAGGGTTGACCGTTTTATGGGCGGGAAGCTTTTGACCTGTGGTTAATGATATATAATAATAATAATTTTCTGAGCATATCCCTCTTTTACGGCTGAGGGATGATGTGAACAGTGATTTGACGTGTTACTGTTACGCGCTTTTACTGTACATGTACTTGTTTTCTTTAATTGGGCGGGAAATGAACCTTTTAACCTTCTAACCTTTTTAGTGTTAATGTGTGAAAGCCATTTTACCAGACTTTGGGCTACCCCCGTCATCAGCCCCCCAAGTCAGAGGTTTTTGGGAAGTGGGCTCAAAGGCGTCTGACTTTGTACACATTTTGTTATTGCTTATAGGCTTCGAGGCTTTGAACGGTTTTGCTTATTTTTTGAATTTCTGACAAGACAGTTGATGTGATGGTTTCTGCAAATAGCAGTTCCCAATAACTGCTTATTAATACTATTAACTGCTCACTTTCTTCAGTTTTTCTTTCATACTTCCTTATTATCTTCCAAACACATTTATCAAGTTCCCTTCGATCCTTCACCAGGTTAGTTCCAATCTTCCCCTTTCTTTCAAAATTATGGTTGCCCGTAAGGACTTATCGGTGAGTTATTCCCGATTAACCCAGGAAAAAGTCGAATCATTTTGCCTCGATTGGGGTATAGGTTTAGAGTTTAAACCAGTGGCTCCGCCGACCGACGCTTCGATCGATCATTGTCCGGCCGGTTCAATTGCTCTTTATTATCGCCACTTTGAGTTTTCTAACCTCCGTTATCCGTTTTCGATCTTTGTTTTGAATGTTTTAGAATATTATCGTGTGCCTTTTGGTTAGATTCACCCCTTAGGGCTTGCTAGGGTTTTGCATTTTGAAGTTTTATGCAGGGCTTTAGGTTTTGATCCGTCGCTGTTGTGTTTTCGCCGTTTCTTCCGTCTAGCGAAGAACGGCGATTGGTATACCTTTGAGCATACTCAGGTTGATACTTGTCTAGTCTCGTCGACGGTTACGACCCTTGGTTCTTGGAAGGATCGTTTTTTCTTCGTTTCTGATTCCATTGTTCCTTTTAAACTTGTTTGGAGACAACCCGAGGCCGTTTTGAATGAGCCGGAGCCGTTTGATTCGGAGTTGAACGATGTGTTTTTGAAATCTCTTAGGAAGTGTTCATCCCGTCTTCGTACTTTTCCCGAACACCTTCTCATTTTGTTAGGAATTAGCAAGTTGTGGGATTAGCCTAATTGTGATCCCGTGCTTATAAGAAATGATAAGGGTATGCATTTGCTTATTTTGCAATTGTTTTGTTTCCATGATGTGTTTGTTGAAAAATTTCCTTTGTTTTTGTAGTTATGTCGGCTTTGGATTTTGTGAAGAGTGATGACACTTCCGATGTTGGATTTGGGGATGCTGCGGATCCTGTTGGTGAAAATGTTGTTGTTCGGGGAACAGAGCATAGGTTCGAAGGTTCTGGTTATGTGGGTGTTCCGAACGTTAAAGGCTTCACCAAGTCTGGTGTTCCCAAGGTCTCTACCCACCGTTCTAATCGGCGTTTGTTGAAGTCCTCTACTCCATCGTCTCCACATGAGCCTCTGGATGTTAGTGATGATGTTCAAGTTGCTGAGGATCAGGGTCCGAGTGTAGAGGTGGAGAAGAAGCAGGGTTTGGTTGTGACTAGGAAGAAGAAGTCTGTTGGTAAAAAGGTTGCGGCATCTACTGTTCAAGGGTTGGGTGGGGATGAGGTTTATGTTCCTGATTGGAACGTTAAGGTTAATGATAGTTTTAAGGATCCGGAGGTTTGTTCTGAAGTGTTGGCTAACTTTGCTCCCCCTGGAGTTCGTAACACCATATCTGAGTTGGAGGGTGATGCCATTCTTTCAAGGTTGATTCTTAGCTCTTGCAACCTTTCTGCCCTTTTAGCTGAGGGCGTCACTCGCTTTCGGAAAGGGATGCAAGAGTATGAGGAGTTCTCCAAGAAGAAAGAAAGGATGAAGGCTTCCATAGCAGCGATGAAGAAGGATGTTGATGGATTTTCGAATAAGGAGGATGAATGGGTAAAGAAGATTGATGAGCTTTCCCGTAGCCATGAGGTTGAGATTGCCGGTTTGAAGAAGAAGATGGAAGCTGATAGAGTTAAGCTGGAAGCTGATAGGGAAGCCTTGGAGGTTTAGAAGAAAGCCTTTTCTATGGAGAAGGAAGGCTTGGAGGCTTTAGTTACCCAAGCTACTAATGACAACCGATGGCTGATCGAGCATGGGTTTCATCAAGTTGTGACTTATCTTATTCATTTAACCGAATTTAACTCAGTTTTGGGTGGTGTTTACACAAAGTTGCTGAGCTATGGGAAACATTTGGGTTTGGTTGCTAGTTTCAATCTTCATGAGTCTGGTCAATCCTTGGAGCAATCGCCTATGTTCAACCGTGAAGCTTCCAAGCTTTTTTCATATTCCGTTCATGCAATGGAAAGGCTTACTTACCCCTACGTGGGTGAAGTTTCGTCTTGTTTCGGTAAACCCCTTTTGGTTTTGCAGGGTCTCAAACCAGCTGGGCTTGATGAGAAGGTTTGCTCTGAGGTGCTTGAAGCGTTATCCAAGAAGCGCTCTCGCTCGGGTGACAGTGAAGAGACTTTGTCCGGAGATGATGGTGGGTCTCATGCAGGCAGTCTCGAAGGTTCAGCGATTGGTGGTGACTTGAAGGCGAGGAAATCCAATAAGGGCAAGAGTGATGGTGCTGGTACTTCAAAGCCTGTTTCTAATGTTTAAAAAATTGATTCGTAGTTATCTTAGCACTTTGAACAATGTTATGTACTTTGAACAATTTAGGATCAGCATGAAACCCTTAAGGTTTCTGCTTCATGGTTGTTGTTGACATTTTTGGCCGTTTGAACACTTTTATGGGAATCCTTGTGGTTTCCTTGTTTAGCCTTAACGGCTATTATGGATGATGCTGGTTATGGCCTTTAAAGGTCCTTTTATGAATTGTAGATTTTGATGTTTTGTATTTTTGTTGCTTGTCTTGTTTGTTTGATGTGTTTTTTAGCTAATTTTCCTTAAGAATTTTTAGAGCTGCAGTCACTTTAGCTTCAAGGCTTCATTAGGTAAAAAGCACATGTTGTCTATCCTTTATATCATTACTTATTGTATATTTGTTTCGTAAACTTTTGTCAAAGCTTAATGAACGAATTGATGTTGGCTGTTCAGACCCGTCTATGAGACAAGTTTTGTGTGAAAAATTTTCTAAGTCTCATGGAGTTGGATTGATATAGGAACTCACCCCTTACATAGGTTCATTTAACCCTTGAACCTATTGAGCGATGTGGCCTGGGAGCTCATCCCCTTACATGGCCCTTTCCATGGAGTTTCTTGCTAGGTTCTCAACCTGATTATAGGATAGTAAAGAAAAGTTATGATAAACACTTCATAATTCATTCAAGAGGTTTTTGTTTACAAAAAAGGAGAGTTGTACATCTCTTGAAATACATTTTAAGTATTTAACTAGGCATGGAACCTTTTAAGGGTTTTGTCATTCCAATGTCTTGGAAGCTTTTTGCCTTCTGCGTCGGCCGGTTTGTAGGATCCACCTTTGTGAGCTTCAAGGATTGTGCATGGTCCTTCCCACTTTGGGCCGAGTTTTCCTTGGTTTTCTTTCTTGCTGGCCTCGTTGTTTCGGAGTACAAGATCCCCTGTCCTGAAATGTTCATGTTTCACTCTTGCATTGTAATAAGCTTCCATTTTTTGTTTGTATTTAGCCTCTTGTACTGCGGCTTGATCACGTATTTCTTCAAGAAGTTGCAAATTCAACATGGTCTCATTGTTTTTTGATTCGAGATCCATGTTGAGTGTTCTTTGAGTCACAACTCCGACTTCTGCTGGGATTACAGCTTCAGATCCGAACAATAAGCTGTAAGGTGTTCGTTTGTGACTTGTTCTTCGGTCGTTCTCATTGCCCATAGGACATTTGGAAGTTCTTCAAGCCAATTGTTGCCATGCCTTCCTAGCCTTGCTTTGATTCCTTCTACAATGGTTCTGTTTGTTCTTTCAACCTGGCCATTGGATTGTGGGTATCCAACTGAGCTGAACACCTGGGTGATTCTGAATTCTTTGCACCATGTGCTAAAAGGCTTCTCGGCAAATTGCTTCCGGTTATCCGTGACCAACACTCATGGTAGCCCATAGCGACAAATGATGCTTTCCATACAAAGTCGATGACTTATTTGCCCTTTATTTTTGCAAGTGGTTTGACTTCAGGCCACTTGGTGAAGGCCACTTGGTAAAGTAGTCAACGGCTACTAACAAAAGTTTTACCCCACCCTTGGCTGGTGGTAATGGACCAACGATATCCATTACCCACTTGTGGAATGGACAAGCCAAGAAGATGGGGACTAGATCATGTTTAGGGATTTTGGGAACAGGTGCATGAATTTGACAAGCTTCACATTTCTTGAGTTGTTCTATTGTATCTCGGTGCATCGTGGGCCAGAAGTATCAGAGGTTCATCAATTTTGAAACCACCGTTCTTGGCCCAAAATGAGCTACACATATCCCCTCGTGAACCTCTTTGATCAGATATTGACTTTGTTCAGGGCCCACACATCTTAGTAGTGGTGCAAGGTAAGCTTTTTTATAAAGGATTTCTCCTTGCAACACATACTGTCAGGACTTGATTCGAACCCTTTCAGCCTCTGTCTGGTCCAGAGGTAACTCACCATTTTTTAGGTACTTTTCTATGGGAGTCATCCAATTGGGACCTTCTTCAGTGATTACATCTTAAACCTCCAATTCTTGAACTGAAGGAGTTTTCAACACTTCTACCGATACTTTCTTGGTGAGGTGTGCAAATGTGACGGATGCTAGTTTGCTCAGGGCATCGGCTCTTTTGTTTTGTGATATCGGGACTTGTTTAATGGTGCATTCTTGAAACGTGTTCATCAATTCCTTTGCCTTATCACGATACTTCTTCATGTTGGGCTCTTTTGCTACATAGCTATCATTGACTTGACTTGAAACAAGCAACGAGACTGTGAAGACTTGTAGCTTTTGGATCTTCATCTCTTTGGCAATTTTCAGACCAGGGATCAATGCTTCATACTCAGCTTCGTTGTTGGTGGTCTAAATTTGTTTCATTCGATGGTTAAGACCGCGCTTAATGCTTCTTCAGCCACTGAGAGATAGACAAAGATTAGTTCTCCTGTTTCAGGGGCTGCAATAGTTGGAAGTGAAGCCAAGTTTCATTTGGTTGAATGCTTCTTCCGCTTCCTCCGTCCACCTGAAGTCTTTTTTATTGGTGCAACCCTTTTTTGTTTTAAAGAAGGGTAGGGATTTCTCAGCGAGCTTGGAGGTAAAACGCTTCAAGGCTGCAAGTCTTTCGTTCAGACTTTCCACTTCTTTTTTGCTTTGTGGAGATTTAGTTTCAAGAACAGCCCTGACTTTGTTAGGATTGGCTTTTATGCTTTGTTTCCCCACGATGTGTCCCAAAAACTTGCCTTCTTCGAATCCGAATGAACATTTCACGGGATTGAGTTTCATGTTGATCTTCCTCAGGTTTTGGAAGGTTTCTTGTATGTCATCGTGCATTTGATGCTCGGTTTTGCTTTTGATTACCAGATCGTTGACAGAAGCTTCTAAGTTTCTGCTGATTTGGCTGGAAAATGATTTGTTAATCAAACGTTGATAGGTTGCTCCGGCATTTCATAGGCCAAAAGGCATCTTTTGATAACAAAAAATACCCTTGTCCATGTGGAATGCAGTTTTTTCCTCATCTTCTACTTTTATGAGAATTTGATGATAACCCTTGTAAGCGTCAAGAAAACACTTAAATGGATGGCTGGTTAAAGAGTCAACCTTGAGGTCCATCTCAGGTAAGGGATAGCAATCTTCCGGGCATGCCTTGTTCAATTCTTTGAAGTCGATGCACATCCTCCAAGACTTGTCAGGCTTCCGAACCATGACTGGATTAGCAACCCAAGATTGATATTTGACCTCACATAGGATCCCAGCTTAGACAAGCTTTTCAACTTCTTGGCATGCTGCCAAGCTTCGTTCAGGAGCCAGGCTCCGTTTCTTTTGGACAACAAGCTTGACATCGGGTGGTATTTTTAGCTCATGCTCTGCAATGCTTCGAAGGATGCCCGTCATGTCTTCCGGGTAGCAAGCAAAGACATCGTTATAGTGTATCAACAGTTTCTCAAGGTGTGAGAGAGTTTCTTTGGAAAGGCTTGTGTTTACCTGTACCTTTTGTTCAGGATACTTTGGGTTTATGATCAAGCCTTGTTCGTCGTCTTCGTTTCTTGAACTTTCACCTTCAACTGTGTAAACCTCTTGGGTGGGTTGAAGGGTTACAATTCCCCTATCGGTGGGAAACTTTACGGTACCTTGACCAACCGATACAGCCATGTTGAACGCGCATTGTCTTGGCCTTCCTATGATTACATCATAGTTGGAAGGTATGTTGATAACCACAAAAGTGAGTGTTTTGGTTTTCTTCATCTTGCCTTCACGAAAACAGACATCAAGGGTTAGTTGCCCCAAAGGCTTCAAGGGTATATCGGCGATACCTTTTATAGATGACTCGGAAGGTTGAAGCCTTGCACGCTCTTCCTTACTTAGACGGTTGAAGAACCTTCCATACATGATTTCTGTGGCCGCCCCTGTGTCAATGTAGGCTTTGCTTGTTTTGAGTGTTCCCACATTCGCTTCTACCACCAAAGGGTTTGAGAGTAAGTCACTTTGAGGTGGTGGGAAACAGACACATTGAAGCTCCCAAGCCTCCAAGCGTTGTCGTTTGTGGGGAACACCTTGGTCTATATTCACCATATTTACTTCTTTGCGTTTTCTTTTGGCCATCTTGTCCTTGACCCCTTTTACCAAATGGGCCAATTCTCCAGACTTAACAGCTTCCTCAATTCTTCTCTTGAGTTGAAAGCAAGCGTTGGTGTGGTGACCTTTTTCTTCATGGAAGTCACAGAACTGAGTGGAGTTTTCGTTTTTTTTTTTTGCTTTTGGGCAAGGGTCGAGGAGTCGGAAGTTGTGTTTCACTTATTCGGTGACAAGGATCTCCTGAGGGGTTTTGGTTAGAGCTGTGAAGTTCACAGTCTTTTCCCTGCTTGGAAGGTTCCGACCTTCAGGTCTTCGTTGATCTGAGCTCCTTGGATGTCTATCATAGAGACTGAAATTTCCTCTCTTTCGGTTGGGGTTGTTGCCTCGCCAACTAGGAGCTCTTTTTCTTTGTTCTTTGAAATCAACGGCCTCTTCTCCTCGAATATGAGCCTCAGCTCTTTCGAGAGCTTCTTCAAGGGTTTTAGGTAGGCACTTGTTAAATTCCTTTGTGAGGTATTTGGAGGTGATGGCATTCATGAAGCCTGCCACCCTCATTTTTTCGTCGGCCCCCACATATGTCAAACCTTCTTTCTTATATCTTTCGATGAATTCTCGAAGGCTTTCATCATCTTTTTGTTTTATCTGAAAAATTACCGTGGCATCCTTGACGTACCTCTTTTGTTGTGAAAAATTGTCCAAGAATCCTTTGCTCAGATCATCGAAGCTTTGAACACTTTGGGCAGGAAGGTCGTTGAACCATATCATGGCTGATCCGACAAGTGTTTGCATGAACATTAAACAAAATTCAGCGTGGGACTATTTTTCGATTCTGGCAGCACCGGTAAAGATCTGGAGGTGGTCTTCGGGATCCTCGGTCCCATCATATGTTTTTATATGAGATGGCATCTTGATTTTCGTTTGAGAGTCATAATCGGTGATTTGTTGAGAGAAACAAGATAGGTTACCGGGCTTATAGGGCTTTGCAAGGTCTTCTTCTACCCTTGTAGCGAGATTATGACTTGTTGCTCCTTGGTGAGTACTCAGCGCTCGGTTGATGAGCTGGGTTCAAGGGAAGTGTGCCATCATTTGAGCCATCATCTGAGGCATGAGGTTAAAGCCTTGAAGGCTTTCAGCAGTTGCTGCTATTTGGTTTGTTCCCATGGGAGTGCTCATTGCTGCACTCCGAGCCAAAGGTAAGACTGACATGGCTTGCTCCCATGCTGGAGGAACACTTGAAGCTGGTGATTGCCATATTTGTTCGAGAGTGGTCTCGTGCCCAAGGGGTTGTGAAGTGAACAAAGGGAAAGTCGTTGGGCTTGGCCTCCCGTAGGCATAAGGAGTTGGGTAAAAAGGTTGGCAGGTTACACTTGGACCAGCTTCCAAATGAGAAGCAGCTGGTTGTGAGCTAGTAAGAGGGGAAGGTGGAGGTCCGAGTGACAGTGAGGGTTTCGGATCGTCATAATCCAGCCTTACTCTTATCCCCTTTTCTCTTTCTTGGCTCACGTGTTGGTTAAGAAGAGATTTTAATTGTAAGAAATGTCTTGCTACCCCTTCCGGTGTCAAGTCGACACACTCCGGGATGTTTGTGACACCTACATGAGGAGAAGGAACTCCAGATCGTGAAGGGGTTGGAGTTCGGAAAGGTGAAAAATCGGGGAGCAAAAGCCCCGTCGAAGTACCTCCCGAAGTGGAAAAAGGCGTGGTTGCAGCCGGAATTTGTGGGCTGGCGTTTGGTGTCGGTGTTCTTGACACTTGATCGACTTCTTCGGGAGATTCACTTTCCAACATGACGATTTTGATGAAACTGGAGCTACACTACTGGTCTTTAAGATAAAGTAAGCGGCGTAGCCCCACGATGGGCGCCAACTTGTTGCTACAACAATTATAAGACCAATGATAGTGAATAGACTGGTTAGGCTAACAGGCTTCAAGGGTTCCGGTTAACCTAACGCAGGTCGTCGGGTCCCTCTACGTTTGCAAAACGTAGAGAGAGGTTCACTAGTTTAGTTGTTATTGATTAAGATTTACCAAGGATCCAAGATCGAGATGTTTGGAACTGGTTTTGGATGCGAGTTCTTGATGAAGCTATGTAGTTTTTGGAGTAAGAAAGAAGCAAGCAAAGTGCAAGCTTCTCCAGGAAGAAGAGAAGATCAGAGAGTATATGTTAAACTCCCAGATCTGGTGTCTCTAGTTATGGCTGAGTTATATCCTTTTATAGAGAAAGGAATGTAAGCCTTTTTTTTGGTGGATAAACTAGGTAACCTCTTGTTTGGTAGAGGGTTGACCGTTTTATGGGCGAGAAGCTTTTGACCGGCGGTTAATGATATATAATAATAATACTTTTCTGAGCATATCCCTCTTTTACGGCTGAGGGATGATGTGAACAGTGATTTGACGTGTTACTGTTACGCGCTTTTACTGTACATGTACTTGTTTTCATTAATTGGGCGGGAAATGAACCTTTTAACGTTATAACCTTTTTACCGTTAATGTGTGAAAGCCATTTTACCAGACTTTGGGCTACCCCCGTCATCAGGTGCATCAAACAATTTTGTTGAAATAAGTTATAGGGTATTGTTTCAGATTCTTAACGCACAAGCATAAAGTATATGCAATTTCCTAAATATACATTTAGCTTGAAAATTAACAAAAATGTGGGTTATATGGCATGTGGTATTACTATTGAAGCATTCACATAAAACAAAGGCGGACAGAAACCACCACACACGTCCAACTCACATTCCTTCTTCCCCGAGTGCATGCACCGCATACAACTGACATTAACTCCGACCGGAAAATAAGTAATCAATGAAAGAACTCGTGTACAAAGCCGACAAGGAAAATGTGAGGAATACTAGCATCTTCATAAAATTACGAGAGAGAGAGAGAGAGATGGATGGATAGTATAAGTATTCATAAGGATTTTTCGGATAGTTCGGTCAGAAATATTAAATTTAATATATTTTTATAATTTTTAATATATATAACCATAAACTTTGACAGTCGTACGTTGATAGATCAAGAACCCTACGTTCTACTCTTCCATCACCGTCACCACCTCAGTCCGCCTTTGCATTGTCTGTCACCATCACCACTCACCACCTCCGGCGTTCCGTCTGCACCAAATCACCACCTTGATAAGCCAATATATATAACCATAAATATGTTTTTTTTGTTTCTTAAATAGGTTATTACGTAAACCATTTTTACAATTAGAAGACAAATAAATTGCAGATGATCCGAATCCAAATTATCCGATAATCCGTATCCAAACCATCCGAAATATTAAATTTAATATTTATTTTTTTAATTTTTAATATATATACCTTGTAATGTTACCCCATCCATAAATAGTCCTTATAAGCATAAACTTAGACAGCCGTACGTTGATAGATTATCAAGAACCCTACCTTCTAGTCTTCCATCACCTCCGTCCGCCGCTGCATTGTCTGTCACCATCACCACTCACCACCTCCTGCTGTCCGTCTGCACCAAATCACCACCTTGATAAGCCTATAGGTATGTTAGATTGGAAAACCTATTGTATTTAGGCTGTTGGATTGAATGTTTTGTGTCTAACTTAACTTTAAAACAGATTGTTGGATTGAAACTTTAAAACAGAATTCGTTTAACCCAGAGCCCGTTTAACAAAAATTAACAGTTTAACAACATTTGATTACTGATTGGTATTTTAATCTGAAACAGTTAGCCTCGACTTGCTCTTTCGGCCCGTCAAAGCAATATATATTAAAAAATTGTAAACTTTTCTGACCATGTCCGAGTATGGCCGGCTACTGACTTTTACAACCTTGCTTAAAATCTGAGTTGATTTCAAGAAAACAATCTGGATACGTGTGCAAGTACATATGACCTATTTGCTTTCGTAGATACAAGAGTTTGAGTAATATAAAACCATAACTTCTTTTCTTATAATTCAATTGATTTTGTTGCCTAACTAAATGCTAATTATCTTGTTATTTAGAGACACAATGAGATATAGTTTGTGATTTTACTTTGATAACTCAAATCTTTTTTGTTTTTGTTAATGATAGTGTTCGTTAAGGATGGATGCTGTGACTTCTGCCATTGAACCAATTGCCCCTGAAAATAATCTTTCTCCGTGGGAGTTCAGCTGGTCAGTCTTTCTTTGATGATTTCTATTTAGTTTTTGACAAATGTACAACCTTCTTTTTATTACTTCAGCATCTTGTATGCATTCCGTATGTTTTGTACAAAATTCTTGTTTTGCTTGTAAATAGCACTTTAATATTGTAATATATATACTTTTCTGCTTGTCAAAACCTTAGTTATAATGAGACGACAATTTCAGCCCATTTACTTGTGAATTCAGTTATTTGTGTTGATTTATCTTAAACTAAAACGAGTCAAATAAAAATTATTTGGTTAAACTTAAAACTTGTCAAACGGGCTTGAAAGGCGCCTCGAATCTACTTTTATTGGATGCAACCTTCTAATCTGTTTTTATTCACACATTTGAGTAACGAAAGTCAGGAGGTGATTTGTGCAGCACCTATTACTTTTGTCTATATAACCTTTCGCCAGTTAAACCCTTTGATTTTTGGAGGACAAAATGGTCATAAACATCCAATTTGGTAGTGTATGGGCGAAATAGATGGTTTACAAATTACCTATTATAATTTATTATTATGATAGCCTGTTTTAACCATACTAATAATGGCCTGTTACCCATGCTTCCCTTCTTACCACCTCTAAAAATTAGATCGTGTTAACAGAAGTCTAATTTTAGTATATGTTGGTACCAGAATATTTGGTTCGAGGTAAGCATGGGACACACGTGCTTCTTTATTCATTCATGTTATATGGTTTTTGGTCTACAGTGATTTGGAAGTAGATTACAAATCTGATGAAATTGCTTTCATCGTATATTCTACACTAGCGGTTGACAAGGAGGTACTACTTTATGATTATGATTATTATTATTACTTTTTTTGTTATTTCTAGTTCCAGGTTAAAAGTCCTCCAAAGTGTATTTTTTTTAAATGCATGTAAACTCCTAAGTTATATAATTTATGTTTTCTCAAAAACGGAAAGCATTTTAAATCAAAATTATTAGTTGAAAAGAAAATTGGTTAAAAGTCTCTTCCAAAGTGTATTTTTAATGCACGAAACCTTCTAAATTATTTACTTAAAAAATTGGATTATTACGGAATGAATATGGTTTTTCTAATCACGCTAGCTATTGATTAAAAATAAGTTGGTAAAAAAACCTATCCGGTAACACCTTGACCCTAAACATATGAAAGTACCAGATTTTGACCCGTACATGTTATGTTCATTGTTCCATATTTACCCTTCTCATGTTTTTACTATTTTGGTCTTTTGAATTGCAGTTGCAGCCTGATAAAGTCAGGCGGTTGATGTCTGTCTCGAATGGGAAACTTTCAGTGTGAGTTTATTTTTGGTTGTGATAGAGAACTTGAGGTGGCAAATTCTACTTGTTTACTTATTAATGGGTCAAAACGGGTTATGTTTTATCATTAACTGGTCGCGTTGTAGCAGTTAGTCACATAGATGATTATTGAATAACATAAGTCTCCAAAAGTGTATTTTTATAATATAGTCTGTATCATTTTAGTCAAATAATTAGATAATTATTGAATAACATAAGTTTTATAATCATATTTGACACTAATTATTCTTGAAAATTGTAAATTACGGACTAAAAGTTATATTTTGACCATTATTGCCATCTCTAGATAGAGTTATGAGAATTTTTTTTCTGAGTTTCAAGAAAATACATTTGCAACTTGGGTGTTTTAAGTTTTTAATTTTTTCAGCAATGTTATCGCAGGCGGTTCGAGGCAACTGAAGCTAGATTTCTCCGTGCATCATACAGCGCGTTTGTGGATGTTCTAACACTAGCTACTAAAACAATTGAACAATTTGGTACAAGCATGTGACAACATGGGCAAGTGTCATGATCTTTAACTCAAAACCGTTTGATGTATGTGGATTTTATGTTAATTTTACAGGCTTAAGATATTGGCTTGTGGACATATGTGTTCTGTAGTTGCATATTTGTTTCTTTACTAGCAGTTATGGTCTCTAAGCATTTAATGTATGTGGATCTTTGTATCAGTTGGTTACATTTTTCTGAAATGTTATTTTATATATTGCTCTATTTTTCTGATTTTTTTTATTATTTATATTAGTTGGTTAAATCATTAAACTATCAAGTCAAAACAAACATTATGACATTTTCTTCAAGAGGCAAAAGCATGTCATGATAATAATGATTAAATGGTTGAAATTTTCATAATATAAATAAAATCATGGAATACACTGACCAACTACATTGATCCATCACTAAATCTACACATTCTAATGCAGGTGTTAATAATCATACAACATTTGTAGATGTTAATATTCATCCAAATAAGTGTAAAGCATTTCATCCTTCGTCGTCTTCCGTCTACTGTGCAATGCTTTGAGAAGCCGTTTGGTTTTGCCCGGAATCTGATCGCCTTCTCTATACATGTCGGGTTTATCATTTCTATTCATCGATACGGATTTCCGAGGCTCTATATGCTGCTGCATATACATCATCATATATTAACAAAAGAACATTAAATATGCACTTTGTAGTTTGAATATTATAACAATTGTAATTTACCCGTTGTTGTGCAATTGGGGTTCGGGCAGGTCAAATATAAAAAGTCAACCAAGAGAGTGTGGGTCAAACCGGTTGAAAGCCTTCCAAAGTCCAAAATTAATGCATATAAGTTACAACCTCCCTCCTAAATACTTCGATAGTTTTATCCAGAGGTTTATAGTTTATAGTTTATATCATTTATTGTAATAATATTTCTTTGGTATAATTAATTCATAGTTAACAAATTCTTAGCTAGCTGAAGAAATAAAATGAACAAAAATTGTTAAGTGTGTCAAAAATAAATAATAAATACAATTAAAACAATAATAATAATAATAATAATAAGAGTAAATTACACGGATGGTCTACACGGTTTGGTCTAAATAATGGATTCCTCCCTATGTAGTTTATAAATTAAAATTATAGATATAGTCCCCAACTACATAATTATATGTATATTAAATAGGGGATTTCTTCCCCCTCACATTTTTACTATTCAATTTACTATTCCTTTTTTTTTCTTTTTTTTACTTTTAAAAATAAAGTATATTTAACAAACCTTAAACGTAGGCTAGTGTCGGCTTTACAAGTTTTATTTGTTGGTTAAAATTTTCTTAAACTTTGCTTTCGTATTTTTATGGTTGGTCTTTACAATGACCGAAACTTTTTTATGATTTAAAATTATCCATGTTTTTCTATCCGCGTTTCAACGTTTGACACCACGCCTTTAAATTTTGATTTGTTGGCTTACTAATCCAAGTATACCAATTGGTGTTGTTATTGCCGATACTAACCGTATTTGTATCGATTTACAATTGTAACGTGTTGGTTTCTTTTGTTTCACATATGATTGTTGTATTTTGACATTGACAAGTTTATTCTTTTGTTTACTTTCGATGTTTTAACCCGATACAAGCTGACTTCGCATCGACTCACAACACGTTCGTCGTTTAACTTTTTACGTATGTTTTTTTTCGGTTTAATGGTCCCACCGCAAAACGCGGGATCCTAAATCCTAGTATATATTTAAAATTAGCAACTTAAGTATGCATCATAATTTATACCTTGGGCTTTAGTGGGTGGTACCCATTTTGGGTTTTTCTTTTTCATTTTATTTATTTTTAATACTTTATTACTTTTAACCCAATACTTTAACAATTTAATCCCATACTTTTCACTTTCAACTTTGGTCAACTATACTTTTTATTTTTACAAATGTTACGTTTTACGTTTCGGTCTAAATTTTACTAGTTAACACGTCACAACGTGCGTGGGTGATTAAACGTTTTTACGCCTATTTTTCCCTTTTCATGGACCCGTTGTAACACGCAGGTTCTAGATCGACTTAGTTATTGTTTTTTTATGTTTTACGTTTCGCGTGCGTGTTTTAGCGTTTTATGTCTATTGTTCGTTCGGTTTAAATTTTTTTGTTTTTTATTTCTTTCTTTATATTTTTTTTTGTGTTGGTGGTCACTGGCGGTGGTGTGCCATGAATGCTACTTGGCACAGTTTTACGCCCCCACCGCAACGCGGGGGCATGATGCTAGTTTGCTTTAATGAGTAGTCCCTAGATCAGATAAAATTACTATTTTACCCTTTTTAAAATTTACACTTTAACTCATTTACTATTTTACTCTTTTAAAAATTGCAATCTAACCCATTTTATTATTTTTATTGTTGTTGTTGTTGTTTTTATATATATATATATATATAGAGAGAGAGAGAGAGAGAGAGATAAAAATTGGATTTTGTTATGAATTATTGATGAATGATGGATGACACAATTGTCAAACACCTTTATTCACACGAACACTCCAAGTGAAATACAATAGTTTAGATTGTCGGTAATTTACTTTTTACACAGTAGTTTTTGCCTTATAAATAGAATGTATTTGTACGAAGGTTGATATCCAGAAGTAACAAAAATATCATATTGTTTACTCAGCATATTTCTTAGTTCAATTATTACTTCGAAAATATTGTTATAATTAGGGCTAATATCATAACACGTTATCAGCACGAGCCGCTTATATCCTAATCAAGAAAGGTAATAGACACAAATGTATCCACATAAGCATCATAAACACTTCTTTAATTATGTACATTAGAAATATATATATGCATATACATATACTAAGTAACAGCACTAATGTATATAAACATTGTTATTAAAGTTTGATAACTATTCTAACTTTTATTTATATATGCATAATAATATTTCATTTAGAAATTAGATTTATGTACACTAACAATTCTATTCTTATTATTATGCATACTAATTATATTTTATAAACTTTATTTAATATCTTATTTATTATCTTACTTTAAAATAATTAATATACACACACACATACAAACGGTAATGTTACCGTTATAAAACGGTAATATAACCGTTGTAAAACGGTTATAAATTTTCGCTATAAATAACCAATTATCAACTCCATTTCATTTACAACAAACATTCTTCTTCTTAAGTTTATCCAAGATAAAGTTTTCAAGATGATTCATCTAGTTCTAATGTTAACTACCATAATGCTGATAATCTTATTGTTCTTAATTTGTAATCTCCCACCTAGAGAGTTTAATCTTTTCTTTTTCCTTTATCTATTTATAGCTCTACCTTTGTATTTTCTTTCAATTTTAATAAGTATGTAATCCTAATATTTATCTTATTTGTGTTTAGTAACAAAAATGTCAAATATAGCAAAACTCGAATTCGCTGCACTAAACATTTCTGGAGAAAACTATATGTCTTGGACAGCAAATGTCAAAAGACATTTAAAATCTATGGATGTGTTAGACACAATCCAAGAATACAATGATTGCTCTGACCAGGATAAAGCAAGAGCTGATGTTTTCATCCATAAACATATTGATGAATTATTAAGGCATGAGTATTTTAATTATGATAACCCATATATGATATGGGAAGATTTGAAAAGCAGATTCGGTCATCTAAGGTAAGTTTTACTTCCTACTTCTAGAGATGAATGGAACAGTCTTAGGTTCCAAGATTTTAAGAGGGTAAATGATTACACCTCTGCTTTATACCGAATTTGTTCAAAGCTAGAATTTTGTGGGTATCCCGTAACAGAGGAAGAAAAGTTAGAGAAAACTTTCTCCACGTTTCATGCATCAAATATAAACTTGCAAACACATTATCGTTTGCAGAATTTTAGGAGATACTCTGATCTAAATGCATTATTCCTTGTAGCAGAGAAAAATAATGAATTATTGATGAAAAATCATCAATCTCGTCCCACGGGTTCATTAGCAATACCAGAAGCACATGTTGCTCACAAAAGTTCTCATAAAAATTCTGATCATAAATGGGAACAAAGTCGAGGACGAGGCCGTGGACGTGGACGTGGTCATTTTGACAAAAGGCATTTTAATGATCGTAAGCATCCATTCAAATGGAACAATAACTCTTACGGTCGTGGTCGTGGCCGTGGCCGTGGTCGTGGTCGTAACCAGAGAGCCAATAATTATCATGTCCCACACAATACCAATTCCAACCACCAAAATAAATGGAATGAAGCTGGTAGGTCCGAAAACAATGGCACTTCATGTTTTAGATGTGGAAGTACAAACCACTGGGCAAAGGCTTGTCGCACAGCTCCACATCTGTGTGAACTGTACCAAGCCTCTCTAAAAGGAAAAGAGAAAGAAGTGAACCATGTTGATAACTTTAATAATATCAATGCTGAGCTGAGCGTTGAAGACTTTGGGGTGGAACTTTGAAACAAAGTTGCTTGACTACTATAATTAGATGCAATTATTAAGTGTGTTCTCATTATCTTTAATTATGTAGTTCCTCTTTCATGTACTACCTGTGTTTCAATTAAATAAAATTCTTATTAAAATATCATATGTCTTCGTTATACACTTATTTTTTTTTCTTAATATTTTTCAAGATTTAAAATGAAAATCACCGGAGCACAAGATCAAACAAATGAAGAAGATATATGTATAGCGGATAGTGGAGCCACGCATACTATACTTAGATCTAAAAAATATTTTTATAAACTGAAACCAACAAAAGGGATCATCAATACAATATCAGGTCCTACAAACTTGATAGAAGTAGTGGGAAAAGCTAATTTAGCATTACCAAATGGTACAAAGCTCATAATAGAAAATGCTTTATTTTCCCCAAAATCAACAAGAAATTTGTTGAGTTTCAGAAACATATATTATAATGGATATGATACTCAGTCAAGGACTGTTAGTAATGAAAAATATTTGCATATCATAAGCAAAGATCAAATATTGGAAAAATTGCCAATGCTCCATTCTGGTTTGCACTATACATATATAAATGTGCATCAAGCACATATGGCAGTCAAAGAAAATTGTTGCGATTCTGGTATCATAAACTTATGGCATAACAGATTAGGCCATCCAGGATCCACAATGATGAAAAGGATCTTTGAAAATACACATGGGCATCCACTGAAAAGTCAAAAGATCCACAAAATAGATAAAATGCCTCAATGTACATCTTGTTCTCTTGGAAAATTAATTACAAGGCCTTCGCCATTAAAAGTCGATAAAGAAACACCAATGTTTCTTGAAAGAATTCAAGGTGACATATGTGGACCAATTCATCCACCATGTGGACCATTTAGATACTTCATGGTCTTAATAGACGCATCCAGCAGATGGTCTAATATCTCTTTATTATCGACTCGTAATGTTGCTTTTGCAAAATTTCTTGCTCAAATTATCAAATTACGTGCACATTTTCCGGATTATACCATTAAAAGAGTAAGGCTTGATAATGCGGGAGAATTTACATCACATGCTTTTGATGATTATTGCATGTCTGTGGGGATTGTTGTAGAACACCCTGTTGCTCATGTACACACACAAAATGGCTTAGCCGAGTCGTTGATCAAACGCCTACAGCTAATAGCTAGACCATTAATAATGAGGACAAAAATCCCTGTTTCTATTATGGTTCATGCAATTATGCATGCTGGATCATTAATCCGCGTGAGACCAAATGCAAATCATAAAAACTCTCCCACACAACTTGTTTCTGAAAATGAGCCAAATATCTCTCATCTTAGAATTTTTGGTTGTGCTGTGTATGTTCCTATTGCACCACCACAACGCACAAAAATGGGTCCCCAAAGAAGGTTGGGAATATATGTTGGATATGAAACATCTTCCATCATAAGATACCTTGAACCTTTAACAGGTGATGTATTTACAGCACGTTTTGCTGATTGTCATTTTAACGAGACAATGTTCCCGACATTAGGGGGGAGAAATGAAAAAGAAAGAAAGAGATATATCATGGTGTGTGCCATCATTGTTACACCTAGACCCAAGATCAAAACAAAGTGAGACAGAGGTTCAAAAAATAATACATCTACAAGAAATTGCAAATCAGTTACCTGATGCATTTACTGATATAAACAGGGTCACTAAATCTCATATACCAACTGCAAATGCTCCAGCTCGAGTTGAGATTCCAAGCAAGCAAAACCATAATAATGCACCTCATGAATCTCAAAAACGTTTAAAACGTGGAAGGCCAATCGGTTCAAAGGATAAAAATCCTCGAAAAAGAAAGGGTTCTGAGAAGGATACTGACCCTAAGGAAGGAATGATTGACAAAACCTTCCCTCAGGAAAGAATAAATGATATAACATTTCCTCAGGAAGAAATAAATGATTCCAATAAAGAATTGTCAATAAACTATGGTAAATCACATATAATCTGGGATCGAGATGAAATGGAAATTATTGATGATATATTTTCTTATTCTGTGGCAAGCGATATCATGGAAGAAAATGATGACCCTGAACCAAAATCTGTAGGTGATTGTAAAAATAGACAAGATTGGAACAAATGGAAAGATGCTATGCAAGTTGAATTAAACTCACTAAACAATCGAAAGGTTTTTGGACCTATTGTCATTACACCAAAGTCAATGAAACCTGTAGGATATAAATGGGTTTTTGTGAGAAAACGAAATGAGAAAAATGAAGTTACAAGATATAAAGCAAGACTTGTAGCTCAAGGTTTTTCTCAGAGGCCAGGAATTGACTATGAAGAAACGTATTCTCCTATTATGGATGCTATTACGTTTAGATATTTAATCAGCTTAGCAGTCTCTAAAAAGTTAGAGATGCGTCTTATGGATGTTGTCACAGCTTACTTGTATGGATCACTAGATAGTGACATCTATATGAAAATTCCCGAAGGATTTAAACTCCCCGATGCAATAAGCTCAAAGCCTAAGGAAATGTATTCCATCAAATTAAAAAGATCCTTGTATGGACTGAAACAATCTGGAAGGATGTGGTACAATCGTTTGAGTGATTATTTGATAAGCAAAGGATACACAAATAATCTTATTTGTCCATGTGTCTTCATCAAGAAGACAACATCAGGATATGTGATCATAGCTGTGTATGTTGACGATCTAAATTTAATTGGGACACAAAAATAAATTAATGAAGCAATTGCTCTTTTAAAGAAAGAATTCGAAATGAAAGATCTTGGAAAAACCAAATATTGTCTTGGTTTACAAATTGAGCATATGCATAATGGGATACTTGTGCATCAGTCAACTTATACTGGGAAACTCTTAAAACGTTTCAATATGGACAAAGCAAATCCTTTAAGCACACCGATGGTTGTTAGATCACTCAATGTTGACAATGATCCATTTCGTCCTTGCGAAGATAATGAAGAGATTCTTGGTCCCGAAGTACCATACCTCAGTGCAATTGGAGCACTTATGTATCTTACTAACTGTACAAGACCTGACATTTCTTTTACAGTTAATTTATTGGCAAGATTCAGTTCATCCCTTACTAAAAGACATTGGAATGGCATTAAACATATTTTTCGGTATTTAAAAGGAACTGTTGATTTAGGTTTATTTTATCCTAACGATTCAAAAGAAGGGTTAGTTGGTTATGCAGATGCAGGTTATTTATCTGATCCCCATAAAGCAAAATCTCAAACTGGAAATGTATTTAAGAATGGAGGAACTGCGATTTCATGGCGTTCTCAGAAATAAACACTCATTGCAACATCTTCAAATCATGCTGAAGTCATTGCATTGCATGAAGCTTCAAGAGAATGTGTATGGTTAAGATCTATGTCACGACACATATTGATTTCTTGTGGACTAGAGAAAGATCGAATTCCAACTCCTATCTATGAAGATAATGCAGCTTGTGTCTCGCAAATGAAGGAAGGATATATCAAAAGTGACAGAACAAAGCATATACCACCAAGATACTTTGAGTATACTCGAGACCTTATTAAAGACAATCATGTTGAAATGAGATATGTCCAGTCCAGCAACAACTTAGCTGATCTTTTCACAAAAGCACTTCCCACAGCAACATTCAGGAAACATGTTCATGATATTGGCATGCGCCATGTACGAACAATGTAACGACCTGCAATTTGAGGGGGAGCTATATACTGCACTCTTTTTCCCTTAGCTAAAGTTTTTTCCCATTGGGCTTTCCTTTAGCAAGGTTTTTAATGAGGCAGTACTTCAAGACCCCGACGTTTTGAAATGGTGTCATCCAAGGGGGAGTGTTATGAATTATTGATGAATGATGGATAACACAATTGTCAAACACCTTTATTCACACGAACACTCCAAGTGAAATACAATAGTTTAGATTGTCAGTAGTTTACTTTTTGCACAGTAGTTTTTGCCTTATAAATAGAATGTATTTGTACGAAGGTTGATATCCAGAAGTAACAAAAATATCATATTGTTTACTCAGCATATTTCTTAGTTCAATTATTACTTCGAAAATATTGTTATAATTAGGGCTAATATCATAACAGATTTTGGTGCCGCAAACATTTTTAGAATATTTTATTTGAATTCTTTTATTGTTTAGCTTTTTTTTTTCTATTGCTTTTTGTTAGTTTTAAATATGTTTATTTTAGGAATCTATTTGTTTTTGTTTAGTTTTACTATCATAACGACTTAACTGATACCAATCAAATTCACGTCGTCTAGGCGCAACAACGTCCATGATTTATTAATTTATTTTAAATATGATCACTTTATAAGTTTACTTTTTAGGGTTTAGTTCTAGTATAGTACCTTGATGAACCTATCCAATACCGAATGAAATAACGCCTGGGGTTTTACCGATCTTTGTTGTTTTTTTGTGGATATGTTCCTTTACGAATTAACCAATGCCGAATTCATATCAACTAGACACCGCAATGCCCGGATTTTATCATTTTTTTAAATATACTTTTTTTGTTATCTTTTCATTTTGAGAAAACCTTTTTTTTCTTTAATGCCGATATCATAACGAACTATCCAATATCGACTGACTTTGTGTAAGTCATAAGTTGTATGTGTATCGATACTATTTTAGGCTTTTATAGATTCATTTTTTGAATTTAGTGTCAGGGATGTAACGAGTTTAACCGATACTAACCACATTCACGTCATTGTGTTGCCGCAATGCGGCGAGCTTCTACTAGTTATTATTATTCTCAATAGTGATAAAACAATAATAATAATAATAATAATAATAATAATAATGATAATAATAATAATAATATGACAAAATGGTAAAACAAGACCTTTATGTTTTCATGGTTTTTCAATAGTCGTCCTTTGAAAAACTTAATGACAGAAATCATATTCTGTGTTTCCAAAATGTTGCACGTTACGTCCTTTTCCACTAACCCAGTTCGATTTTTTCGTTAACTCTGATCACATGACTTGCACGTGAGGGTAAATACGTAATTTCATTATCCAACTCATTACCCCCTTTTTATATCCCTCCCCATCGTTTCCCTCTTACAATTAGAAATTACGTATTTCCACCTTTGTTCTATCTCATCTTACCCCTTAATCCATTTGACCAAATTCATATACAAAATTCATGTAACATCCCGTTTTTCTAGTTTCGGTTAATAAATGAAAATATGAGTTATTATGAGTCGGGCTAGTGTTGGGTTAAATGGATATGGGTTATGGACTTGGGTTATGAGGGAAAGAGGAAAAGACCATGGGCTTAAGCCCATGATCCATAATTATATAAGCATTAAGTACCAAGTAAATCATTCACTTCACATACATTCCATACACCACCAAAACACACACTTAAGCTCTCTCTATCTCTCATTTCTCTTCTTTCTCTAGCCGAACCAAGATAGAAAAACCGATCCCGATCCAAGGTAATGATAGTATGATGTTATATGAACTCAAACCCGTTCGTTCTAATCACAAAACGACGAGCTGACACCATTAAACCGTTAAAGTCACGAGATCCGGGTGAAATCGGGTATAAACCGAACCCAAGATGAGCTTAGGGGTCACCCTAGCTCAGATCTGGATCGAACGGGACGAAAAACGGTGGAAAACGAGTGAGATCTCGTTTTTCTGGCGAACTCGCGGTTTTCCAGCGATGGCGGCGCCGGAAAACGGCGTACAAGATTAATGATATGTTAGAGAATGTTTCTGACATTCTCTGACCTAACCCTAATTCGTTAACAGGAAGTTAACGAACATGGGATGATTCGTTAAGGGAAGCTTAGCGAACTAGCCTTAGTTCGTGTCCAAGTTAGCTATGGAAGAGTTAATGAATTAGAAGGTCCAATTCGCTACATGGACTGATTCGTTATATGAACTGGTTCGTTATATAGAGTGATTCGTCATAGGTCCAATTTGTTATGAGGACCAGTTCGTTAGAGGGTCCAATTCGTTACAAGGACCAGTTCGTTGTGACAAGCCAATTCGTTAAAGTACTGAGCAACGAGCTGAAAGTTTAAAATAATGACAGAACAGTCCCTGGACTTAGATAAAGAATGATTTAATTACAGAATAGCCCTTGAACCTTATTAATTTATAGAGGATACATTAAAGGATTGAGAGGTTAACAATAAAATATTATCATAAAATCCTAATGGAAAATGTGTTAAGATAGTTAATGAAAATAAAATTTTTCCAAGCTGACCTGGCAGCTTAACCCCAGCCAGCGGCTCTGCCCCTTGGACCCCGCTAGGGGCTGCCGCTGCCAGGGGCACTGCCCCCTGTTCATTCAGGGTAATAATTGAACTATAAACACGATATGGGTAGTGATAGTTAAATTGATACGTGTAATTGTTATACAATTAGTCGTGCAAAGCTCAAGAAAGGAATAAGCATAAACGGTGAACGTAACCGAGTTCAACTGAGTTTCTAGCCCCACTTCCTTGCTATGTTTTCGGGTTGTGTGCATACTCAATTTGATAGTTAATACACTTACCTTAAGTGGTAAGTGTATGCTTGGTATGATTTATGTATGATGATTGCTTGACGGTGTGTGAACGATCTTCGGATATTGCATGTAACGTCAGGTGGTAGTTAAAGATATGATATATATATATATATATATATATATATATGATGTATGTATGTAATGTATGTTATGTATGTTATGTTGATAGTACGTGAACGATCTTCGGATATTGCACGTATTGTTAAGGAATGTACGTAAAGACAGGTATGATACAGTTTCACGAAACAAAGGGGCCAGACCCTAATAATATCTGTGAGGATAGGGACCATACCCTAATAATATCTGTGAGGATAGGGACCAGACCCTAATAATATCTGTGAGGATAGGGACCAGACCCTAATAATATCTGTGAGGATGGGGACCAGACCTAATAATTTCTGTGATGTTGGGGACCAGATCCTTATAATATCTGTGATGTTGAGAACCAGGCCCTTATAATATCTGTGAGGTTATAAGGCGGAAGGCTCTTTAAGTAGTATGGATAGTTATGCATGTAAAGTAAAGTATGAATGATGTACACACCTTCGGGCATGTGTGCAAGTATGTGAACAAATTGTATGTTGTATGATTAACTAGAACTCCCTCAGCGTAGCTGAATTTTAGTATGCACGTAGGTGAGTAGAATGAGACAGCTGGCTTGAGCGGGGACACATGGCAGAAGAATAAGAGTCTGGCATCTAAAGACGCAAGTTGTTTTATGTTTAATGTTTTAATATCGAAAGACAAAGAAAGTTTTGAGACATGTTATGAATTAATATGTGATGGTTTATGAAAGTTTTATATTCCGCGCAAAGTTTTAATTAAATCTGATATTTAGAAATGTGTTTGTGAGTAAATCCAACGTGCAAAGTAGGGCACCAGTAACGGGGCCTTACAATTCAACTAAATAATACTTTAATAATATTATAAAACTGTTACATTAAAAATCAAACAAATGCTCATTATTATTACCAGTTATTACTACCGATTCAAGAAGAACCTGAAACCCTAGGTGACGTCACCGGAAACAACGGCAAGAGCCAGAGCTCCAAATCCCTATTGGGAGTACCCGCGAGCGACGGGTGCAAATAATACCCCTTTTGCGCAATCACCTTATCTTCAAATGCGACATCTAAACCACCGGGTGACAGGGTAATAAAAAGATCCGGTACGAGAGGTGTCACCGGACTTATTACCAGCGCTGAAAAGTTCCCTGGTGAGAGAATGTCTGACGTTCTGGGTCGCCGGGGAGAGTCCGACAACCTGGATGCAAACCCAGGTACGAATGGGATGATCTTGAAATTCTTCATGCTGTTTCTGCGTTCGTATAACTTGGATGGTTTCTTGGTGGGCTTTTTGATTGGTGGGATTGGGTTTCTTGTCGGTTGGAGGATCTGTTTCTGCGTCGTTTCCCTTTCTTTACGTATTTATCCTCACGTGCAGGTCATGTGATCAGAGTTAACGTAAATATCTAACTGGGTTAACATTTTGGAAACACAGAATATGATTTCAGTCATTAAGTTTTCCAAAGGACGACTATTGAAAAACCATGAAAACATAAAGGACTTGTTTTGCCATTTTGTCTAATAATAATAATAATAATAATAATAATTATAATTATAATAATTATAATAATAAAATTGAAACAACAACATAAACTGCACCACCACCAGCGTTAATGGAAACGAATACTACGCAACGAAGGATAGATGAACCATTTGGTTTAACTTAAACTAGATCAACTTATCGCTCACAAACCCAAACCCGACAAGAACCGAACCCGCTCTCGCGCGATCCTAATCCTAATGGGTAAAAGCTATTAGACGATCTTACTTCCTATCACCTCTCGGTCTCTAAGAAGGTGCCTACCCGCTGAATTTAACTAATTAACATACCCAACTAAACCCTACGGTTGATCATACCGCAGACAATCTCTAGATACAAAATAAAGAGTTAAACAAGCAACAATCAATCAAAACTAATTCAATCAATCAAAGCAAGGGGTTTATGAGTATAATTAAATAAATCACAGCCAATAAATGTCACACCCTCAAAATCCACTAACGGAGTTTTTACCGTCAAAGGGTGTGAACTAACAGGATCGGATCATCAGTTATAATCAAACCATAAAATAAAGTTTCAAAACCATGAAAACGTTTACGAGTAATTTAATGCGGAAGCGTAAAAAAAACCTTTAATCAAAAGTTGCGTCACGCAGGACGACTTAAAACCAATGATAACTGTTAAAAATAAGTTTGCATAACAGAAGCGTTTCAAACAATGCATGTTCCTAAACCGCGCGCCCGCCTCGGCTACCTGAGAATAACATACTAAAAGTGTCAACACAAGGTTGGTGAGTTCACAAGTTATATAAAAATAAATGTTTAGCGTTTGCGTTCAGCGTTTTGCGTTACAGCGTTTTGCGTTACAGCGTTTTGCGTTACCAGATAGTGTTATGTCAATTATATATCTATAGGTAGCTAGCCTATAAAGCAAGTATTACTAAGTGTTCGACACCGAAGCTGACTGTTTATCAAGTGCCTTGTCACCAGGTCATCCAGACCATGGTACGTGTTAGCCAAAATTACACCCGCTCGACCTCCAGTCGAGTTTAGCGTTGGGTGGGGTTTGTCAAACCCAGTAGTACTACTCAACAGTGACTCGCTATTCCAAATATTAACCGGTTCGATGTGTAGGACTTCAATTGTTTCGTTTTCCACTTAGCCTTTACAAGTGATATATAATTTACTAACAAAATCCTAAATGCGTATACCGGAGTATGTTACTCCCCCAAGTGAAAAGCGTTTAAAACAGTTTAAAAGGGGTAAGTGAAACCCACTGTTTGCGAAGAATTTCCCAAATTAAATCACCA